>NC_081406.1:568242569-568575902 GCF_030272615.1 Cryptomeria japonica | reverse complement strand
CCTTCACCTACTAGGAAATAGTGTTGAAGGTTGTACAAATGGGTCAGAATGATATAAGGTTGTGAGGGATCAAAAAGGGGCTGATGGGAAAGTTTATAATATGAACTCTTCTCATGCTTCAACCACAGGGGCAACTAGAGAGGCGGAGGAAGATGTGTGTTCTAGTGTTGTAGCAGCACAACAATCTCACAAGAGACCACATACTAGCAGCTTAAACCCCATCGAAAGGCTATTTGATGTGCAAAGTTGAGAAGCAGTTGATGTTGGTGTTGGAAATAAGCCACACCCGGACCGACGATGGACTGGTCCAAGAGGGGCCAGTAGCTCAGTGGTAGAGCACTCCAGCAACGTATGAAAGGTCCTAGGTTCGAGTCCTAGCTGGTCCATGTCTCAACATGGTATCAAAGCCAGGTCCAGGCTAGGAGCCCCAAGCACACAAGAGGTGTGGCTTAAGGGGGGGTGTTGGTGTTGGAAATAAGCCACAACCGGACCGACGATGGACTGGTCCAAGAGGTTCGAGTCCTAGCTGGTCCATGTCTCAACATGGTATCAAAGCCAGGTCCAGGCTAGGAGCCCCAAGCACACAAGAGGTGTGGCTTAAGGGGGGGTGTTGGTGTTGGAAATAAGCCACAACCGGACCGACGATGGACTGGTCCAAGAGGGGCCAGTAGCTCAGTGGTAGAGCACTCCAGCAACGTATGGAAGGTCCTAGGTTCGAGTCCTAGTTGGTCCATGTCTCAACAGTTGATGCAGCAATTGCATGCTTCTTTTATGCAAATGGAATACTATTTTATGCTGCTCACCTTTCTATGGAGAGATGGTCCAAGCTATCAATAATGGACCAGCTAGGTATAAACCACCTGGATTTGAAAAGCTTGATACAACTCTAATTGACAAAAAAATATATTCAATTAGAACAACAAATTGTACCAAAGAAAAGAGTGTGGTCTACAAAAGGTTGCAGTATAGTGATGGATGGGTGGACAAATGCTAGAAATTGTCCACTATTTAATGTCACGGTGACATGTAACAAAGGGCCCTATTTTTTGAAGGCAACAGACTGTTCAGAGCAAGAAAATAATGCCGATTTTCTTTATAACCAGCTATGCAACAGCATTGAGATGGGGGCATCACAAGTAGTCCAAGTTGTTACTGATGCTGCCCCTATTTGTAAAGCAGCAAGTATGATGGTGTAATGTCCCCATTTTGAGATAGGATTTAATAATAAATTAAAACATAAAATAATAAAAATATAATATAATATAATTAAAATCAAAATGTAATTAAGTTAATGAACGGTCAAAAGGCTTGGACTGAAGAGTTGTGACTCTCAAAAAATGAGATATAAGGAGAAGAGATCATTTGAAAGGGGATGAGGAGGGAAAAAAGGAATGAAGCATGGGAATCAAAGAAGGATTAATGGAGGAAGAAAGGAATGGCAAGTAGATAAGGTTGTGTCTTCATTATGTTGTCCATGCCTTAAATCCTAAATGGCATAATATGGTAGAGACCAACAGGATGGGATCCACGTGAGGATAGAGAGGTAATGAAAGAATTTGGGGCTGCAGTAAAAAAGATTTACGGTCAAGGTGAGGATTCCTCAATTATAAGGAGTCGATGGACTAAGTTTTCACGTGGGCAAGATGATTTTGCTTCAATGGGAGCTTTATATGATATGCAAGCAAAGAAAAACCCTTTAGAGTGGTGGTGGAACCATGGAGGTGAAGCCCCTGAATTGCAATCACTTGCAATCAGATTTCTCTCACAAGTAGGTAGCTCTTCATCTTGTGAGAGGAATTGGAGCACTTATTGTTTTATTCGTTCACAAAAGAGGAACCAATTAGGGTCAAAGAAAGCAAAGAACTTGGTCTACATTCATAGCTCACTTCGTCTTCTCTCTCATGTTGATCTTGGGTACATGTGTTGAACACACAATAGGATTTGGGGGGGGTTGAATCAATCCATATCTCTAACACAACTTAATTTCTGATCTATTAAACTTCAAACCACTACTAACATATTTCTTTAATGAAATCATGAAAGCACAAAACACACTCAACTTATGAACACTAGATTTACATGGAAAACCCAAGAAGGGAAAAACCACAATGAAAATCACACTTTCAATATGGAAATGAAATGATTACAATAATTAAGCCACAGACTAGGGAGCTCACTGCTCCGAACTTCATAGCCAAGGTGCAAAACCTTAGGGCAAGATACAAAGGACTTGCACAACTGAAACTCACTACTTCGGGGCAAGATACAAAGAGCTTCCAAGAGAGATACATTATCTTCCGGCAAGAATAGCTGAACTGAAAATGAATAAGATCTCTTAATCATGAAATTGACCTTGAACCTTTGTGTCAAGTGTCCAATATCATGGCAAATACATCTGACCTCAAACTCTATTACCGAACACTATCAAAGCTCTTCTCAACTGACTGTTGCACACCTTTTCCATCAAATCTGTCTACATATCATTCATATCCACATCGCATCATTTCAAACACATCCCATACATCTGTACATATCAACACACTAATTTATTGATCCTTATATACAAAGATATTCATTAAAACTCTCAACTAGGTCGGCCCAAAATAGAGTATATAAAACTACATAAACTAAACCATCCAAACCAATAAAATCCAATGCGGTCCACTGTAGGAGAAAGAGGGGACCCAAAAACAGCAACATGCATCCCTCTAAGTAGATTCCAATGAACCACATACCCTAACATATCTTCCAAAGTCGGTTCCAAATGAAACGTGTAGATAAACAATAAAACTCAGCAACCAGACAGCCCAAAAGCATCTTACAATACAAATTACCTAATGCGAATCTCCACACACCACGATGAGACCCAAAAAACTATTCCAACTCAACCTCCAATGCATATCTGAACCAAAAAAAGCATGATCCAAATAAGATAATCCATCCAGGCACACTGAGACCCAGCACAGCTTACCATACCAAGCACAAACCAACATAACTCACATGCAGAACAAAAACAACACCAAAGATTCGAATTGGAACATTGCACAAACCAAATAAGCATGTCCTCCAAACTGCAATACTTGAGTTCACATATTTATAAGCCACCAAGCAAATTTTGAACCAGTCTTGTTGACATGTTTTTTATGACTACGTCGAATACAGAATAAAGTTGTCCAAGGCTCACTTCACTCTCTCTTGATCAAAGTGCGATTGCATGCTAAGATTGCAAGAAGTTCAAACAATCGACTCCAAGGTTCCTTTATGCTACGGACGTGACTCAGTTGGCCGATGTGATTGTTGGTAATCCAAGGGGCCTTACGTTTGGATCATTCTTTCACTTCTTTGCTGTGGCGTGGAACTTCATCATCAAATATAGAAATTCTATGATGCTTTTGCTTCAAACGGACTAAAATGAACTGAAAATAAAGAGGAAAAGGGCTTAGAAGGATCTAAATCTACTCCTAAGGGCAATGATATCAACAGTTAATGCTTTGGTGGACAAATTCCAAATAAACCAAGCTCTGCTTCGCCAAGATTAACTACAACTCCGCAAGAACCGGTGCAATCTTCTGAGGATGTTGAAGGATTTTCAAATCAAGAAAGTGCATTTGAATACCCAAAACGGCGCAATCCAAACGACTATCCACAATCAAACTGAGCACAAGTTTAATGGCTCAGGCTAACTTTACATTGCAACTTACAATCAGCAAGATGCAAAAAGTATGAACCATGGAAATTCATCAGACACCCTTACATTTTCCATTGAAATCAAAGCACTTTATCTAACAACTGAGAAAATAAAATTCTACTCTAAGTGAGGAAGGTGAAACCATGCAAGTCTTGAAAAAAAATAACTTAAGTGGACACCATCAGGGAACAATGTTTCACTGTTATTATCTCAAAACTTATCACAACAATTACATACAAATCTCCCTCCTCTTTACAAATGAGGGGGTCACCCCTTTATATAGGCTTCATGCCTTGGCTACATGCAAAACCCTAATTAGGGTTTCCCCAAAAGATTCTCCACTCAAGATGCAACAAGGTGGGAATCAGCAATTAATAACCTATCATGCCCTTATACAATTAATTACATTCCTGCCAAAAATGGCGTCCATTGTGCATTAAATGCACCACTTCTTTCAAATTCGCTCAACATGCATTGAATATTCATCCATGCAAAAATCACCCCATTATGTCATAAATGCTCCATCATTTCCACATGCGACAGTTGTACGCAAAAAGAATCTGCCATAATTCAACATGCAATGACCGGGTTGCCATTTGATCAAATATTCTGGCAATGAATGCGACACCATACTGCCATGGTTCAATAGATCCTCATCATGCAAGTGGACCCCGTCGTCGTATATCCGCTCCCGCACATCTAGAATTGTTGGAGAGAAAATTTGATTTAGGAAGAATGTTCTTGAATTTTTTCGAACTTTCCTTGCTCTGGAGGAGATTTTTGATGATTTTCCACCATCTCTTGTTTTTTAGGGATCTTCCACAAAATTAGGGTTTTGGTCAAGGAGAGAGAAAATTCTCCTACGAATCCAAATCTACAAAAAAATTGAAATTTAGACAAGATTTGGTGTCTAAAAATATTCCCGAGGGGATTTCTACCTTTCATTCCTCCTTGACCCCTTCGATTTTCATGCCTTGGACAATTTTTTGAGTTTTCCCACTTAGGCGTGGAATTCATTCTGCCATGGAATTTCTTCATTCCTTTGATTTTCTTTGACAGTCGTTTCGTCATCTTTTCCTTGGCCAGGGCGTATTCTTCAATTGGAGGAGGAATTTTATCAAGTGTTCATTTTCCATGCAACCCCACTTTGGCGCCCTTCATCATCTTTAGGCGCTATTTCTTCATGAAGGAAGAATTCATCATTATTTGGCTTCTCCATGACTTCTCTTCCCTAGCGCTCTTCCATCCTGCCTAGGCGCAAATCTCCTGAAGGCAAGGATTTTTTACTTTTTTGATGCTTTCCATGGACACCCTTGTTTGGAGCATTCACCTGGCATAGGCGCAATTTCTTTATGAGGGAGGAATTCACTATTTTCCATGAATTCCATGGCTCCTTCTATTTGGCACCATGTGTACTCCTTGGGCACTATTTTTACTAAGGCAAGGAAATCTTGATTTTCCACGTTCTCCATGAACTCTTGACTTTGGCCCCCTTCCAACTCCTAGGGCGGAATTTTGACTTGATTGTGGAATTTCATGCCTTGTTCATTTTCCTTGAGGCCCTTAGTTTGGCGCCATGACTTCTCCTTGGGCGCTAATTCTTCATGAAGGAGGAATTTACAATTTTACTTGAATTCCATGGTGTGAGCATTTTGGCGCCTTCATCCTTAGTTGGGCGTTGGATTGCCTAAGGGAAGGAAATTCATCATTTCTTCCTTCCTTGATGCCAGACTCCTTCACTTGGATGTCAAATTGATTTGTTGAAGGATTTTCACGTTGCTTTCCAGACTTAGTTGATTCTTTGAGCTTTCCACTTCAGGACTTGATGCCAACACTTAGCCATTTTTTGATTGATCCTGTCTGCTTTTTGACTTTCCGGAATTGGAAATATTCATGAATGCTTGATCTTCATCGTTTGCCTGAATGGTTCTATCAAAACAAACTTTCCAAAAATAAAAAACTTTTCAAAACGTCAGTGTTAGACCCCAAGACAGGACGAAAGATGACTTACTATAAATAGAAACTTACTAAAAATAGTAGGTTTGATTTTTGGCCAAATGAAGACATTCTGGGACTCAGTAAAATCCCTAAAAAATAGGAAAGTTGCTTCGTTTTCGCTCAAATTTAACTGGGAAGTTTCTTGAGGGGTCTTGATTCCAGTGATATGTTCAATGTCTCCAAAATCCTAACAAAAGCCCCTAAAATCTAGGACTAAAGGCAGAAACCCTAAAATTGACAGAACAAGCCCTAGACTTCATCAAATTCATTCAAACGAAAAGCAGACAATCAATTCAATCCCCCAAACACCTGCAAAGCAAAGAGACTGGAGAGACTATTGCAAAAAGACCAAAAAAACAAAGCCAAAAGACCGAAGGGGCCTAAAAAGAAGGGGGTCCCCATTTGCAATGGGGCGATGTGTGAAAAGGTCACAAGTCTGACAGACACTCTCACTGTCAGAAAACAACAACTAATCTCATCATTTGAGCAACCAGAGGACCTACAAACCTAATAGTACACTATTCACTAAACATTGACATTATATTTTAGTATGCACACCATACTCTTCACAATCTAGATCAAAACATTCTTTCGTTGGGGCATAGAATACTCTTTCCTACATATAGAAACTTCTGCTACACTGATTTTCCGAAACTCCTCGTGTAAGCACAAGACCTTCACTAGGTAATAGAAAATATCTAAACACTCAATACCATTGAACATCTGCTACAATTTATTGTAACATCAATGACAGCACAACTTCAACTAAGATACCAATCAAACGAAACAGCAACACCAAGCAGCACATATCGATATCATACATCTCTGAGCATCTGCCACAACAAACTTCAATTGAGGTACCAATCAAACTCAACAACAACACCAATTTCTGACACCCTTAATCAATAGTACAAAATAGAGAAACCTTCATATACTTACATGACAACATTTGAACAACTCACCTATCACTAACTGCAGTTTGCACAGCACAAGACTATATCTGGACCAGACCACATTCGGACCAACAAGTTTGACATCAATGACAACATACAAGACTATATCCAGACCAGACCACATCTAGACCATCAAGTTTGACATCAATGACAACATAACTCAAATTTCCAACATGGAGAGTCCTTCAGCAAAATGGGTCCAAATTGCACCTGATGGAGAAGTTGTAGCCACGGGGGATGAAGCGGTTGAACCAAATGGCCTTAATGAATTGCCCCCAATTGTACTACCATCAAAGGAACCTGAGTTAAAGAGTGGTGAGTATTTGGTGTCCGTCCTAGTTGAGGACCTTGATATTCATATGGATGATCCAAACGTAGCAGGGTAGATGATTGATTTCTGATTTTTGTTTTTCATTTGAGTATCAACATCAAACTATCAATATTTTTGGATTTCAATATGTAATGATAATCTAATATGAAATATGTATGTAGTGTGAGTTTTAAACTCTTTGACACAATTACATTTGACATTTGTGTATATAGACTTGAAAGTTAATGTTAATTTGTTAAAACTCTACCACTTGTTCTTGTTTCCAATGTTCTATGTAATGATATTTCTGAGAATTATTAAATTATATTTTTTTTAAATTGCTGTCTCCAAGTACCCCCCGTCTCCCGGTAACCTTGGAAATAATCCATATTCATGGCTAAATAGCTTGAATTTCATGATAATTTAACCTCTATCATATTATTGCTTTGCTTGATGACAATGAGATAGTATCATTTTTTCACATAGTCTGAGTACTTGAAATGAAGAAGTAATGTTATGTGTAGATCATCTTGTCTCCATAACATTTTATTGTTCCCTCAAGTTGTAGTACAAAAACCCTTGGCTGCATAAAAGTATCCTGATGTTTATATGTAACCCAGTATTGCACCAAGATGTCCAATCTTCGTCATTGTGGTTTTGTATGTTTATTTTGATATTATGCATATCTATCCTAAAATGTGTTTTGTGTCTATCTTCTACTTCTACTTTATATGAGTCAGTACTTTGACTAAATTTGAAGGTTTGGTTCAATAGAAAAGCTTTTGAATGTGACTTAATTTTGTACTTTGAATCTTTGAAAATGAATAATTCATGCCCATTTGACTCTACCTATTATGAGAAATGGTTTCACTTTTATCAATTATTAGATTTTTATTTGGATGATATATTCTTTGAAGTTTCTTACTTGAAAATTTTGCAGTGATAAAATATATTTTTTTCTTTCATCCTACTAGAATGCAAACATGTTTATTGTAGTTGTTTTGAGGTCTTACTAAGTTTTCAAAGTTTGTGTCATGTGCCAGCATTAATCCCCCTTTTTATAATCATAATTATGTAATCAGCATTTAATCATGCTAATCAAATATTGTAATATATATATATATATATATATATATATGGCTCATCTATTTTATTAAAGATCAACATTAAGTGTTTATTATGTTTTAAACAGTATATATAATAAATGAATGCATATTCATTATAATTATGTTAGCTGTTAATCAAAAGTTTATTTAAAGGACACCATTGCTATAATAGAGTTATCATTCCAAGTGGGAGTACGTGACTCAATTATAAGTAACGTCTCTCCTAACTATCATGTGTCTTCCTCCACAATAAAGGGGAGACATAACGTAGAAGTGAAGGGATATAGGAGAACGTGGAAAGAAAGGAGAAACTATTGCCAGCAAGGTATCGAATTCAGAAACACATCCAAATTGTTTTCTGCTCTACCACGGACAGATAAGGATTGCGTCCCTGGTTCAGCCAATAACACAGCAACTTCTTCAAATTACTGTATTAATTATTACTGTAGGAACAGTAATTAAATATTAAGGAAACCGGAAATGTTCATGTATATAATTATTTAAAATGTATCAGTTCTGAGATTATATATTACTGTTTGAATATGACTGGGTTAGCATGACTGAGAATATGTACTGTATAAATTCATTAGGATTACTGCTGTGTATCCAATAAGTAGTTTAGAGTGATGTTAATCAATTCCATCTTGGCAAGAGCATTGGAGAGGGTTTCCAGTGGTGACGAGGGGCTTTCATGTGGTCATAGGACCCGTGAGGTCAAGGAGCCAGTTACCATCTCCATGCCAGTCTTACCAAGTTGGAAAGTATCAAATGGGATCCCATCTTAGACTTAGACAATCAAATGAGACAAGGAAGTATGGGCCGCACAAAATCTACAGCCTTAGCCACAAAAGACAAGGGAAGCGCTGGAAAGGAATGGGTCCCAGTAGCACCCAATCAGGAATTTAAATCTGCCCTCACATCCACCATCAGTCAAATCAGTTTATTCAAGCAAAAGCTGAGTTACCAGGTTTGGCCCCCTAGACCCCTAGTACTGGTCCGGTACGGTCCTGGTTCAGGGTTCGGGTCTGGTTCGCCTGTGGTTCGAACAGGGTTCGTGGCTCACAGGCCTGGTTCGAACCAGGGCGAACCCAAGAGGACCCAAGTCGAACCCAGGGGTCTGACAGCCCAAAAATGGATTTTTTTTCGCAAAATTTAATGTTTTTTGAATTCCACCACATAAAAAATTAAAATGACCCTAAAAGTGAGTTTTAAAACATTAACTTGGCTTATTTCACACAAGCAACATGACTACAAGCAAGGGGAAACGAAGATGTGAGATATGGAGCCAAAACATACTGATTTGGATAAATTCACTTCTCAGCTTGTTGCATTTGATGACTCAGATAGCAAGCAAACTTAAAGTGCAAGTGCAAATGTCATTGGCATTAGCATTGATTCATCTAATGTCAATGTCAATGATGAGGAGGAGGAGAATGAGGATGACGAATTAGAGAATCCATTTGATGATCAAACTTTAAATTGTTGAAAGTTGAAACAATGATACTTGAATATTTTATTTTTTTGATATTAAAGTTAATGTATATGATGCTGTTATGGTATGATCATGATGCTATGATTACAAGTTTATGTTGGTTTTGTTGTTTATATAATGCTCTGTGACATGCTAATCTTAATTCATGCTTATAGGCTGCATATATATATAATTTACATGTTTTTGTACTAACGAACCCAAACCCCTTTTCAAAATTTTGCCGTACCGGCATACCAGTTCTTCAAACTCGAACCGGTGCCCGAACCCGAACCAGCAACCTAGAGCAAAAGGTATCTGCTAAGTTTGAAACACACAAAAGAGGTTAAAAGAAAATTTGATCAGATATATTTTTGGGTTTGCAGGATTGCCAGAGCCTTGAATGCTCCTGCATCACTTAAACAAATTTAAGAGAATAATGTTGGGATAACTCCTTTTCTAGCAAGGCAAGCATATTCACAAAAGTAACACTGAACAGAGAAGTTCAGAAATTATAAAAGAATTAATTCAAATGAGAGAAGAAAATATCCTTATAAATAAATAGCAATATTACCTCAAGCAGATATCTGTGATCTGATGAATGGCAACTTTCTACTCTGCAAGCTATCTAACATGCCTGTGGTCATTTGAGTTGGACACAAGGCCTACTTTAACCACTGTGGTCGTAAGTTGATGATGTACAAACCAAATACCTTCAGCATTTGATGACCAACTATACACAAGAAAGATATTTTGGGATTTCTTGACTCATAGCATGTTGGTTTGTATGGATCAATAATCCTCCAAAAATCCAAGTTCCAGAGACATCAAACAAAACATGACACTTAACAGAATTCCTCCGTTCTGTTGTAGCAATTGAAAGATTGGTCCTCCTAGAAATAAGGACTAGTTATTTAACCATATTTTCCCGAGAGAATGACATGATCTATATATACAGTAATCTATATACACTTCCTTTCTCATTTGCCATTGAGATTCACACAGAAACAAAACTTTGATTCATCCTATCTATCTATCTATACAGATAGATGGATGAAGGGTTAAATAGATATGAAAACAAAAGTATGCAGTAGACTTTGTCATATGCTAAATTTACCAGGGTTCGAGTGTAGGTGTGTTTCCAGTGTATGTGTCATTCTAAGCTGTAGTATTATTAAAGTTTTGGTCAGCATGTACATCAGTGCAGCAAATTGCAAATATCTATCGAGAAATCAAATGTACAGAATTTCAATCTAAATATAGAAAACTGTATTTTAAGACATCATAATAACATAAACACATCAAAATTATACATTCACCATTTCCAACTTTAGAAAGCTTTCAAAATTAACAGGAAGCACTAAAAATAGACACAAAATTCAAACTGGCAAATTAGTAATTATAGGTACAGGTAACCAAGTACAAGGTAAAGATGCAGTACGGATGTGTATACCATAAGAATTGGACTGAAATGCAGTAAGCTTACTGTGTACTAAACTCAATCAATTTTTCATAAAAGTGAAATAGGCACCATAAATTCATCAATCCATGTTATACCAATCAATAATCGACAAGGCTTGATTTATATGTAAAATGCATATGCAATAGACAAAAGTCATGGATTAAAAATGGCTAAAGAACAGAAAAAACTGACACCCGATTTCATTTTCTTTGGTTTGATAGTCCCAACAATACAGAAGCTTGATTAGCTTCTAAAGATCAATTAGCAGGCTACAATAAGCAATTATATTATAGACATATTAAAAGAAGATCTATACCTAATAGTAGCGACCACACCACCTGGCATTATCTTTGAAGTCACCAAATATCGTTGTCCCATCACCCATGTTAGAGCAAATGAGCATACTGCATTATAGTACAAATTAGTATGACCATTTGAATATGTATGCAATTTCAACAACTTCTTTGAGTTTAAAATGATTAAAAAATGTACAGGCATTTGATATTTCAACAATGCTCCTGTCCAACATCAAAAAAAAAATGTTTAAACAGCAATACCATCTCCCTTTTTATAAATAGCCACTTGCATTTAAAATAAATTTCTATGCAGAAGCTACAATGTGGCAAAGAAATCAGACCCCAAAAGGATTCCTTTCATTACTCCATTCTTTTAGATTCTAAAATGAAGTTATAAGAACAGCCACACAATGATTGATTTGCTTCAACTAGCACTTAGATAGAAGACCAGAAGGAATACAGAACAGAATAGTTGTCTTAAATCGGTATTAATGGCAACAAAAGAATTTCAAAGACATGCATTATGCATCCTGCTCATCATTAAGATAATTTGGCATTGATATATTAAAGATAATCAGCTATAATCTATTTTTTTGTTTTCCACAGTTTCACAAAAAGTTGATTGTATGTGTACTATTGTTATCTTTTCAAGATAGCTGATAAATCCATTAGATGTATGTCATATTTCAATCTTGATTGTCATTGTGACAAAAAAAGTTGTAGCATGCTAGTCTTCAAAACTTGGAAAATGCATGAGATTTATTTGAAAGAAAATCTAAAATGTGCCTGTAAAAGATTTATGCAAACCTTCTTGGGTTCAGCAAGGCTCCTTAACCCAGCTAATGCCACCAGCAATGCATCCTTCTGTTTCAAATTCTCCAGCTTTTGCACCAACATGGGTGACTCTAAACTCTTCACTGCAGTCACCATCATCTCCCTCCTTACTGTCATCCTAGTATTCAACGGGTTCCCTCACTTTCTTTTCTAAGGAAGTTCACCACTTCTGGTTTATTTGTTCCAACAAGACGAGTGGGTATGCATGTATCCTCCTATAGTATGTCACTATCAAAGGAATGAGGGAAGATCTACCAATGAATATGCACAAGAAGATGAAGCCTCATAGCATTGCTTACTATGTGGTAGATGAAAGCTTCATAGACTAACCTAAATTGGGCTACGTAGTTATATTTACTTGGAAAACTGCTTCCTTCCACATAATAAGCTACTAATTACAGCTTCCAAATCATAACAAGTTCTTGCGGTTCCCCCAGTTCAATCTTACCTCCCTTAGCTCTGCTACAATGGTGACTCATCTCCCATGAATGGACATGCCACAAATATCTCTCCTTATTTTTGAGGATAATACCCAAGCGCTTGTGAAATCCTTCCTGCAGAAACTGGACTTCTCTAAAACTCATCAGAACATCTTAACTTGGGATTTTCTTAAGGTATTTCAAATTCAATGCAGTCTGTTTTTTTTCTCCAGATAATTCAATACAGTTTTATTAGCTACCATAAACATTTCCCTATGAATTTCATCAGTTACCAACCTTGCAATATACCCTTTGGCTGCAAACCTTTGTCCCCAGAGGCAAAACCAATGGCCATAGCCCCCACAAAACAGGACAAGGTATAGATTAGAACAAAGCAATGATAGGGTAAATTGGAATAAGAGTGTGAAGAAATGGCAAAGTCCATATGAATCAATAACTCTTTTACATACATTAACTCAATTATATATATAGGAAAACTTTAAACTAGAGGGCAAGTTTCTAATATTCCTTGGTTTTATTTGGAAACCTCCCTTGTAATGGGTTATGAAGATGATTGTAATAATGCTCATTGCCTTGGCCAATGGACAAGTAAGTACAATTGATAAACATTAATATTTTGAATTATTTGTACCAAATGTAAGAGTCTAAATATGCATTAGAACAAAGCAATGATAGGGTAAAGAGAGTGAAATAATGGCCGAGTCCAAATGAATCTATAGCTCTTTTATAAGCATTAACTCAATTTTATATATATATGTATGAAAACTTTAAATTAGAGGGCAAGTTTCTTACATTCCTTGGTTTTATTTGGAACCCTCCCTTGTAATGGGTTATGAAGATGATTGTAATAATGGCCATTGCCTTGACCAATGGACAAGTAAGTACAATTGATAAAAAATAATTTTTTGAATTATTTGTACCAAATGTAAGGATCTAAATATTGCCTTTACAAACCATTTTGCTAATGGTTGAAGCATCATCTATAAGATTTCATAATATAAAATTGTTGATGTTTGTAGCTATGGTCGGAATTCTTCTATAGCCGACGTAGCCAATATAATTGTCTAATTGGCCTATCGGCCTTAGACAATTATAGAGCCGATTTTATATATCATTATACATTTGATATATGCCGACTTGCATAACCAATTTACTTATTATTAAACAAATACGATTTTCAAAGGGGCTGACTTTTGGCAAAAGTCTGCCACCCCTTATTGGAAGGATATGTTGTGTTATTTTAAACCCTAAGTATGTTAGCCAGATTTATATAATTGATTATGCCCTAGTTTGTATTCAGATTTGCAGTATTTTAGTAACCCAACATAGATTAAATTGTGCCCTAGATTGTAATCAGATTTGCAGTATTTTAGGAAACCAACATAGATTAAATTGTGCCCTAGATTGTAATCAGATTTGCAGTATTTTAGGAAACCAACATAGATTAAATTGTGCCCTAGATTGTAATCTGATTTGCAGTATTTAGTAAGCCAACATAAATCAGAAATAGAACAGAAGACAAACAAGCATACCCTGGGAAAACCTCCAAGGAGGAAAAACCCAGCATGAAAGACCCACAGGTCAGATTATATATTCTCCTCGAAATATAAGTACAATACTTAGCTTGAATCTAATCTTCACATATCAGATCTGTCCTGGTATGCTTCAATGACTTGCATCAAGATCTACTATGTCCCCTTGGACAATTTCGCACCAAGCTGAATAAGTTCGCACTCTTCCTTAAGTTCGCACAGCAGAGCTAAATTGCCTTTTGATGTAATTGAACTTGATTATGATTGACTTGCAAATTGTCATTTACTTATATGCATCTTTTATTCTTTGTAAGTCCGCCTCCTTGTAAGTCGGCCTCCTTGTTATTTTTGGCGCTAATGTTTAGATGGTGTGTATTTAGCATGGCATTGTGAATTAGGATAGGGTCACGTTATTTTAGGGTAGGACCCGGTCCTAAAGGGGGTTCGGATGTTGCCTTAAGGCAATCCGAATCCCTATACCCCTAGTTACAATCAACACTCCCTCTTAACTAGGGAGGAGGAGAATACATAATCTAAACATTTTAAGTTCCATCTAGCACACAAGCATAGAATGGATCTAGCACACAAGCATAGAATTACATCTTCCACCTAGCACACAAGCATAGGAAGTGTAATACACCAGTGGGTCTTTACATTATTACAATTATCCATCTAGCACACAAGCATAGATTGGATGTTATTCATTCTTGCACAGAAGCAAGGAATGATTCAAAGTGCTACAAATAGTCACTGAGATTGAAGCTCCCTCTCAATCAGGGTTCCATTTTCCATGACACCAAGTTTATCTCTGATGTACTCGAACTACACTCTGGATAAAGGTTTGGTAAGGATGTCAGCAATCTGTTCATCTGTGCTAATGTACTTTAGATGAATGGTGCCTCTCTGCACCATATCCCGAATGTAATGATAGTGTGTTTCCACATGTTTGGACCGATCATGAAATACAGGATTTACTGACATCTTTATACAGCTTTGATTATCACAATGAATGGTGGTGGGATCATTGGCTTGACCAAACAATCCAACAAGGAGCTTACGAAGCCACACTGCTTCTCTGGATGCAACAGATGCAGCAATGTACTCAGCTTCTGCAGTGCTTAATGCTACCGAAGATTGCTTTCTGCATGCCCAAGAGATTACTGCGAAGTCCAAGTTCAAGCAGACGCCTGAAGTGCTTTTCCTGTCCTTGACACTTCCTGCCCAATCTGAATCTGAGTAGCCTTTCAGGAGAATTGGGGTATTAAGTGAATACTTCAGCCCATAACCAACCATGCCACGTAGGTATCTTAGAATGTGCTTGGCAGCAACCAGGTGAACATGTTTAGGTGAGCTCATGAACTAGCTGAGAGCATTAACCGCATAACAGATATCTGGCCTAGTATTGACTAGGTACATTAGGGAGCCAATCAACTGCCTGTACTCAAAGGGATCTGCAAAATCAGAGTTAGCTGCAGAAACACTTAACTTCTTTAAGTTAGATTCCATAGGAGTACGCATAGGTTTACAATCTATCATTCTAAATCTTTTCAAAATATCAATAGTGTATTTTCCCTGACTTAGAAAGATTTCATTAGCTCTTTGCCATACCTCTAACCCTAGGAAGTAATGCATTAGACCTAAATCCTTCATTTCAAATTCTGAGGCTAATTCCTTTTTACATCTCATTATTAATTTATTTTCACCCATGAGAAATAAATCATCTACATACAAAACTAAAATAAGCATCTCATCATTATAAACTTTCAAGTAAATGTTAGCATCAACATCATTCTTGGAAAACCCTAAACTTAGTAAGTACTTATCAATTCTTTCATACTAAGCGCGAGGAGCCTGTTTGAGCCCATATAAGGCTTTCTTCAACCTGCAAACATGAGAATCTCTTTTAAGGATTACATAACCTTCTGGTTGCTCAATATACACTTCCTCCTCAATGACACCATTAAGGAAGACTGTCTTAACGTCCATTTGATGCAACTCCCAACCTTTGGCTGCAGCAATAGCTATTATAGACCTAATAGAGGTATATCTAGCAACAGGGGCAAAGGTTTCTTCATAATCTATTCCTTCCTTTTGAGAAAAACCACGTGCTACAAACCTAGCTTTATATTTTTCAATACTACCATCAGCATTATGTTTAATCTTAAACAACCATTTAGAAGAAACGACAGACTTACCTTTGGGTCTGGGTACAATGTCCTAGACATCATTCTTGATGATAGACCCATACTCTTCATCCATGGCTAATTTCCAAGCATGATGGGACATAGCTTCTCCGATATTGTGGGGTTCAGACTCAATTATATTGCACATCACAAAAATGTAGTTGGCGTGATTTTGGACACTCTTGCTTTTTTTGAAGGTTCCTCTGGGAGCAGCAAACCCTTCAACATCATGAATCGTATTTCTAACCCAAAGTGGTCTCTTCTTGCAGACCACAATATCCTGAGGTATATCGGTAGATTGCATGGGTTCTGATGAGTCATTCTGAACTTCCTGATTTGGAAGATCAGTAGACTCCTCCTATAACTTAGGGTTAGCATCAACAATTGAATCTTGATTTTCCATTACCATATCATTATTGTTGGTTAATGAACCTTTAGATCTTTTGAAAGCAATATCTTCTTCAAAAGTTACATCTCTACTTACCTCAACATACCTTTGACCTGAAATGTAGATCCTGAAGGCTTTGGAAGATTCGTTGTATCCTACTAGGATGCCTTTCTTTCCAGATGGATCCAGCTTGGTTCGTTTTCTTTAGGCACATGAACATACACAGGGCTTCCGAATATTCTTAGGTGACTGATGTCTGGTTTGATTCCAGAAAAGGCTTCTTCAGGTGTCACATCCTTTAGGACTCGATGAGGACATCTATTCTGAATATAAACTGCGGTTTTGGATGCTTCTGCCCATAGAAAAGGTTGCAAGTCCTGATCATGTATCATGGCTCTTGCACCTTCAACAATGGTCCTGTTCTTTCTTTCAGCAACTCCATTTTGCTGAGGATTGTAGGGAACACAGAACTCCCTCTTAATTCTTGCTTTGACACAAAAGTCATAGAAGCTACCTGAGGTGTATTCACCTCCATTGTCAGACCTCAAACATTTAATTCGATTTCCTATAGTATTTTCAATTAAGGCTTTGAATTCTTTAAATCTGTTTAGGACTTCTTCAAAATCTTTAGTTTTAAGAAAATAGATCCATGTTTTCCTAGAGAAATCATCTATGAAGATAACATAATATAGGAAACCGCTAGGAGATGCTACAGACATAGGACCACATAAATCTAAATGGATAAGTTCTAACCTTTCTTTAGCCCTACTATTGCATTTATGAAAGGGATTCTTTACATTTTTACCCATTGCACAACCTTTACAAGCATCATCATGAGATAAACTGAGGTTAGGCATACCTTTGACCATTTTACCGAGAGTGGGAAGAGCTTGAAAATGAAGATAACCCAATCTTCTATGCCATAGCTCACATGATTCAGGGGTCTCATGAATGGGAGCTTGAATTGGATTAGCTGCAAGCTTATATAAACTATCACATCTATTTCCAATAATACGAGCAAATTTGAAATTAGATTTCTTAGGCCAAGTGAGTACTTTCCCTTCAGAAAATGCTATTTGCAAACCCTTATCTTCTAAAACCGAAATGGAAATAAGATTTCTTTTAATACCAGGTACAAAGAGAATATCACAGAGTTGTAAGGAAATACCAGAATCTAGTTTTAAAGAGGTAGTGCCAGAACCTTTTACCGAGTATCGAGCATCATCACCGATTACTACATGAAGATTGGTGTCTTTTTCAACCAGATCTGAGCGATGTTCACGAAATCCTGAGATGTGTCTGGAGGCACCACTGTCAAGTATCCACGTATTGCTGTCCGTAGGAACATTGCTGGAAAGAGCAGAGATAAGAAGGTAGTCTTCACTTTGTTCGGCAACTTCATTTAAGTTGGCTTCCCTTTCCTTTGGGTCATTCTGACAATCTCTGGCATAGTGACCATATTTGTCACATCTGAAGCAACGAATGTGAGAGGAATCTCTTGACTTTTTCCTTGGATCATAGGAGGAGGATCTAAAATCTTTGCTTCTCTTCTCTTTCTTCCAATGACCACCTTTCCTAGATTTACATAAGAGAACATGATTATCTTTGAGAGAGTTCTTGAGTTTTCCTCTTACCTCAATTCGAGATTCCTCTTCGATGCAATCAGATTGAAGACGTTCAAAGTTGGGACGATCGGCTCTTCCACCAATGCTACAAATGAATGGTTCCCATTCATCAGAAAGACCATTTAATGCAATCATAACAAGGTCTTTATCTAAGATTTGGCAATCAAGAGTGCTTAGCTTGTCCTTTAGTTCATTGATCTTCATGAAGTAGGCTATGATTGAGTCGTCTTCTTTCATTTTCATGTGTAGAAGTTGCTGTCTTAGGGCAAGAGCTCTGCTGAGATTGTTGACTTCATACATCCCTTCCAAGTGTTTGATCATTTCTCTAGCAAATACAAACTTTGATATGACAGTGACAAGATGATTCTTGACGGATTCAATTATGATCCTTCTAGCTTTGAGGGAATCTTTCTTGAATAGTTTCAGCTCTTCAGCATCTTCTGGAGGAGACAGCCTTTCTTCTTCTACAAATTTCAGTAGGTCATTTTCTTCAAGGACCAATAGAATACGAACTTTCCAAGCAGCAAAATCAATGGCTCCCTCAAGCCTATCTTCAACCTTCAAACCTGACATCTTTAATCTGAACAAAAATAACAGCTATATGCAACAATTGATTTGCTAAAATCAGGAGTTAATGACACCTATAGCTCTGATACCATGTTATTTTAAACCCTAGGTATGTTAACCAGATTTATATAATTGATTATGCCCTAGGTTGTATTCAGATTTGCAGTATTTTAGTAACCCAACATAGATTAAATTGTGCCCTAGATTGTAATCAGATTTGCAGTATTTTAGGAAACCAACATAGATTAAATTGTGCCCTAGATTGTAATCAGATTTGCAGTATTTTAGGAAACCAACATAGATTAAATTGTGCCCTAGATTGTAATTAGATTTGCAGTATTTAGTAAGCCAACATAAATCAGAAATAGAACAGAAGACAAACAAGCATACCCTGGGAAAACCTCCAAGGAGGAAAAACCCAGCATGAAAGACCCACAGGTCAGATTATATATTCTCCTCGAAATATAAGTACAATACTGTTGACGTGTATTTTGTACACCATCATACACAGAATAAAATACCTAAGGGTATCTTATCCTCTCTTGAATAAAGCCTCTAACTGCTGAAGATTCGCATGAAGGATCAGTTAGGATGACTCCAAGGTTCCTTTTGGTAGGGTCTCTACATGTGGATAAGCTCTTCGTGGTACGATGTGATTTGCTGGAATCACAAGGGGACTTACATTGAACTTCCGATCTGCTTTGCTGGACACAGGCTTTGACTAACTTAGATTAAAAAAATGGAAAAAGGATAAGGGCGAAGAGAGGATCTAATCCTAATACTAAGAATGTAGGAGCAATGATTGATTTTTGATGAAACTCTAACTAGATCTTGTTTTGACATCAATGGAACATCTACACAAGGCTAGTGCGATCTTCTAGGGAAGCTTTATGATGTTCAAATCATCACCGCAGGCATAGATACCATCCAAGTTGATGCATATCAATGAAGAGGCGACAAATTGAAATTGAGCCTAGGCTGAACGATTCCAGTTGACTACGCAAGGCAAGTCTGCAATCAACAAACTGCTAGTAGTATGGATATACGAATTTCACCATCAATCAAGCACATTTCCTCCATTCATCTAATTATCTACCATCTAAGATTGAAGACTCAACAAGAAACCATGCAAATTGCAAGAAACGACACACTTCACCATTACTTCAATGAAAATGGAGTTTGTTTACAATCAATGGCAACAATTTCTTGCCTTGTCCTCCTATTCTACTCTAATTACTATTCTATCAACTATATTCTAACTCTTCCAACTATTTACATGCTATCTCTAACTTATTGCTAATTAATCTTTACAAATGAAATGCCTGGGCTTATATAGTGCCCACAATACAATTTGATGGCTTAGATCAATTCAAGATCAATGGCCAAGATTCAACAATGAAAACCCTAATTAGGGTTTGTTACAACCATTACATAACATTTAATGCTTGACCAATGACAAAATTGTATTGCTTAGACACATGTCCCTTCTAGAAAAATCGACCAATGGATAGCCGGGGTAGGTACATCGGAGTTTGTGCCACCTTCCATGAGTTAAGTACATTGAATCTGGACATGCTGAGATGGACCTCACTGATTGGAGACGTGATGACTAGGACGCCACCTCATTTGACACTTGTAACTTGGTAGATATTCAACTTGATGTTGTTGAGAAGCCTGCTTTAATTAATTCATCTGGAACTATTTACTTCTTCAACGAGCCCTTGTTCTAACTCCTTGTGTCCTTGATGTGCAAGATGATGATGTACCTCGCCTTGGAACGCTGGATTGAAAGAGGTCGCCCTTGTCCTGGCTTGATCGTCCTGGCGAAGACCGTCCTTGATCCGGCTTGATTTTCCTTGAAGAGATCTCCATTTGATGCCTACACAACATTTCAAAATTAGTACCATGATTTAGCAATACATAACATAAATTAGAGAGCAATTTTTTTAGGAAACTTAATGATAAGTCCTTTATTAATCATTTCCTAAAAACGATTGAGCTAAGGGAGAACAAAATTTCAAAATTAAGGTAATGACAATCAAAATTCGAAATTAAAACAAGAGATCTTGCCATACCTTACTTGAGAGCTTAACTCTAAAATGCAAAATGAATAAAATCGCCTAGGCAAAATTGAAATTCGATAGTCTTGATGTGATCTTCAAAAGAACGTTCCTCATATCAACTTCGCCACCCTTCAAGTCTTGGACGTGATCTCTAATGCCTTGGCAAATTCGCTCAAATAGATCTTCAAGTATCGCACCACCCTTTGATAGACTAGCGCCACCTTGGATGGAATTCGCACCACACATGAAATACTTCGCACTATCTTCGCTTCTCCTCAAGATCGCATGTAGAGGGTTAAAAATGATTATGTGAAAATGATTGTTTTTCACCCTCCATATATAGCGCTTGCATTGCATTCATCCCTTAGGCCGACTTGAGGATATAAAACAATTTTTTAAATGATTTTTAAATGATTTAGCAAGGCCGACCTCCAAGTATAGCGCTTCAATTCGATTTTTTCTATTAATTAATTAATTAATTAAATGCCTTTCGTTTTTTAATTTGTAAATTTCGATTTTTAATAAAGGCAAAATAATTAATAAATGTCAAACGCCATATTAAATGCTAATTAAATTAGATTTTCAATTTTATCGAACTTAGCATTTAAGGAAAATTTGAAATGTTTATTTGGCGCCAAAATTATAAAAATGAAAGGGACGTACCTCATCGCCCTGGTCCCTTGGAGAGGGACAGGAGCGATTTTGCTCTTATGGGCCTCATTTCACTTCATCACCTTCGAAAATTATATTCAACGGATTCGCAATGCCTCCTTTCATTCAATCATGCCTTGAGATCGGTTGAAATTTGGTGAGAAAATCATCTACAACAAAAATCGCTCTGGTCCCTTCCTGAGGGACAGGAGCGAACTTAAGCATTTTGGTCCTTTGTTGACGTTTGATAATCTTCAATTTGTCTTCAACGGGTTCGATTGACCTCCTTTCTTGCCTTCGAACATAAAATTTGCTTGGTCTTTGTTCAGGACGTACCTTATGAAGAACTTCGCTCTGGTCCTTCAGTGAGGGACAGGAGCGAATTTGACCCTCTAGGCAAAACTTCATCATTTCATTGTTTTTGATCAAGTCTGGATGTTCTATCATGCTCATTTCGTCCTTCACCATGCCTTTGATGTCTCGATTCGTCCAAACAAGGTCAGGAATGGCTCAACTAAGCATTTTCGCTCTGGACCCTTGGTGAGGGACACGAGCGATTCGCCTTGGTCCCTTGGAGAGGGACAGGAGCGTATTTCGCTCTGGACCCTTGGAGAAGGACAGGAGCGAAATTTGACTTTTCGCACTCTTTATCAGGATAATTTTAATGGAATATAACATTTAAGTATAAGTGACATTTCCTTCTATGTTTCTTCTTTCTTATACTTTAAGTTATATTCCATATATACTTTCAGGATGTTTGAGAGTGGTTTCAGACCTCCAGGAGTTATATTGCAAAATCTAGTTTTTGGAGGTTTTTCAGTTTCCAGACTTACTCAAATTTCAGGATCAGGACATTCCAGACTTAGCCAAATTTCAGGATCAGGACCTCACTCAAGCCGGACTTGTTTATCCATGTGATCTCCCCGACAGCACTTCAAGTTATATTCATTTGATAAAATGTACCTCTTTGGACCTTTTCACATCGTCAAGACGTTAAAATCCTGCAAGGACAAAGCAATATTGGATTTGTAGCTCCGGTCCTTCACTGAGGGACAGGAGCGATTTTTCCCCTGGAGGCATTTCTGTGCTCATGAAAATCTTCAATTTATATTCAATGGAAAGATCTCGCCTTTCTCCATCACTTCCAATTCGTAATTCATCTTGACCCTGCAGGAATAGTAAAATATTTGAAAACGAGCTCCCGTCCTTCACTAAGGGACAGGAGCGATTTTGCTCCTACAGGCCAAAATAACATGATTTTACACATTTTAACACTTCACAAGGCGAAAACAAATCATTTGAAATGCCTAGGATCAAAAATCAAAAATGTCAAAATTTGGTCAAAAATATTCAATTGGACAAAAATTCACATTTCATCTTCAACACTTAGACAAATTTAAGCTCTGCATCAACATTCCAATTGAAAATTAGACCATTCTGGCGAATTCATTGCATTCAAAATTTGCATTCTAGAAAAGGAAAATCAAAAGCTCCCAAAACCAACTGGATTCAAACCAAAACCCTAAAAAGCAAAGCGAAAACGAGCAAAAAACATGGGTCCCCATTTGCAATGGGGCGATGTGTGAAAACGTCACAACATCTAGCGCCACCTTGAATAAATGTTGAAAAACATTTCAGAGATAAAGACTCAATCGACACCTAGAACCTCTGGAAAATTCAACCTAGCTCATCAAGAGATTAGAAAATGCACTCAAAGTAGAAGGAGAATCCGTAACCATATCTAGACACTTAGTCTTTGATTACCCAAGTGTGTGCAAGTGTATTTATTCCTCTCGACAAGACAACTATGACTTTCAGGTTCCCCTGTGATTAGCTACGTAGTTTATCTAAACTTCAAAAGCATCCTAGATAGAGCCTCGCTGCCAATCAGACGTCCATAGTCCCGACGAGGTTATCGCCGCAAGCTCACGAACATTGCTCCATTGCCAGCCAGGCGTCTATAGCCCCGATGGAGTTACTCGCATATTCCCTTTAGCCAAATTTGATATTTCTTTTTAGCTCATCTCTTTCTTTTGATTTTTCTCTTTCATTTTCTCATTTTTCTCATTTTTTTCTTTTGATATTGCTTTTTCTCTTCGTCAATTCCTTTTGGCTCGTAAGCAGTGAAGCTTACTAGGGTTTGAGGATTGCGGTGGCGCTGAAGCCAGATTTTAGATTTTTCACCAATCACAGCTTTGCCTGAAAACCATAATGACTCGGAGTCTATTAATGTGTGAAGATATAGTAATCAACAGATGTCAGCATCAAGACACAGAAAATGATTCCCTTCCAAGTCAAATACAGGTCCTGATCAGATGATAAAGCTGAAGAGGAACAACCTCGGATTCCAAACACTTCATGAATAGATATCTAAGAAATGAGTCTAACATAAGATCCAGGATGTTGCCAGTGTGTGAGCAACAACACAAACACCCTTCTCACAAGATGGAGGCTCCTACTCAAGACACCTAAACTAAAGCAAACCGACCGACAAACCGACCCAAAACAAACTAAACTAAAACGCACACCAAAAGCAAACTACTAAACTACCTGAGCCACGCTAGATCATGAGTCAAATGACTCAAGGCAAATTAAGAACAAGGCTCAAAAGACCTCTAATCTAAAAACTCGAAAAGAAAACCTACTCTAAACCTATATACAAGAGTCCTAGACTCGACACGACTCAAAGAAGCAAAATATATACATGACTTTACATGATTTCTCAGGTTGTGCAACAGGAGCATGGCAAACGTGATGGTTCTCAGTCGGGCAAATTCATCCTTGAATACAGAAAGGCAAACTCTCACCATGCATCTCTCATACTCAGGCAAGTTGTCACTCAAAATGATCAACTGAGGTAATTCATTAGGACCATGATCAATCCAAATACAAGTTGTTTTCCCAAAATCCCCATAATCAAAATCATAATAACTTTCAAAGCTAGGATTAAGGAAAGAGACAACCTGGCATATTTTAGGCTCAAGCGGCACTGCATTGTTGCAAGCGAGGTCACCAGCTGCTTCAGGAGGTCGCCATTGGTGATGAATCATTCCACGAGCATCCACAACATGTTGATCTTGATTAGGAAGTTCTTGAAACAAGCTCAGCGCCCCTTCGAATAGCTCAAGATTTTCTGTTTTCACTGAGATATCTTGCATAAACCAAGCATCTTCATGAAATTTCGTTAGCATATCCTCAAAAATGAGAGTCTCCTTGATAGATTGAGCTTCAAACATCTCCTCTAGTTGATCAAATGTAATCTCAGGTGGCCTTTCTTCTTCAAGTATAGTCTCGGGAGGTCGGAGCTGATGGTGGATCATATCACTCACAATAACTTGCTTATCTAGAAAAAAATTTGGCAGTAATTCCATTTGCGTTTCCTTTACAAGATCCTTCAATGTTTCCTCAAATAGCATAATGGGGATGAAATCTTCAAGCGCCCCTTTGAATTGTTCTTCATATCTGGGCTTACTTAAGATGTCAACTTGTATCTCTTTGTTCAACATCTCAACTTGATTGTCTTCTTCAATGAGGCCATTTGAAAACTCCTGCAATTCAATCTCAAGGATCTCCTTTTGTAGCATAAGTGAGAATTCTTCAAGGAATGAGTCATCTTCTCCTTTGATTGCTTGTTCAACTCCTGGATCTTCCTTTATTACTGCTGGGGTATCTTCAACTGATTCTTCAACTTTTGTTTCATGGTATTCTTTTTCAGGTGCAAGGCATGGCGAGCTATCCATTGTAATACATTGATCATCAGGTGCATTAGTATCGTCAACGTACACTTGATCCTTCTCACATTCAGATGTTGGAGCAATGTCCTGTTCATAGGTTCTCCTGAATTCGGCTGCGAGATGTGCACCCCAAGATTTGTTCATGATACACTCTTCCTCGGACAAAGTTGGCATTCCAAACTGGTTTCTGACTTGATTGATAGCCATTTCACATACTGAGCAAGTAAATTCAGAGTGAGGTGAGTTGTGAATTCTACACCACAATGGTAGCAATATGTTTTCAAGACGCATTTCACCATCCACAATGAGCTGACTCTCGATCATCCACATGAAGCTTAGAAGAGGATCTTTGCTCTCTGGGACACTGAAATTGCCTTCTTCTGTTTCTGGCCTTGGGACATCCCAAAAGAAGATTTTTCCCTGCGCTGCCGATTCCATCCTTGATAAGTACTTCAAGCAATGCATCTCATCATGTTCCTCTGTCTCATGAACTCGACACTGCCCTGGTCTTGCAAACTCGGACAATCTGCGTGGATAAAGTTGTGTATCTAATCTCCACCAAAGTTCAGGAAAATCAACTTGTTGCTCTTCGTGAAACTGTTGTTGCTCCATGAGAAATCTTTTCTTTTTGACTTTTTGATTTTTTGATTTTTTTGGATTTTCTATTTTTCACTTTTTTTGGATTTTCTGGAATAAGAGAGATCTTGAATATCTCGGATTCAACTTGAAAGCTCAACTGGTTCCAGCTTGATTTCTTCTCGCATAAGTCCAACTGACGATCCAGCGACCACCTTCCTTCTTTGTTTGAGAAAAAGCTTTCCACTGATCTTCCTTGGATTCAAGAGTTCGTGTTCACTGTCAGGCTCAATTTCAATTTGTCGCCTCTTCATTGATATGCATCAACTTGGATGGTATCTATGCCTGCGGTGATGATTTGAACATCATAAAGCTTCCCTAGAAGATCGCACTAGCCTTGTGTAGATGTTCCATTGATGTCAAAACAAGATCTAGTTAGAGTTTCATCAAAAATCAATCATTGCTCCTACATTCTTAGTATTAGGATTAGATCCTCTCTTCGCCCTTATCCTTTTTCCATTTTTTTAATCTAAGTTAGTCAGAGCCTGTGTCCAACAAAGCAGATCGGAAGTTCAATGTAAGTCCCCTTGTGATTCCAGCAAATCACATCGTACCACGAAGAGCTTATCCACATGTAGAGACCCTACCAAAAGGAACCTTGGAGTCATCCTAACTGATCCTTCATGCGAATCTTCGGCAGTTAGAGGCTTTATTCAAGAGAGGATAAGATACCCTTAGGTATTTTATTCTGTGTATGATGGCGTACAAAATACACGTCAACAAATACTTAGCTTGAATCTAATCTTCACATATCAGATCTGTCCTTGTATGCTTCAATGACTTGCATCAAGATCTACTATGTCCCCTTGGACAATTTCGCACCAAGCTGAATAAGTTCGCACTCTTCCTTAAGTTTGCACAGCAGAGCTAAATTGCCTTTTGATGTAATTGAACTTGATTATGATTGACTAGCAAATTGTCATTTACTTATATGCATTTTTTATTCTTTGCAAGTCCGCCTCCTTGTAAGTCGGCCTCCTTGTTATTTTTGGCGCTAATGTTTAGATGGTGTGTATTTAGCGTGGCATTGTGAATTAGGATAGGGTCACGTTATTTTAGGGTAGGACCCGGTCCTAAAGGGGGTTCGGATGTTGCCTTAAGGCAATCCGAACCCTATACCCCTAGTTACAATCAGCATGTTGCATCATGTAAAGTCATGTCTCTGTGAAGGGAGCCAACTCTTGGAGTATAGCTTCTATCAGCAGTTATAAATGAAGACTATACCTCCCTTCCTTGGTATCGATAATTCAATTTAACATAGCTGTTTGAATATTCAAGTGCTCGGGGGAGACAATCGTGCATTGTCTATGGTTGGGAGGGCAAATCATTGCCCGTGGTTAAACGAGCACATAAATGTAATGTCCCCTACCTGATTAACATAATTAATCTATTTCAATATACTTGTGACTTAAACTAAATTGATTAGGAGACCAATCTGTTTTAACATGAATCAAATCTGTGCTATCCATAGTTCAATTAATTTATTATTATTAAGTGAATTGTTCATCAACCATTTTAGATAATTAAGTTTGTCTTCCATAACTCTTAATGCAAGTATCAACCCTTGTTACTACTTCAGCTTTAAGGAAGGAGGATATGTATGTTACCAAAGTGCTTAGAGACCAACTACAATAGGTTCCCTCAAAGTTTACAGATCCAATCCCTTACCTCTCTTGGGTCTATACCCTCAAGGCTTACGGATCGCTAATCCCCACCCTATCTTGGGACTTAACCTATTGCTTGGATTTAGACTGCCCCTCTCTGGAACATCTCATTCCCACCTTTTCAAATACTGACAGTAGTAACAAGAATTAGACTATAAGTATACTAACTTCTCATGTATTATGAATATATATGAAAGTAAGTACGACTGTCCTACATATTGCAGTCCATATTAATAATACTATTAAATTCTGCATAAGAACATTATATTCATATATTAAGCATACATATCAACTTATCAAGCAAATCCCCATGCATACCACCAAGAACAAAGATGTTACTGTCTGTAACTTAATGACAGTTCTGATCTAATCTGATCTGATCGGTGGTGCCCCCCTACAAATGAATCTCTCCCCTATTTATCCCTTCATGATGGGAGAGTCACAACTCTTTCACTTTAAATCACACCTTTTGGATATAATAAAGTACTTATTATTTGTAACTTATATCTGAATTATCATCATACTTTATATATTTTCTTAATTAAACTGTGTGTTACATCAACCCTAGACTCGCACCCATTTAGAGTATTTAATTATTATTTGTTCGACTAGCCATTATCATTGTTTACGTCTTGACTGCTATTTGCCCATTTTGATTGATCACTGCCTTCTAATTTTAATTAACCGCTCCCAGCGATATTAATTGAACCTTTGTTAAATGCTGATAAGGCTTCACGTATCATGTATGACAGTTTAGAGGAGAAGCCAGACAACTTTCTTGTGTCAGAAACTGTGTCAGACATTGTCTCCTATACCAATTGATACCACTCTGCAGCTATTGGATATAATGTTCTCAAATGAATAATGTTGGAGTAATATATTGTTCACTTGGTAAATGTCATCGATTATAATATAATTTCTGCAGAAGCAACTTTACCCAGCAGCACTATATATATATATGGATATGTCCTTAAAACAAACTCTAAAAGTTCATACATAACGATGAAATTTAGAAATCTCTATTTCGTGTCCTTTGACCATTCATATTTTAATTATGTTATATTTTAATTTAAATTATATTTTTATTTTTATTATACTTAAATTTATTATTAATATTAAATCCTATTTTAGAAAGGGGATATTACAATAAACCAACAAAAATGAGCTACCACAGTAATTTTTCTACTACCACCAATATCGAATTATGTCTATGAGGCGTCACTGGTAAGTGGCAACCCTTGTATAAAACTCATACTAATAACTTGCCACTTTTGATGTGGTATATCATGGAGATATACTAATATAGTGTGGTGACTATGTTCTACTTCAACTCTTTTACACTAAACACTTTGCCACAAAGAGCACCATAACCTTCTTCATTCTTGACCAAAAGTATAGCTTCCTAAGATCTGATAACATCTTATTCACCCTTGGATCTCCTGAACATGGAGTATTGTGAGCTTCAATTAGAATTAGAGTTATAAGTTCTCTAGAACTAGGAACATATGGAAATCTTATTACAATGTTACTAGAAACAACAAGAATCTCCTGGTATGGGGCAGAATGGAAGCGAGGAGAGAATGGACAAGGTATGCCCCTACTGCCTCAGGTACCCTAGCCATCCTATGACATACCTGGGCACTCCCAACCTCACCCAAAGCCCAATCCACATTTTTCAATAAAAAGGTTTTTTTAACTCCAAAAATGCACTTTAAAAGCATACAGAACCTAAAACATGTATGACAACCCTAGAAGTGACCAATATCATTCATTTCACAATCACAAATCACAAAAACAACCAATATCATTCCACTTTGCCATTTTTGCATTTGTGAAGCTAGCTAGTGTTTCTGAAATGTAAAGGATTGCAACAGTACCAAAGACATTTGCTAAATAGCTTGCACAAATGACATTTATAGATCAAAGGTAGGTATTTTATGAGATTATTTCAAGTTTTTAAAAATAATAATATTCTTTTAACAAAAAAATTAATTTTTTTAATTATGTTTATACATATTGTGAGGGTCAAAATTTCAATATTTAAAAAAAAATCTTATAACAGCAACCTATTCAAAATGGCTACTAGTTCAAGTTCAATAGCCCTAAAGATAAGTAGAAACTTAAAATATGATCAAGCACCACCCCTCTACAAAAATATGTTACAATGATTGAACAACTTCCAGGAGGTGGGGTTTGTTTTTGGCATTGTATTCGCTACGGGATCAAGTATAAGAGCCTATATAGTTGAGTGAAAGCTCACCTTTGTGTTATGACCTGCCCAGGAATTAGACTTTGTCAAGGGGCAAACAAGAAAAGGTTGTCAAAGGAACAGATTATATCATATATTAAAGCACAAAAAGAAGTTGATGTTATGAATGAGAGAGCCAAATTAAAATCTCATCCTTTAGTGAGGAAAAGATCAAGGAAGCCACCTACAAGGTCTCCTTCAATATTGGCTATCCCACATCCTTTATTGGAGACATCATCTACCGAAGACAAAGATCCCTCCATTTCTTCCCACAAATGAGCTCCATTGGAAAAAGCATTTCAAAATGAGGCTCATTGGAGAAAGCATTTCAAAATGAGGTGAGGGGCAATACAGATGAACACATTGTGAGTTGCATTTACACTAATGGTCATCCTTTCAACCCAATGAGATCATTACATTGGCAAGAAATAGTGATGGCAATCAATCAAAACCCTCTAGTTACATAGGTCTTGGGTATGAGAAGGTGCACACCACCTTATTTGCAAAAGAAAAAAATTGTAGACATCATTAAAATCAATTAAGGATTCACCGGATGAACCAAGAGTGTCCATTTTTTATGAATGAAAAGATCGTAAAAAACAGCCTTTAATAAATGTCATTGTAATGTCCCCTAAAAGGGCAATGTTTTTGAAGGCAGTTGATAGTGAGGGCAAGTGAAAGATGCAAACTTCATTTCCAAAATCCTTATTAAGTCCATAGAGATTGTGAGTGCTAAGAACATTGTCCAAGTCACAACAGTCAATTCAAAAAATTGCAAGGCAGCATAGATTTTAGTTGAGGAAAGACGCAAGCACATTTTTTGGACACCATGTACCATCCACTCCCTCATCTCGGTGATGCAAAAGATTGGCACTCTGATAGAGTGAATGAAAAAAATATACCAAGGGTGAGGAGATTCAGATGTTTGTGACAAACCATCATGTCATAAGGCATCTACAAAACTTTCTCCAGTTTGGAATTGTTGAAGGCAAATTTATGAAATTTTAATATTTATTTTAAATTTAATTCATATGACATATTTACTTATTTAAAATTTTAATTTGTTATCAACTTATTTTTCAAACTACATTAGGTTGTTGAGAGACATTTTACATTGTACACAATTGTTTTGAGATGACTTGTGGAGGTGCAAGAGGTGTTGATCAACATGGTCATTAGCAACCAATGGAGTATGTGAGGGCAATCAAATTGAAAGAGGGCCCAAAAGGTCAAATCATTGATCCTAGATGATGATTGGTGGGATCGTGTGGACTATGTCTTGAGTTTCACCAAGCCCATCATGAGTATGATCAGGTTTGTTGATATGCATTGGTTGTGTTTGGGAGAAATCTATGATGGCATAGACTCCCCGATAGTAAAAATAAGTCCATAATAACAAAGGAGGAGAATGACCTCAAAGAAATAGTTTTGCTGTGTAAAAAGATCATTCTTGACCACTAGAACAAGATGACCACATCCTTACATATGCATTCTCTCCCAAATATTACAACACAGAAATACTTTCTTTGCCTAGGAGAACAGCACCATATCAAGACAATGAAGTTGTTGATGGGTTATATGAATGCATTTTGAAGAATATACTTAGATCCAAAAGTGGTGGATAAGGTTAGGACTGAAATTGGTAGATTCATCACAGAATGAGATCATATTATTTGTGCTCTTTGAGAAAAGTGCAAGATGTATGCTCATGCATGGTGGTACCTCCATGGGCAAAGTTATATGTTCCTCCACCTCTTGCAGCCAAAATTCTATCATACATAAGCATTTTTTATTTTAACAGAATCCAAGCACATACTCCTTTATCCACTCGGTTAAGCACAAACCATTGGATGTAAAATAAAAAAAGCAAAAGAATTGGTCTACATCCATTCCAACTTGTGCCTCCTATCACATAAGGAAGTTGACCACAAGGGGCAATGAAAGTTTGGGATATAGCTCCCAAGTGTGCCAACTTAGATGTATCTATTTTAGAGCTTGCCAGAGTCAGTATAGATGACAATGAGGCTCCAACACAAGATGTTCATGTGTCTAGTGGGAATGTCATTGGAATTGCTTGTGGTTCAAATGAATTTTAACCAACTGATGACTTACATCTAGATGCTTTCGATGGAAAGAAAGATATAAAAATTTATTTATATGCTATTTTTCAGGCTCCTACACATGATGTTCATGTCTCTAGTGGGAGTGTCATTGAGGTTGCTTGTGGTTCAAATGAAGTTTAACATGACTTAAATCTAGATGCTTTCGAAGGAAAGGAAGATATAATTTTTTTATTTATATGATATTTTTCAATTTTCAACTATGTTATTTAAACTATGTTTAGCATAAGTATCAAATATATTACATATTTTAAATTTTATATATATGCAGCCATACCCATACCCAATCAAGTTCTATGAAGCTCAACTTAGTAATATTACACCAATATTAACAAGACATTTGCAACTTTATTCACCTCATGTAAGCAGAGAACCCAATGGACGACCTCAAAGTGATTCACTTAGGGAACTATGTATCTTCCAACTAGGTAACTGCATTTCTTCATAACTCCAACATAAATTTGAGAAGAAATTTCATACAATTAATCTACTTATTTCCCCTATATTATCGGACTCTATACACATGTAAAGAAACTGCAAAAAATTCATCTCACCTAGATGACTCAAAAAGACACCTAACCCCTACAACACCTAAGTTACTTCTTGAAGCCCACTAAAACTAGCTTTTAAGACTCCATGTAGGGGAGGGAAAGGTTGTCCTATATCATTATGTTATTCTCATCTTCTTAGATGGATTCATTCACAAAAATTTGCATTCCAAATATTGTAAGGTCCCCACAACATCCATTTCACTATATTAAGTGCATATTGATGTGTTGATTAAGTTTTTTAGAAAGCCCATAGAATTTGCACTATCTCATGCAAAGGATCTTACTAGTCAAATACTAGCAAGTTCACTTATGAATTAATTTAGCTCAATATGATGAGTATTATGTACCTTGGTTTTAAATATATTATCACCCAATTAAAGTAACCTAGCAATTTTCTTTTCTCTTCATTTTTATATATAATTTTAATTTTTTCTACATGTATTTTTCTCTTAATAACATGGTAGTTAAAAAACATTACAATGCGATGGGATAAACAAGGTGCATTTGTGGATTCCCACAAGGCCCCTCTCTTGAAACTCAAATAGGGTTTCCAAAGCTAAACTTAAAAGGGCTAGTTTTGTCATGCTCATTCCTAAATGAATCTAAATCCAATGGAAAGTTGAGAGACAAGTTCTTCAAGCATACTAACCAAGCTTCAAACATAGAGTTGAGGACTTGGTAATCAAATAATGAATCTTTAGAGCCACAAAAATATCCATCACAAACTTATGACTCAACAAAGTTACAAACCCACAACCTTCCCCTATAGCTATTGGCCCTTAAATTGTGTAGTAATCCTTAAAAAATTGGTACTAAAATTGAATAATATAACATTCCGACAAGTACGCAAATAAGCCAATGCACATCAACAATACATTGACAAATCTAAGCCCTTTTCAAAATATTTGAACACTTGTGCTGTTGAGTTACCAAGGCATAAAATAACCCACTTAACATTATCTTTAGTATATTACTAAAGAACATCATAAATAATTAAAAGATTGTGTTTAGAGTTAATCCTAGAGCACTCCTTGCCCTTAGGTTTCATAAACATAAGATACAATGTGAAAGGGAGGACCAAGAACTACCAAGTCAATTCATATCAAATGGGAGACTACTAATGGAAAACTGCAGTAGGAAGAGCAATTGTCAATTCTCCCTATGGTTAAAAGGCAATCATTGGAACAGCTAGCCACATGACACTCTTCACCATGTCCAAATCATGAGATATGGATAATAGATGACAATGACATACCTAGATAATGCAAGGGATCTTGAAAGGAATCTCAACTCCCACCCCCATATTTAGCTCAAACCTTGTATTTAGCATCTTGGCTGTCATATTCATGTTGTCAACCATGAGTGATAGCTCGTTCAATTCACAACTTTTGCATATCTCTACAACACACTATATGTATGGTCTAGTTTTATTTCCTTTTAGTTTTCATTCTTTTTTGGAGGATGCTGTACTTTGTCCTTTTACAAGCATTCAAGCATTAGACCTCACTTGCATGTTGCAATTGCCAACAAATGTCTCCATTGTTCATCATCATCAACAATTGCAGATGTGACAAATTCTAGCTTAATGTTACATTTTATCTCTAGGCACTTCACAATCTTTATCTTTTGTTGGAGTCAATTGCTTTATCTTTCTATTTATCAACACCCCATAATGCCTTAGACTAGTCTAATATTCTTTTTGCCCAGCTTCTAACCTTTCAAGGGATCTCAAGTGTCTTTGCAACCTAGGTCACAGCTTTTCTAAAAAAGCAATGTCCTGGTCATGTGATATTGGAAAATGACCATTTGAGATGATTGCTTGGCCTCTCTAAAGGCCACAAACAACTAGTTTGCCCCACTCATTGAACAACATTGAAAATTTGTAATAATATGCTATCTAATTGGAATCTGAAATCACTCTATTACCATTTTTTTGGCCCTCCATTATGTTTTTTGCTCCAAGATCTTTTGGTGGAAATGATCCCCCTCCCTATTCTGCTCAACCTCCCTTCTTTTGGCAGAAACTTGTACTTGAGCATTTAGAGGACTTGTGGAGAGTGTTGCTTCATCTATTGGATTGCACACCCTTCTTCGTCTTCCACACATTAGCTAAAATAAAAGATAAAAGATAATATAATTATAAAATAAAAAATTAAAATATTAAACATTATTTTAAATAATAATAATTTCTCTCAAAGGTCATAAAGGAATGTGAAGAGGAGAAAAAAGGTATTTAAAGAGAAACCAAGCAAGGAGAAGGGCATGATTGAGAAACATTTTTATTATCTGATTTTCTACTCCTTGTTAATGCATTGGACTTTGGTTCAATTAACCGGAGGACAAAACCCCTCTAGGTCTGGAATTAGTGGACGAAAACCCCTGATTCAAATTTGGGAAATCTCACCTAGGGATTGCATATGAGCTTCATATAGACAGACAAAATTGGTGTCATTGTGAAATCTTCTTTATATCTATATTGAAGATTATATTTGGTATTTTAAGAGTTGATTGTACAAAGCAATTTGCAAATCAAAATATATTTAATTATCTCAGTTCAGGATTGGTAAATAAGTGCTAGATAGGTTAACCATGTGGTATGATGACTTTGTGTGTCTGTAAGATTCAGCGATTTATCTATAACTTAGATTGTTTGCAGTGATATATTTATCCCTAACATATGCACTCCATATCAACAATTCTCCATTGCAACTTTATGACTTTGCTTTATATCAATCAGCATAATTATTAACAACAATCTGGCCACTACATAAAGCATTATCTATCATTTGAGAGATAGCTGAAACTTTTGATTGGCATAATATTACTTTCTTGCAGAATTGCTGAATAGGGGACGGGCCTGGGTATTGTGTTGAGAGATTAATTGTGTTATAAACTGGGCGACAATCTCTGACATCTGCAGTTTATGTATTTTTGTGAACCGTAACTTATTTGAAGGGAATTTGAGATTGCCTTAGCATTTTAAAGTGAAGACCTCTTTGTGATGCTGCTGCCATAAGAAACAAATTCTGACATATTCTTGTTTTGAGCTGCTATTCCAATTTATAAAGGGGTCCATACTAATTTCAAAGTTTGACCATCTTCCCTGTCTTATATTATACGCTACATTGTGCAGGTTGATTTTAAATAAAAAAGGAGTGGTAGGCCTTTTAGGGGATTGGAGTTAGAGAGGAAAATTTAATATCAACTGAACAAGGTTTTTAATGCATGCTGATTACTATATTTAAACCAGCCGCAGCCATGTGATGGAGATTCTCACATATTCTTGTTTTGAGCTGCTATTCCAATTTATAAAGGGGTCCATACTAATTTCAAAGTTTGACCATCTTCCGTGTCTTATATTATACGCTACATTGTGAAGATTGATTTTAAATAAGAAAGGAATAGTAGGCCTTTTAAGGGAATTGCAGTTAGAGAGGAAAATTTGATGTCAACTGAACAAGGTTTTTAATGCACGCTGATTATTATATTTGAACAAGCCACAGCCATAAAAGAGGGTTCCTTTTGATGTGCCTATAATTAGTAGTCAGTTACAGCTTGTAAGAGAATTCAGGACACTACGTTGTTGCACTTGTTTCTTGGTAGTTATGAAGGCTCCTTGATAGCAAGGACAAATATTATTTTATGTATGCTAGAATAGCTTCTATTTACTTTGATTTCATTTCAAGCAAAAATCTTATTTTTAAGTTGTTAGATTTCTTTATTGCCTATAGTATAGCTTTCTATTTTGAACATTGCCATGAGATTAGTTGTAAAATTCATTGTAAAATAATTAAAAAAAAGATCAGTTTAAAACCTAATCTCAACAAAGAATGTATGCCAACGAACTAGAAAAGTCCTTATCGGTTATGGTGAACCCTCTAAGAAGTGATTGTTTGATCCCCCCACCTGTCTAGCTACAAACACACACCATAGGGGTTTTCCCATTTTTAGGTACACGTTTCATATAATACAACAGTGTGAGACAGACTTAAACAAAGGTTTGTCATTGATATCAGATGGGGGATGGACCTTATATGTATCATCCATTAACCATGTGCTTGTTGGTGTCCTCACTAGAAATCATATAAAACGAAGTTAGAGACATTTCTCCAATTCATAGTTGATATAATTATAAGTGCTTCCACTGTCAATCAACACAACTACCTTCTGTGCTTTGTATTAACTTATCAAGGGAGAATGTTGATACATAATTCAAAAACTTTGATAATGCTGCCATGTTAAGTTCTTTGATTCTAGACTAATGTTTATTATTTCCTTGAGGAGCCTGTAATGTCCCCTCTTGGAATCTCCCGTATTCAAGCCCTAGAATAACAATTTCAGCTTAAGTCTTAAGGGGGTAATTTATTTTTAACTTATATTATCAAATATAATACATGTTTCAAAGTAATCCTAGTTTAGGTCCTAATAATATTAATAAGCATTGAACTTATAATTATTAACATTAAACCCCAATTTCCATGATTCTATATAACAATGTAATGCCCTAGATAGAGTAGTATGAGATTAGGGATACCTAGTATTCTGAATGAAGCCCTGTGGGCAAGTTAGAAGATATATAATTATAAAATGCATGATTATAACAGATCCTAAGAACTTATTTGAGTAGAGCATGAATTCACTTTAAAAGAACTTAGTCATAAATAGGAATACGATAGGATGACCAAGTGTGGTGCCCAAGAAACCCTCTATCCTAGGCTCAAGGGCGGCTTAACCCCCTTCACCTCATGTGGCCCATACCATCAATGAGGTGGCCTACCTAGTGAGGCGTCCTATCACTGTTTTCCTCCACTTGTCATACCTGTCCTAAAACCCATGGTTTACATATTCATTCAGCATGACAGAAGGTATGAGGGCTGTTACAGTAAGTTATCCAGGAAGTCTATTCTTCATAGGCCCAAGGGCAGCATATTTGTACCCCCTTGGCCACATGGGACTCCCCAGTCTTAAACCATGAGGTGGCCTGCCTACAAGATAACCTCAACACCGTTTTCCTGACTGTAACTTCTCTCCTTCTATAATGTTCAGTAATACGTAGAATAAACCCTCAGAAATCTATCATATTTCAGATTTATCATAATAGGTATGAACATATTGTATTATCTATCATGGATCTCAGAATCTCAACAGTATACAGTACAGATATGCAGAACATAGGTATAAAGGGTATGCAAAAATATATACATATTTACATGCAGAAATAGTTATAACATTGTTGCAGAGTCTAAACGTATGTGCACGGGAATTCATACCAGAATATCATCCTAACTTAACAGTAGCTGCAGATTTGATCTTTATTCTGTTCTCTCCTTCCAAGATTGTTCCATCTTCTATCCTTCAATGCCTGTTGTACCTGAAATGGCTTTATGTATCTGTAATGTCCCCTTTTTTAGGTGACATGAGATGAGCAGGGGTTGACCTACCATTCGAGTTCCCGTAGGTCAACAACATGGTTAGGGGACTCATTCTGAGGGTCACGGAGCTTTGCAGGGGTTCTATGAAACGTTTCGGACTTCAGACGAGGTCTCCTATTTTTTAGGGAGAATTGGCAGTTGACTGAATGACCACCTGGGGGACCAAGGAGTAGAGCAGGATCCTTTTGAGCAGTTACAGGTGTTTGGAGAGAGCTTCCTACTTTTTAGGGAGATTCCCTACTTTTTAGGAGGTTGTGGCAGTTTCCATATTGGAGCTGACAGTGGTGGATAGAGACTCAGTGAGGATATTCAGTGTTTGGGATTTGGTGTTCTGGCAGTAGTAGACCAGTTTGGAGCAGTTCCTTAATTTTAGGAGGCAGTTCCTACATTTGTGGAGGCTATTCCTACTATTTAGGAGGTTATGACAGTATCCAGGGTTGGGTTTCCATGAGACTATTCCTTGGTTTCAGTTTCAAAAGATTTGGGTATGTTTCCTAGTTTCTAGGAGCATCCCTAGATTTTAGGGATAAGACTGCCAGTGGATCCATGATTTCCGACTTCAGTCACAGACAAGTGGCAGGTTCCGTTTCAAGCTTTTGGAGTCATTTGAGCCTTCTGCAGCTATTTGCGTTATATTTTTAATATATTTAAATATTTCCTAAGTTAGCGTTTAATTAATTAAATAAGGCTATGTTTATAGCCATTTTGGAGTAATAAGGGGTTTTTGGCTTCATCTGGATGCATATGCCCATGTGTTATAGCTCGTTGGAAAGGTCTTCAACTTTTCTAAATGTTTCCCATTTGTCAGGGACCCTTTTGATGAACGGAATTCTTTTATATTAAAAAAGTAGCGTTTTCTCTATACTTGGCGACTAAAAAATGAGAAATAAGACTTTATAAGCCTAAGCGCACTTTTCATACACTTTTAGGGTTCGAGCTAGAGGGAAGGAGTTATAAGGAGATGGTAACCTAATTATCAAGCATCATTTACACATTTTCATCTTTGATTTGGAGAATTTGCTCTGGAAAGCGATTCAGCATCTGGGACGAAAACCCCAGGGTCTTGCCTGTCTGGGACGTAGCCCCCCAGCACAGTGGTTATTTGGTTCTTGCATTCAGTTTTCAGTGCCTTAGAGTTGGTACGACATCTTTTCAAAAGGATTCAGTGGACAGAGTTAGGGTTCAGCATGGAGATTGGGGTTTCCAGCTTGGCATCACCTAACAGCCGTACGGCTGTACTTTGCAGCCATTTCTCTTCCCACCTGGAGCTATGTAAGAGCTTTGGACGTTTGCGGCAGCCTCCTTATTTATTACAGTATTCACTCTTCATCCAGGTTGGACTCATTGCTTATTGTAATCTTCTTGGAATTGTTTGGAATCACTATCTGGATAATTATTTGATTTAAATAATCAGAAATCTGCTTGGTACGATTCTGATTTAGCTGTGTATGAACAATTATTTCCAGTACTCTTTTCATGTACTTGTTCTTCAACTATTACTTGCTGAAAAACTATCAAAACATAAAAAGAATTCAACCTTCTGCAACTTCTGTCTATTTCTGGAAGATTATAGTAATAAACAGGAAATTCGATTAAAAATAATTAAAAACTACAGCAGATCAGCAAGGGGATCCATCAAGGATCTTTCAGTATCTTTCATAGGCGGTGAGGAGACGTGCCTCTCCATTTGGTCACAACTGTTTTGGGAGACATGACCCTTCTTAATTGCTGTCAACCATAACTAATGACTTGCTTCTTTAATTTGTGCTAACTGATCCTCCTTGCTAATAATATTAATAATGCATTAATTAATTAATTGTTTCCACTAAACATAAGATCACTCTCCCTAGAAGGAGAGGGACGAACTTGTAAGATAGTTTTCTTGCTAGAAGGAATTCCGATCAGGGGTATGACACTGTCATACATAAGTGCAGTCTATATTAATATTACTATTAAATTCTGCATAAGAATGTTACCCGGCTTCATATGTTAAGCATACGCATCCCCATTTACTGCCTGTAGCTTAATAACAGTTCTGATCTGATCTGATCGATGGTGATCTCCCTGGATGCTTTTAATTCCTTTCCTTTATATCTCTCAATGTGAGGGAGGAGTCACACCTCTTCATCATGTATGCCCTTTGGCAAGAGACGTGCCCTTTCCACCATTAGCACCCTTTGAAAGAGTGCAATTCTTCATTATATCTGCCCTTTGAAAGGGACACAACCTTTCATGATCAGATCTGCACTTCAGATTCCCAAATTATCCCCCTCAAATGAGGTTCTCTTCTCCCTTTTATATGTCATGTTCGAGGGAGTCACAACTTTTCATTTCACGTTTTTGACCATTCATTAACTTAATTAAAATTTAATTATATTTAATTATATTCTTCTATATTTTTATTTTTATTTTATTATTATTATTATTGTCGTTTTGTAACTAGTTTGGAAAATATTTATAATGGATTCGATTTGCCAAAGGCAACATTCGAATCCATTAGGATTAAATAGGGTTGGGCCCTATCTCAATCTAATATGTAAAACAAATAGGGTTGGGCCCTATTCCAATGTTGTTCGGATCATTATAGGGCTGGGCCCTACTTCCCTTATATTCCTAACATATAATGTTCAAAACGCATGGACCTATTTACCAAACATGTGGACCCATCCTCATTATGTGGCGTGTGAATTAAAATGAGTTTAGGCGCCAAAATGTATTGGGCCGACCCTATATGCATTCCCTCTACCTTGTATAAATACAGATTCATTTTGGAAGGAAACTATTCAAGCAAGTTCACAAAATACCTCTGCTCCAAAAGTGCGATTCAGATCTGCTCTAGGTGCGAAATCTCCAGCTGTGCAAATTATCCTTGAAGGTCTGCAAACTCAGTTAGGAGGACAGCGAATTGTCATTGTATGGTGCAAATTACATCTGCTGGGTGAAATCCATCTGCTGTGCATTTATTGTATGAAGACAGTGAACATCATTGATGGGCAGCACAGCATATCATCATAGAAGCACAGTGAACCATCATCGAAGGAAAGCGAATTCATTGTCTTGTGATTTCCTTGCATCCGAAGGACTGAGATAAGTCGGTTTCTATCTATTGTCATCTGCTGTTATTGTGCCTTAGCTGGGTCAGACTTGTAACTATAATTTCTGCCTATTATAATCAGATCTGAAGATCTGTTGTTGTTGGGTTTTTCCTCCAAGGGGGAGGTTTTCCCAAGGTAGTCTTGTGTTGTGTGCATCTCTATTTACATGCTTTATTTTTGTTACTGTACATTATCTACTTCTGCACCTATATGTTAAGCGATTGCAAATCTGATTGCTAAAATCTAACATGGTATCAGAGCCCTAGGTCTGTACAAAGGCTGTAATCAGATTTGTGCTTCCTTCTAACCTGCTGTTCAAAATTTAGTCCCCATGGCTTCTTATATCAGGTCTGAAGATAGGTTGGAAGGTCACACAAATTTCTCTTCTTGGAAGGTCAGGATAATGATGGCATTGAATGATCTTGCTGAATATGTTAGCAAGAATGCTAAGGAACCCGAGGGTGCAAGTGAGAAAGAAGATTGGAAGAAGAAGGACTTCCAAGCTCAAAGGATAATAATAGAGTCTGTCAAAAATCATTTGGTGCCATCCATCTCGATGAAGAAGTCGGCCAGGGAGATGTTCTCTACATTGGAAAAGATGTACAAAGTCAACAATACCAACTACATCCTTGCTTTAAGGAATCAGCTCTCCTACATCAAATTAGCGAAAGAAGAACCTGTTGCTGCTTACTTCATGAGAATCTCTGAGCTGAGAGATCAGCTTGCCACCGTTGGGAAGAGCATTGAAGACAATGACTTATCTATGACTGCCCTAAATGGTCTTCCTCCCTCTTGGGAACCATTTGTTCAAGGAATCTGTGCCAAAGTTGAGCTTCCTAAATTTGATCAATTAATGGGAGTTTGCATTCAAGAAGAGTCTCGACTGGCTGCAAAAGGAAAAATTAAGAACCCTTATGATGAGCAACATGTCCTCTTGGCTAAGAAGGAAGGCAGCCATTGGAAGAAGAATGATTTCAAGAGAAACAGAGATTTCAGCTCTTCCACCCCTCCTTCAAAGAAAAGACCAAGAGACTTATCCCACATTCGATGCCTCCGATGCAACAAGCATGGCCACTTTGCAAGGGACTGTCAAATTCAGGATGAGCAAGAAGATGCAAACATAAATGAAGTATCAAATCCTCACAATTGTGAAGATTTCCTCCTTTGATCTATTGGTTTGTTGATCCATCCTTTAGTTAAATTTTGTTTTAGATTTAAGGTTGGTTCCAACTTTAAGTCAGAAATTTGTTGTGGATTTATCTTCTAGATAGGGTTTTAGAGGGAGTCTCGTGATATACTCTTTATCTCAATAAAATCTTATTGCTGGTTTCTAATCATTGTGATCTTTTGCTCTAATGATGGAATTGATAAATGTGTTACTTGATTATTGCAAATGTTTTCCTTTATTCTATCTTGAAACTAACAAGTGTTCTGGTTATATTCTATGATACACTGGGTGTCTCGTCCACCCTCTGCGGAATGCAAGGTGACAATTCTTTCCACCCTCTGCGGAGTGCAAGGTGGCAGTTATTTCTCACCCTCTACGGAGTGCAAGGTGAGTTCACCCTCTACAGTGTACAAGGTGATAGGTTGTTTTTCTCAGTAAAGAAGCTTATGTATCCTCTGCGGTTGTGCATGATTTATGGTTATATCTATCTTTGAGTATTAATTATTGCAGGTGCGCATATGGAAAGGTCTATGTCATCCTCTGCGGATGTGCATGATGAAAGATCATGGTGTTACATGCAGGTCCCCAGGAAAGTGTAAAGTTATTAAGCGTTGGATTCATCCTCTGCAAGCATTGCAAGAGAAGATCATGTAAAGGTTCATTGTAATTGCATATTGATTGTACTATTAGGGCTGGGCCCTAATCTTAAACATTGTAATTATTCATGTCATGATAATGTCCATGAAAATCAGATTATGTAATTATTTTCCTCCCTAGTTAAGAGGGAGTGTTGTTTTGTAACTAGTTTGGAAAATATTTATAATGGATTCGAATTGCCAAAGGCAACATTCAAATCCATTAGGATTAAATAGGGTTGGGCCCTATCTCAATCTAATATGTAAAACAAATAGGGTTGGGCCCTATTCCAATGTTGTTCGGATCATTATAGGGCTGGGCCCTACTTCCCTTATATTCCTAACATATAATGTTCAAAATGCATGGACCTATTTACCAAACGTGTGGACCCATCCTCATTATGTGGCGTGTGAATTAAAATGAGTTTAGGCGCCAAAATGTATTGGGCCGACCCTATATGTATTCCCTCTACCTTGTATAAATACAGATTCATTTTGGAAGGAAACTATTCAAGCAAGTTCACAAAATACCTCTGCTCCAAAAGTGCGATTCAGATCTGCTCTAGGTGCGAAATCTCCAGCTGTGCAAATTATCCTTGAAGGTCTGCAAAGTCAGTTAGGAGGACAGCGAATTGTCATTGTATGGTGCAAATTACATCTGCTGGTGAAATCCATCTGCTGTGCATTTATTGTATGAAGACAGCGAACATCATTGATGGGCAGCGCAGCATATCATCATAGAAGCACAGTGAACCATCATCGAAGGAAAGCGAATTCATTGTCTTGTGATTTCCTTGCATCCGAAGGATTGAGATAAGTCGGTTTCTATCTATTGTCATCTGCTGTTATTGTGCTTTAGCTGGGTCAGACTTGTAACTATAATTTCTGCCTATTATAATCAGATCTGAAGATCTGTTGTTGCTGGATTTTTCCTCCAAGGGGGAGGTTTTCCCAGGGTAGTCTTGTGTTGTGTGCATCTCTATTTATGTGCTTTATTTCTGTTACTGTACATTATCTACTTCTGCACCTATATGTTAAGCGATTGCAAATCTGATTACTAAAATCTAACAATTATTTACTCTTAAATTCTATTTCAAAGTGGGGAAATTACAGAGCCAACTCTTATCATTGATTTCAGGTGTCTTGTTAGTGGACCAATTTTAGGTACACCCATTATTTACTTTGAGTCCATTAATATAAGTCCTACCTTATAGTGCTAGTACATTGAAGCTGATTCACCTTGTGTATAATAAGGAGGAGAACGTGAGATAAAGTTAATATAAAGTTAGGCATTCATATTGCATAAATAGATGGGGATTATGCCCTATATATAGCATTCTTAAGCATGTGCTAGTGTGATTAATCGTAAAGTCATTATACCATCATATCTTATTATTCTGCATGTCTATGTTGAATGCAGTGGAATGCTAACAGAATAGAGTAGTTGTCAATCTTGTCTTAGTAATATTCGAACGGGTTAAGTAGATAATCTAAGGACAATATTATCTGTTCTAGAATGAAGGAGATGAATGGAAAGCAGGCTTCTATACCAAGTATGTCCTATATGAATGGATCGAGATGCCAGCTGGTCTTGTTATTAGACCCAAAACTTTCACAGCTTGTGAATGAAGCAGGCAGATGATGCAGATAAGACTTCTGCCCTACAATTCAGCTCTAACAGATTTGCAAAGAACCAAAACAAAAAACATAGTCCAGCTGAATTCAGAAATTTATTTATATCATCCATCTCTCCAGTTCAACAATACAAAATTAATACTGTTGGTGTAATTAAGGTATTTTACTTTGGTTCATTCTTTCCTAGGTCCTAATTACACTTTACTTAAGCTTACTTAGGGAATTGCATAGGAGTAGTTGGAGCATCTCCACTTTAGGTGGACTTATCACTCTATCACATTATCATTTCCACCATTCACAGTTGCACTTTTCCACCTTTGGTGGATGATCCACTTTCAGTGGTATTATGTGATCACTTTTCCACTTTAGGCTGGATGATAGCTTTTCGCTCTTCTTATCATGTCATTGGACAACAACACTTGTCATTGTCTCATTCACTCACCTTGGCTATATAACCAAGGGGCCCCCCTATGTATATTAGTACAGCTTATTGCATCATTGATGAGAATACAGTTTGTTCTTGTCTCTATTGTTCTCTCTTGTTATTATGCTATTCATTTGGCCTCTAGATCTTGGGTGTCTATCTCCATAGCCAATTCTTACAAATATAAAACAAAAACTCTGAGAAAAAATTCTTGAACTCCTTGCATAAGTCTACACCTCCAAAGCCAAAAAACACCTAGCTTACACGAGGATGTGTCCCCCGCTCCGGAACCTGACATCCCCGTCCCCTAGCCATTTTGGGGACGGGGGGTGCCAAGGGGACGTCCTCTTGCCATCCCCGCTACACCAAAAACTCTAGGAAACACTAGGAAATGTCCCCAGCCATTTGGGGACATTTCACCGTCCTCGAGACAGCAAGGGGAAGTCCCCTTGGCGTCTCCCCGTCCCCAAAATGGCTAGCTGTCCCCTATGGCTGGAAATGATTCCAAGCTTACAAAAACAAAAAACAAAAAGTTTTTTATTTAATTTTCCTTGCTTCTATTGGTTTGTGGGGGGGGAAGGGGGGATGCACAAGGATTTCTAAACCACAAAGGAACCCTAAAATGACATAAAGAGTTAAAACCAAACAAAACATTAACCCAGCAACCAGGACAGGTCAGGGTAAAATTAGATGATCCACTTGTGCTGGAGGGTGATAGTGACTCAAATGGTTCGAAGAATTTGCTTATTGATGGCCCTAATGAGGCTTAGTTTCATAAAGTAGTGTATTTTTTATGTTTGAGAATTTTGGATACATGTTTGAGACTTTGGGTATTGATAGACCATGGTTTTTTTTATGTTTGAGACTGCTGTTATAATTACATAATGATATTGTTGTTATCAATTATTGACATATCTCTCTCTTTCCCTCTCTATAATATATTATATTTTGAAAAAAAAATTATATATTTGATGTTTGAGACTGCTGTTATAATTACATAATGATATTGTTGTTATCAATTATTGACATATGATCTCTCTCTTTCCCTCTCTATAATATATTATATTTTGAAAAAAAAATTATATATATCTCTCTCTTTTCCTCTCTATAATATATTATATTTTGAAAAAAAAAATTATATATATATTATTATTTTTTCAAAATATAATATATTATAGAGAGGGAAAGAGAGAGATCATATGTCAATAATTGATAACAACAATATCATTATGTAATTATAACAGCAGTCTCAAACATCAAATATATAAAAAAAATTTCAAAATATAATATATTATAGAGAGGGAAAGAGAGAGATATGTCAATAATTGATAACAACAATATCATTATGTAATTATAACAGCAGTCTCAAACATAAAAAAAACCATGGTCTGTCAATACCCAAAGTCTCAAACATGTATCCAAAATTCTCAAACATAAAAAATACACTAGTTTATGAAACTAAGCCTCATTAGGGCCATCAATATGCAAATTCTTCGAACCATTTGAGTCACTCTATATATATATATATATATATATATATATATATATATGTCGTCGTGCCCTACCATCCCCTAAAAATGGCCCTCTAGGGGACATCGTGGAAACGCGTCCCCCAATCCCCATCCCTAAAACAGCATGGAACATACCAAAAACCCTATAAGTAACTAGACCACCACCTCACCACTAACACCACAACACACCAAAAATAGGATTGACACCTCAAAAAAAGGTGGCAACAAAAACAAACCAAAATAGGGAGCACTAAAAAAAAAGAAATGCCTCCTTGCAAGAAACTAAGTAAGAGATGTCAATCTGGAGAACCTTTGGTTACATTATCTTCCCCATCTTTTTGAAAAGTTTAAAACTCCGGGTTCAAAAGAACTAGACAACATTGCCACCAATATGAGGGAACAAATCTATCAATAACCCTGTCAACAAGGTAGTCTATTGGGATTCCTTGACACAATTTTGAGCCATTACCAAAATTTCCAACCTTAAGTCTTCTTGGAGTGAGGAGCCCAATGCTCATTCCACCATTCAATTGGAACAATAACGTTATGCAAAATCCCAAATGTAGAATCCACAAAATAATCACTAATAGACTTGAAATCTTTTCCTTCATACTTCACATCATTGTTGTCAAATTGAGTTAGGCAATCACTTTTAACCAATTTTTTTATCACATCCATCGAAGATATTTTATGATCATGCTCATATATCCACAATTCACTATTCCCTTCAACCCCATTACAATCAACTAAAATTACAACAGCCACCTTTTGAGGCTCACCTATGATCTTGTCAATTGAATCTTGTTGCAACTCTACATCAAATTTTTGATTGCACCTCTCTCTTCAAATCATTTGTCTCTCTTTCTCCCAAATTTGCCTTCAACTTCTTTCTTGCTTGATCTCGACTTTCATTTTTCTCTTCAAGCTCAGATCTAGCTTCCACTAGAAGAGACAAAGATACCACTTCAAATGCTCCTTCCTCTTTCCATGGCTTAAAGATAGTTTTCCTTCCTTCATGTTGAACCTCAGATATTCTCTCTACCTCGATGGATTGCATTTCAATCATATTGCCAAGGCCTACCCAACAACAAATGATGTGCATATATCGATACCACATCACAAAGCACTTCATCCTCATATGGACCAATTTTGAAATCAACAAGACACAACTTATCCACAAGCACACTATGACTCTTCTTTAACCAAGAAACCTTGTGGGGGTTAGCTTTTGGAATGCAAGCAAGCTGTAACTTATCAACCATTTCTATACTAACCAGATTGTCAATAGATCCACCATCTATGATACCTTACACACCTTGTCCTTACATTTGCATTTTGTTCAAAAGACGCTCTTCCTCTTCCAATCGGCTTCAAGGATTTCTTTGTCCCCAAATATTAAGGTTCTTCTCAACATCAAGTTCTCTCTTGACCAACTTCAACTTTTTCTAACCAAGGTGTTTCTTCTTCTTGGGCAACCATCAGTATTTTAGAGTTTTGAGGGTATTCTATGGCCTTATGAGCTTCATCACAAATAAAACACTTCAATGGCTTCCACTCTTCAGAAGGTAGTCATCCTAATCCTCTACCTTTGAAGTTTCCCCTTCCTCCAAAGCCAACCTTCACGTTCTTGCCCTCTTCTAGCTCTTCGCTCATGGTAAGTTCTAAAGAAACCCTTATTTTGACTGCTATCACCCCTTTTACTCACTATTTTGTTTTTCCAATTTAGTTTCTCTACGGCCGTTAACTCATCTACAATAGGAACTTTCACCAATGCAAGCTCATCTTGAAGTTAAAACTTAATTCGATTCAAAAATCAAGCTGCTACTTGCTCTTCACTTTCTTGTATGTTTGTCCGAATTTTAAGCCTCAAAAACTATGCCATTTAAGTTTGTACTGACTAATCTCTTTGTTTTAAATTCCAAAATTCCTTAAACATTTTTTGTCGGTGATCTAAGGGCAATAATCAAGTTCTCAGATGTTTCAAATTTCAACATCTTAGGCCAAAGTCATTTTTTTTCTTTTCCCTGTCTCTTTCTTGAACTGCACGTTTTCCCACCATAGGGTTGCATGTAACTTCAACTTGGAAGCAGCAATCTTTACTCTTTTTGGTTCATCTTAATCCATGTTTTCCATCTCAAAGTACTTCTCTAACTCCCAGATCCAGACTATAAAAATATCAGGGTCAAGCTCATCTTTAAAATCAGAAATGTCAATGCTTCAATAAGCCTCTCCATAGGGTCTAATACACTAGTACCATTCTCCAAGTTCTCTTGTTCCTCTTCGGATTCATCCAATTGTAATCTGGCCTCAAGAGCCTCTAATCTTCTGACACTTCCTTAGTGTTCCTTTAAGGGCATACGTTTCTCCTGCCCATCCTTCCACAATCGACACAGACTCCCCTCTAGGCCATCGTGGATTGCTCTGATACCAAAAACTGATGCAGATAAAGCCTCTGCCCTGCAAGTTAGCTCTACCAGAATTGCAAAGAACAAAACGAAACACAAAAAAATAATCCAGCAAAATTCAGAAATTCATTTATATCATCCATCTCTCCAGTTCAGCAATACAAAGTAATACAGAGCAAAAACTATGTGAAAAACTTCTTGAACTCCTTTCATGAGTCTGCACCTCTAAAGCCAAAAACACATATAAGTAACTAGACCACCGCCTCACCACTAACACCATAGCACACCAAAAAAACGTCTGACGCCTCAGAAAAAGGCAGCAACAAAAACAAACCAAAAATAGGGAGCACTAAAAAATAGAAACACCTCCCTACAGGAAACTGATCACTCAGAGATGTCAGTCTGCAGAATCTTTGGTTACATTAGCATCCATTTCTTAGCAAGTTTCTTGTTTACTTGGATGGCATAATTCTTCAAAGTAAAACTCAAGAACATTTCCTGCAGTTACAAACATTGTTTGATAAATTGGAAAAAAGAACATTTATGGGAATTTAGCGAAAAATACAAGTTAGTATAACTTTAGATGTCATTTATAGATGGTTTAGAATTGAATTGGATAAAATAAAGGCTATTATGGAATGGCCAACTCTAAACAGCACAACCGAACCTCTGTATTATCATAAATTACAATTGGACTTTCAGCCAAATTTTTAGTAAGAGAGTGGCCCATATAAAATAAGTCATGGAATTTTTTTAAAAAACATGAAGGAACTTTTTGTGGGCAAAGGTGGCAGGTGCAATTTTCTGACCTCTCAAAAAATGTGGTAGAAACTTTGCTTTTAGCTCTTCTTGTTTAAAAAGTTTTGAGAACTAAATTAAAATACCATGCATCAGATTTGGCTATTGGAACAGTGGCTCATAAAGGAGGTAAACCCATAACATAACAAAAATAAAAATTTAGTAAAGCAGAATCAAACTGCTTCAGATATGATCAGGAGATGTATACAATTAAACAAGCATATGTTGTTGGAGGAATAATTTGATGCCTAAGGAATTTCTTCTATATACGGAACATTCAGGTTCAATGTCTTTTCAAATCCCCAACATGGTACACACTCCCCACCTCAGCCAGCTAAACTATTTTTAAGCTAAACGTTTATCATCAAACAAAATAGTCAAACAAAATGAAATTCTGGATTCACTCAGCTGATGGATAACAAAGTGGTAACCAGGACTAACGTGGCAGTCAAGTTTGAGCATCTCACAATGCTTACAATAATAACCTATGCTTCGGAGCAGCTTATGGATCTCTGTGGGTGACACCACTAAGCTCCAAAAGGCCTCTCAAAAATTCAACCTCTAAAGATACATCAGGGAGGGGATTCGAAATGTGGAAAACTTTAAACTTGCACATGATAATCCCAGAAGCACACCATGGGGGCTCTAGGAGAAAATGAAATCTACCCCAATAAAACTTGCACGAGTCTGCAAATCTAGAGTGTAGAGTAGACTTGCCAAGCCTGAGTTGGACTTGAACACAAAAGTCTTTGCCAAGACTCCCTGAACCTCAAAAGACTGATATTACCACCGTCAAACAGATATGCCATTACATTAAGTGAATTTAAAGCACTGTCAAAAAATATAATTTATTGGAACTGCACAAAGATGAAATTAAAGGGATTGGCGAAATTCAAACCAAAACAAAATACAGGCAAACTTAAACAGAAAAATAAAACAAGATGCTTTCTTATCAATCACCCTTAATCTTTCTAAATGTCCCCAAAATACCCATGAAAACCGATCTCATACATCTGTTCCAGAATAAATAACTTTCTGCAATTTTAAAGGATTAACCTCAACTCATAGGCATCACTTACTCCACAAAAATTATGGATAGCAACCACAATGAGAAGATGACCTTGTATTTATGACCCCATCCTAGAATGGAATGAGCTCAAGTGGTCAAAAGAATTGGGCTTTGAAAGTGGAGAGTTAGGTTCAAATCCACATAAGACATGATATAATATTGAAATTGGATAAATTATTGGGTGAATTTGTAAAAAGTATTGGAATGTTTATCCTCCCAACAACAAAAAAAATTGGGTGAACTACCCCATCCAACGCGCTGAATGTACCGTACAAGATCAGGTGCAAGTCCCTGGTTAAATTGAGGGATAAATACTTATTAACCCTAGCAACCAAGCCCGTGACGAATCTCGTAATTCAAAAATAATTTACTCTCGATGATGTCCAGCTTATTGAAACGTAAAATGATGAAATATAAATATCACATTAATGCAAATGAAAGAAACGACCGTTTCCGGTTGTAATAATAATCCTCGAAAAGAAATTTGAATTGCATTGCCAAATAGACTAGCCAAAAGAGCTTCGACAACAAATGTCAACAGTAATCAAGTCAACGCATCAGGGTTGCTGTAGATTTTATGCATTTTCGTGAAAGGAATCCAGCGATTGGATCCCACGACCGTTTAAATTCAATCTTGATGCACTATTGGTAGATCAAACCGAACAAAGTGTGTATTCGATGAATATTTACATGATAAATGATTTGAAATAAAAACGGAAGAGTGGAAGAGAGAAGAAATGATACCTGTCTGAATAAAGAGGGCAAGATAGGAATTGCGGCGCTGGTTAAAGGCGTTGAGACTCATTTGGGCAGCAAGGAGGAGGAAGAAGCCCGCTCCAAGGCCTCCAGCCAAGGAGGTGACGCTTCCCTTTCTCATGAACCCCACCAGTCCTCCAATTGCAACCAGAGCCCCATAGGGAAATGTAAAGCAAAAGTCGTGCATCCTCTCTGCCTGTCCTTTACTCGTTCCTCGTATTCCTCTGCCTCTTCCCGCAATTAATCCTTTTATATATGTGCCATCCCCCTTCTCTGTGGCTGACACAATCAAGTCAACACCGTCTTTTCGCTCGTTGTATCATTTGTGCAGCTTGTTTTCTGCGGAAACAATTGGATTACATAGATTAAGACAAATTATTGTTACTAACAGTCTTTGTGCACATAGTATTGTAATCATAATTATTATTATGTTTTATTAAATTAATTTTAAAAAATTAATTATATTTTAAATATGAATAAATATAAAAAAGTATATTATTTTATTAAGTTTAAAAATTGTTGGCTGAATCTTTTTCTTTCTTTTACATAAACAAGATAAAGATTGTGAAATGAGAATTATTTTTTTTTTGGATAAAAGAGTTAAAATATATCTAGTTGTGAACATATGATTTTTGGATCAACAATTGTATTTTTTTCATACTAGTGATTTGATAGTTGACATTTTATAATTGGAATCAAGGTTAGTGGCTCTTAGATTATTTAAATTCTTGTCGGTCATTTTTTATGTACTCAACCAATATTATGATTTTTTTTTGTGTGTGGGGGAAGATAGAGAAAAAATAATTTGTATTCAAGAACATTATAAAAACATATACAAACCTCAAGGAAATCCATATGACTATCACCAAAACAAAATGTTATAGGAAAGTTTAAAGTGGGTAGAAATTTTAAAGTTTTTGATACTGGAAAGTTTTCGGAGGCTGTGATTTTGTTGTTTCTCTGCTAACAATTGCTCGTATGTTGTTAATGTGATTGTATCTGGGTCAGCCCCCTTGCTTTGGTTGCTTTTAATATCAAAAACAAAATGCTATATAAACATAATCCACCAACGAATCCTAGAAAACCACCAAACTATGGTCAAGGAAAGATCAAAGATCCTCTTACTACCTAACTTCAACCTATTGAATCTACTCTTCTTGGTCATTGTTAATGAGTTTAAGGAGCCACTAAGCTTTGTCATGATCTAAATCCCCCCAATCATTAACATTCTATCTTTGATTCCCTTTGGAAGCCCATTTTGTTGAACGATCTACCACCCTATTCCATTCTCTCAATATATGCACAAAAATATCAACTCAATTTATGATCAGTTGCAAAATATACTTGGCAATTGTCGCCAACCTTTAGGAAGCTTCTTGAAATTTCCTTTTGTTCGGCAAGGAAACAAGAATCATGGAGTCTATTTCAAATGGTACATTTCTCCATCTCATTGCATAAGCCATTTTCAATGCCTTTATAATTGCCAATCATGCATTTGATTATTAGAGTGTAAACCCATACAGGTAAAAATAAAATGAACCAAGCCCTCACTATCGTAGCCTATTCCACCAATATCTACAATGTTTGAATCGCCCCTAGAAGAACCATTAGTACTAATTTTGAGAATATCACTAGGGGGTGAATTCCAATTTCTAGATCTATTCACTCTCTTAAAACCTTGAACTTTGTTACAAGATCTAATCTTAGAGGATGAAGATAAAGATATCTCCAAGGATTTGATAAGTTGCATACCCGAAGTAGTGAGAGAATCTTCCATATTGAATTTGGATTCTATAGTCTCTTTAATCACCCTTTTGATTTCCAACCAAACATGTAGGACTTTTCTCTAATACTCCTAAAAAATCTTTCAATTTATGCTCCAACCAAATCTACCAAAAAATAAAAGAGGGACCAATATCCCAAGTAGTTAGAAGAAAAGAAGCCAAGGCAAAAAGGGCAATGCAAACTATTCCAAAAATCCAAACAAGGAAGTAGCATGAATAGCATATATTTTTCAAAAGGCTTCTCCATAGATTCTAAATTTCGTTAAAACAAGGACATTGGAAGAAAAGATGAGTAATACATGTTGAATATTGATGTTGTTAGGATATGTTGTTGTCATTGATGTCAACATATTCATGTGTTTTGGTATTCTGGTGATTGCAGAGAGTTGATCTAATTGGTTTATTTGTTTGATATGTTGAATCAACTTGATTCGGTGTTGTTTTCATGATGTTATGTGGTGATTTGATCGAGTTATGGATTTCAATATGAGGATTGGTTTTTCAGTGTTCAGTGTTGCAGTGTTCTGGTATTTGATCTCTTGTTCTCCAGAATGATTATTTCTTGAGTTGCGGATTTAGGAGAGTGTTTGGGAAATTCATGTGTATCCTCAATTCAGATAGTTCGTGATTTGGTGCTCCGCAAGTTACCTTTCTAGTCTCAGTTGTTGTTATTGAGTGTTCTTGAGTATCAGCGTGTTGATCGATGAAGATTTGATTAAGTGGTGTTGGTACAACTATTGTGGATGGTTCTAACATGCTTGTTGGTGTTTCCTAATCATGACCTAATTTTTTTGTCGGTCTGCATTGATCATTGTGTGTGTTATTGAGGATCTTATGGGTCTGGTGATGTTCTTCGTGTTATGTGACATTTTCGGTGGTGTAGTGTGTTGTGAATGATTTTGGCGAGATTTTTGGTGGCATTGCATGTTCATGGATTTGATTTGGGTCCATGCTATGTCGTCATGGCATTGTATTGGTCTGGTGGTTGATCTATGCATCGTGTGATGTAATTTTGTAATCAGGTCTTAAGGATTGAGTCGACCTTGTAGTCAAGGTTGATGATTTGTATAAATAGGTGTTATATTCATGTAATTTGGATATGGATGTTGTGTTTGCAATAACCTTCCTTGAGGGTTGTAGCCTTCTAGGTTATTATATTCTGAGCATTGAGCTCTAAGCAGTGTGCCTGAATGCATGTGCATTCCCCATTGTAATATTTTTACATACTACTACAGAATATCATCTTATTGTGGGTAGGTTCCCACCATGGTTTTTCTATTAACTGGGTTTTCCATGTCAAAATCTTGGTGGTATGTGTGTTGTTGTTATTATGCTTATATTTGTTCTTGTTGCAATTGATCAGATATAAAGTTGTGCTTAAATTGTTAGATCCGGTGAAAACTGATTCACTCCCCCCCCCTATCAGCTTTCCTCCATTGTTGTTGCCAACAATAGATTCTTCACTCCTACTACAAAGAAAACATATAAAGAGCCCCTGGAAACCTCTCTTACAAATGCTATCCCAAGTAAGACATTTATTTTGGCTTAGAAGCCATATTTCAACCATCCAAACCAATTCCAAATACTCTTCCACCAAGGAAAGTTAGCATCCCCTCTTCTCTACAAATCTAGAATTTGACACCCAAGAGAAATAGTATAGATAGAGTCATGAATGCAAGCAAGAATATCCACACCCTCCAAAGGAATACAAGGTTTTGTAGCTAAAATGGCAAGCAAGGTGTCTCGATCCTCTAAAGAGCCTCCCTTAGGCTATCTCCAAGGCACATACTCCTAATGAATTAAGGATCTTCCCAAAGACACTCAATAATTAAAGTTACCAACCTTAAACCACCCTGCATTTAGAAATATGCCACTCAAAGTTTGAAGTTGGGGTAAAGATGAGAGGATAATTATTTCCCTTATTTATTATCCAAAAAAGCCCCCTTCTAATAAGTTTGGAACCTTGTTTTATTGTGTTCCAAATCATGAAACCTTTTCCAACCAAATTCATTCACAAAATATCATCCTAAATACTTATAGTCAAGAATTTTCGCAAACTTATTATTAGTACTTATTTTTAGCATTGTAATCGTAATTATTATTATGTTATATTAAATCAATTAAAATTTATTTGTTTATTTATTTTTCTAATCTTAATAAATATAAGAAACATATGAATGAAAATAATATAAGGTTGTTTATCTTTAAATTTATAGATAAAAGTTTTAGAATTTTAAAAATTGTTGGTTGAATTTATTTTTTCTAGTTGATTAGTTTGTATATTCATTGAAAATAAAGATTGTGAAATAGTAATTATTTTTGCATTGGACAATATAGTTAAGAATATATCAAATTTGAATTTAAATATTTCATATTAGAGTCATGGTTTGACTTTTAGATAAATGTGGAAGTAATAATATGATATTAGACAATAGCACGCTATTTCAATAAGTCTAGATCAATTTTTACAAATATAAAAAAATATACTTAAGCTTATTTAATTTTAAAAATAAAAAAATAAAAAATTTAAAATTCAACAATGTAATTTTATTGAGGCACCATTAATTTTCATATTAGATTATCCTACTCTCACAATACAAAAGGACTATCCATGCCTATAATAGTATTCAATGATTCAAACAACATCAAAATATTGATAGAGTTCAAATTTGAGCCTTCTATAATATTTTGATAAGACTTGCATTAATATTACCTTGAAGAAGAATTGAAATAAGTTGACTAGATTTTTTAATGTATATTTTTTTTTAAATTAATTTCAAAATATTAAATTGTTTTATCTATCATGTGACGTAAGCTATTAAATTCATAATTAATTGTATTTTCTTTCCTATTCATTTTTTATATTTCATAATGATATGATTTGATAAGCATGTTTGTAGTCAATGTAAACATTATTTTCTAATCTGAATTGAACTTTGACACATTCATTCGAAATGGAAAGTGGTTTTCATAAGCCTCAATATAAGAGGTATGTATATTTTAGTTGGCAATAATGTTGATGTAATAAAGTGATTTTTCCCTATTTTGTTACATGTTTGTAATTGATGTAAACATTATTTTCTACTTAGATTGAATTTTTTCACTTTCATTTAATAATCTATATTTGCATAGTATATATTCAATCTAAATGGAAGTTCATATAAGCTTCAATTTAAGAGATATAATAGGATCTTATTTATATATATTTGTTGCTAATAATATTGATGTTATGAATTGACTTTTCACAAACTTTTTCAATAATCTATTTGTATAGTATCCATCCAATCTAAATGAAAGGTCATATAAGCTTTAGTATAAGAGATATAATAAGATCTTATTTATATGTTTTTGTTGCTTATAATATTGATGTAATGAATTGACTTTTTCATATTTTATTGTATGCTTGTAGTCAATGTAAACAATACTCTCTTCTAGAGATTAGACTTTGACATTGATATTTTTAATAATGTATTTGTATGGTCCATTTATTTTGGTTATATCATATTAAAAAATAGAATTTTAAAAAGTCACTTTGTAAAATCATATAACTCACATAAAAGTCATATTTAATAATTAAAAAAAGAGAATGGTCATGATAGTAACCTCAAACTTTTACAATTCAATTTAATCGAGTATACAATATTATAGAATACAACTTTTCTACAATTGCATGCATTTACTTTAGACTAAATTTTAAAAGTAAAATTCAAACTTTCAATTTCAACAATTTTAATTTTGGCATATAATGATTTTCTCAAAAATCACAAAACTCATTAATCTAACAATATTATTTTAACTAACAAAAACATTACACATCTCACCAACAAAAAGAATTTAATGTACATGATTATTTTCAAGAAGAACCAAAAGAAAAATAAACAAATGATATTTCAAAATTATTAAATAAAAAAATAATTATAAAATTGTTCAAAATAATTCCATGTTAATAAAAAAAAAATGGGGGAGGAAGCCTGCGACAAGCAGAGCGGTTTACAGGAGGACGCCTTCGACAAGCAGAGCAATGTTGGGAAGGCTACGAGCCCAAGAAGACATGTCAAATGGCGTACCCTTGAGGTAGACTGGGATGACTATGGCATCAAACAAATTGGGTCAGAGGAAAGTGATGGCAACATCGACCGAGAGACGAACCATCGCACAAAAGCAGGAAGGGGCTCTACAAATGGCATTATGGAAATTGATCTATCTGAATATATTGAGAATGAGAAGGGGATTTTCGACCAACATGCCATCATAGCAAAATTTTAGGGCCTAAACTGTCAAGAAAGGACATTCATGCATGGGTATTGGAAAATTGGGGGAGTCACATTAGGGTTAAATTTCTTCTGAAGGGTTTCTTTGTGGTGGTTTTTCCCTGCAAAGAAGATTGAGAACACACCATTACACTCAAAAATTGGTTCCGAAAAGAACATCCCATGTACATTCAGTTGTGGACTCCGAATTTTGACCCTACTGCGATGGCAACATATGACAAACCAATGTGGATTCACTTATATAACTTGTCGATTGAATATTGGAGTGAGGTCTGCCTAGAGATGATTGGAAGGTCCCTTGGCACGCTATTAGAAATTGATGAAGAAATTGTGGAAGGAGACCTTTACACATATGCCAGACTCAAAGTTGCAGCCATAAGAACAATTCCTTCTTTAGTTATGCTCCTCACCATAGACAGGAATTGAAAGCAACAAATTGAAATTGAAAAAGAGATAGAGGTTTGTTCCCGATGTGGAAGCAAATTCCACAACACTGCCAATTGCAGAATGTTTGTAAAAAAAGCTTTTAAGCGCATCGAGAAAAAGACATAGCAAGTTTGGAGGGCTAAAGAGAAAACACAAGTACAGGAAATCCTTTTTCTGGAAGGTCCTAAAACCAGTAATTGCAAGGAGAAATAGAATGATTATTCGAATACTCCCACCGAAAACACTCCATTAGGCAATGAACAAATCTCGAACAATGACACCGTGGTGTATCCAATTGAGGAACCGGTGGTGGAGGAAGATTTGCATATCTCATAATCGGACACTACTGAACAGGGGAGTGATGATGACGACCTAAACATCATGGAACCAAGGCACATCAGCCAATATGTGAATATCATACTCGAAAGAGCAAAAGCCACAAGAGGAAGGAAGAGTCACAAAATAGTTAGGGAGCAGATGGCAAAAGAAAAAGGCATTGTTAGCATGATGAAATTCTTGAACTCGGACAAGGGAGGCAAGGCCTCCCTTGGGGGAAGATGAGGATGACCTCATGGAATGTCAGGGGCCTCTCGGCCCCTAACAAAAAATGCCTAGTTAAGAGAACCATGGCCAGGTTAGACTCAAATGTTTATATACTTCAGGAGACTAAACTGAACAGGGATAAGGCGTGTGAATTCATCAAATACTGCTATAAGTGGGAAGGTTTATTTCAGGATGCCAAGGGTTTGGCTGGGGGCTTGGGAATCTTTTGGAATGCTGCCAAAGTGGAGGTACATCCCATTGCTTCCTATGATCACTGGATGACATGCATTATTACCTAAAAATAGTCCAAAATATCATTTCCATTGTTTAATATATACGGCCCCTATAAAACGGAGGAGAAGTTAAGAGTCTAGAATGAGGTCTATAATCAAACAAGCCAAATGAATGGTGATAATGTCATTATTGTTGGGGACTTCAACGCCATTTTAGACATTGATGCTGGAAGCCCACCAAAGTGATGGAGGGTTTTAGGGATTTTATAGCGAATTGTAAATTGGTGGATATCCATCCAAAGAATGGTAGATTCACTTGGACAAACAGAAGACTGAATTTTGCCAATATATCAAAAAGGTTGGATTGGTTCTTGGCTGGGGAGTGGTGGATTAACGAAAACTATTCTTTAGAAACCGAGATTGTGCCTCAAGTTGGATCAAATCATCTACCTCTATCCCTTTCCATTGTACAAGAGGTGCGTAGTCAGAAAAAATACTTTAAGTTCCAAAGCATGTGGTGGAGAGATGAAGCATTCCTGGACAACCTGAAGATTTGGTGGCTGGAAGGTAACATATACTCTAGCTCCCCCGGTTTTAAATTCATCAAGAGATTACAACACTTAAAAAATCGGATAAAGGATTAGAATAAGAACACATTTAAAAACATCTTTGCGGAGAAAGGTAGAATTGAGGAAAAACTGGAAGAAATTGGCAGAAATGTAATGCAATTTGGCATGACAAATAAGGAGTATGAAATGGAAAAGGGCTTAAAAATGCAATATATGGAAATTCTAAAGAGGGAGGAACTTTGTTGGAAGGATAGGGAGCTATGTATTTATGAGGGGGATCTCAATACAAAATTCTTCCATGCACCGTCAAAAGCAAGAAGGATTAATAATAGAATTTGCTCAATCAAGGATAAGAATGGGATACAAAAAATAGTGGATACAAACATGGAACGAATTGCCCTTGAATACTTTGAAGACATGTTGGGCAGCTCCAAGGAAGGAAACATGGGGACACAAACAATCATAGAAGAAGTCATAAAACCCTTGATTTCCAGCTCTGATAGAGACATGCTCGTGGCTCCTTTTTCTTTGGAGGAAATCAAATTGGCTACTTTTGCACTTCACCCACACAAAGCACTTGGACCAGATGGCTGCACGACGGAACTTTTTCAAAAAGGTTGGGAATTTATGGGAAAATATATATGGGCTATGGTGGAAGAATTTCAGAAAAAACACAAGTTTGTTAAAGAAATGAATCATACTATTATCTGCCTCATTCCCAAAAATAGCGACTCCATGTCTGACTATAGGCCAATATATTTGTGCAATACTATCTACAAGATAATCTCTAAGGCTATGGCTGAAAGATTGAAGAAAGTGCTCCCTAAGTTAGTCTCAGAAAACCAGAATGGGTTTACTTCAGATAGAGAAATCGCGAAAAGCATAATATTGGTGTTGGAAGTCATTCATTCACTTCATAAAGGAAGACTAAGAGGTATGATCATTAAACTTTATGTAGCTAAAGCTTATGATAAAGTAATTTGGAGCTTCTTGTGCCAAGTTCTTATCAAATCTGGGTTTCTCGATAAATGGATTGAATGCATAAAATTTTGCATTAGTACTGTTAAATTTTTAATACTAATCAATGGGAATGTAAGCGGGTTCTTTGAAGCCACGAATGGCCTATGACAAGGAGATCCATTGTCTCCTTCATTATTTGTGCTTGTGGCAGAGGTGTTGGGGAGATTAATCAAAATGAGGCACCATGAAGGCATTTGGAAAGGAATCAAAGTCCATGATCAGTTTGAGGCAATCACACACTCACAGTTTGTTGATGCTACTATCATATTCGGTGAGGCTACCATACGGGAAGCTACGAGCATTAGGAACACATTGGAGGAATACACTTTGGCTTCGGGACAAGTTATGAACAAAGGGAAATCCCAGCTGTTCTTTTTCAATACCAACAAACAAACGTAGGGCAGAATTGTACAACTTCTGGACATAAACATTGCGGAGATTCCAATCAAGTACTTGGGGGTGTGGATTAACAAAGGGTGTAGGCAAACACAAATTTGGGAAGATGTTACCAAGTCTTGTCAAGCCAAATCAGAGAATTGGAAAAATAGATGGCTGACTCAAGCTGGTCGAATTACCATGATCAAGTCAGTTCTATCAGCAATACCTGTATATAGCATGTCATGCTTCAAAATGTCATTTGTGGCTGGCAAAAGTCTGAACAACCTACTAAAGAAATTTGTGCGGGTTGGAGCCAAAGACAATAGGAAAATTCCACTTATCAATTGGGACACTCTATGCCTTGTTAAGGAAGAGAGGGGTGCTGATCTTAGAAAAATGGAAGTGTAGAATTGTGCTCTTGGTGTGAAGCTAGCTTGGAAAATATGTAAGGAACCTCATAAATTGTGGTACAAACTGTTCCAAAAGAAGTATCTGGATACAGACAACACCAATAGAATCCTCACAATGGCTAATTCGGAGAGAGGGTTGGCAACCTGGAATTTTATATGGGATAGTAGACACATTATCACATATCATATTTCATGGCAAATTGGTAATGGTTGCACCGCGTTGTTTTGGAGAGACTCATGGGATGGGTATCCTGCATTAACAGATGCATTTGAAGACAACAGATGGGTGGACATGGTGGAGAATTGTATAGGACGACATGTGTGAGATTACATGGAAAGTCAAGTTGATCAAAATGGCATAAGAATATGGAGGAAAATCGACATTGGGAGTGTTTCATTATACGAACAACTCTGGAAAGCAATTAAAGATGGGAAAATACCAGAGACTAGGGAAGAAGATATCATAATTTGGTGTGCAGCAAAATCTGGAAGGTACAACGTCAAACTCGGATATGAAGTCCAGAGACAAAGAGGATCCATCAACAGTTGGCCACATAAACTATGTTGGAGTCGTAAAGTTCTACCAAAAGTCAGGCCTTTCTTGTGGGTCGCACTGCATAACAAAATTCTAACTAGGGACAGACTCAAAAATATAGGTATCTCAGGCCCTAGTCATTGTGTTATGTGCTATGCGGAGGACGAATCAGTAAATCGTCTACTTTTTTGGTGTCCGATTGTAGAATTTTGTTGGAATTGGTTTCTTGAAAGTATTAATTGGGTGGGTGTAAAAAACAAAAGACTCTTTGAATTCATTCTTTCATGGCCAGATAAGCAGAAGACAAAATGGTGTGATATATGGTTAATTGGACCTTCCTTAATTGTATGACATATTTGGAAAGAAAGGAACAGAAGGATTTTCAAGGAGACATCATTGTCATAGGGCATGTTGGTGGAAAAGATCAAAACTGCAATAGTAGAAGTAACGAATGGGCAGAAAATAATAGGAAGGGCTAAGATATACACTAATTGGGATGCACAAATGGAGAATAAATGGGTCCTCAAAGAGCCACATATAAATGTGATCCCTGCAAAGTGTCATGATAGAAATACCATCAGATGGGCAACCCCTTCGAGGAGTTGGACAAAATTGAACTTTGACGGTGCCAATAAGGGGAATCCGGGGGTATCAGGTATTGGAGCCATAATCTAGGATGAACAGGGCAATATCCCTCATGGGTTGTTTGGTGGCATTGGAGTTGCCACAAACAACGAAGCAGCGATTCATGCATTAGAGGCAGGATTATGTCTCTGTGTCAAGAAAGGAATTTCTAGAATCATAATTGAGGGCGACTCACAAATTATAATAACCGGGATCAGTTGATCAAGTTTTCATAGCTGACAGCTTAATAAATGGGTCCCCATGATAAAAGAGCACCTGGAGAGAATTGGGAGCTACGAGATTGGGTATGTCTATAGAGAGGGGAATCAGGTGGTTGATTACCTTGCAAACCTCGGTGTGGGAGACTATGATGTTCCTGTTTACTTTTGCCAGACATCTGCAGCAGAGGATATCAAAGGACAATGCTTGAAGGACTGCCGAAGATATCCTCGATAGGGGATCGGGTAGCATGTCTACGATCTTTTGGACCCTATCGATTGTCAGGACATTGTGGTGGCACCTTGATAAACACTGGCAAAGTACGAATCTGAGGCTACGAGCAGGAAATTGTCTCTTTAGCGGCTGGATCACATGGCCCCTGAGCATCTCATCACGACACTTAGAAATTGCTACTACATCGATAATGGCATTTTTGCAGAATGAGAGATCCTAACAAGATATGGACAGAGCACATTTGATTGACATCACAAATCACAACTTTATATGGCAAATTTGTAGGGCAAAGGTAAAACAGGAAACTGCGAGTGTTGTTTTGGGAGCTTTGTAGAGAAATTTTTGGCAATGGCATACTTTGGAAGGGTTAGTTGTGTGAACTGTGAAAACGCATTAAATATGCAATTGAGAAACCTGTTTTGCACTAAAGATTTCATGTATGACTATGTGTGGGGGCTCGTGGGCATCACTCTAAATTATGATAGACATTGGTGTGATGTTATGGTGTTGTAAGTCGTTCTCCTGCCACCAGTGGATATCATTGATTCAAAGGAGTGTGTGGTTGAACTGTTAGCAGGGTTCATAAAACCATTTATCACAAATAGTGTTGCCAACACCATTATGAGTTTGGAGGAAGAAGTCAAAGTGAACATTCTAAAGATATACTTCCAGTTTGATAACTACTTACCCTCATACTCGGTGGATGATGACGATGGTGATGAAGATGGCAATGAGGAAGGGGAAGATCGTGAGGAGTGTGCAGAGGATGAGGAATCTATAGACAGTGATACCATCTGTGAGATGGCCCGCAGGGAAGTATGGAAGGAAGAGCGGGAGAGATTAAAGACATTCGAGGAGAATGCTTGGGAGATATTTAGGTGTGCATTATTCAATGGAAATATGGAACCCTTTCGAAGGGTAACCAAGTCTAATGATTGGTGGCTTTCGGAGAACTCCACCCGCAACACAATCAACATTGGTGAATTCACTGCTATGATATATCAAGCCATTGGGGGGCAGGTGTAATTTCAGGGTAGTGTCGGAATAGTATTGGGGTATACTTGGATAAGTGTGGGACGATAAGTTTTTGGATCTTTATGTAATTTTGGGTATATTTGTATAAAAAGGAGTTGGGTGTGCATAGACAAGTGGATTTCTCTTGTCTAAAAGTATATGTAATTTTTCATAGTCTCAAGTAATATAGGGAGCTATCCCCATTAATGATAACACTTATCTTAAAAATAAAAATAAAATAAAAAATCCATGTTAATTAACTAAATTAAGTAAAAAAAAATACATGTGATTGATAAATTAAAATTATGTACAATACTAACTTATAATGTAACCAAATATTTTAATTAAAAAAAAAAAACTGGTCATGATTTAATCAAATTAGATATTGACATAGATGATCTAATTGAATAGTTAATGTGCAAGTTGATGTGAATTTGTTCATAATGTAATCAAATTGGATTTTAACATAGATGATCTAATTGAATAGTTAATGCGTGAGTTGGTGTGCCCATGCCTAAGAAATGAGGATAAATTTGGAGCTTAAATTTTCCAAATATATATGGTGAAGACTCATTAGGTGCCACTAAAGTGTTTTAAATCCATCTCATGACAAATTTCAATGAAAAAAGCACTATAGACAAAATTGCTAGATGATTATTGTTGTACCTATAGTAAACTAAATTTTGCACACAAATCAATACTAATACCATTCAGTACAAAAATAAACAAGAGATGCAATGCGTCAAGTTCTTGTCAATTGTATCATGTTTTGGATTAGTCTTAAGATTTGGTAGCTTACTTCAAAATTTGTATTAGAATCATGTGAGAACAAAAAAGCAAAGCAAAAATATTGTTTCTCTACATGAATCGTGAATTTTAAATGCTTCTACTAGGTGTCATGCAAAAGTCAAGTATGGAAATAATTTTATTATGAGCACAAATTGTAATGCAAAGAGCAGATGACAAAATTGTCATGCGTGGAGGCATTTAAAATATATGTAAATGTTTGGCTTGGGCAAAGAAATGATTTAGATTTTTCCTTAGTACCATTCCATGCAAATATATATGTAAGTGCATTAGTCATGATGTGCAAGCTTGTGGAGACAATTCAACTGAAATAAGATCAAGCTATAACTGCATTTCAATTAAATGGCAAATCTACCAAATTAATAAGAAGAAATGATTGAATCAATTAATTCACAAATATGTTGTATAACATTTTCTTTTTTGCATGAATGGGGATTGTTTTACAGTCTATAGAGGCAAAAGTAAACTGGGAAACTTGAAGGTTAACAAATAAACTTTAGTAAATCATAGACATACTATGTTAGGCAACCTTTTACTTTGGAAGCCATGTGAGTGGATGCTTAGCATGCCAATATGTTGAATTCCACACAAATGTCATGGATCAACCACAACAATTTAGTGGAGATATGCAATGCCAAAAACACTTCATATGCTAAATATTTGTGTTGTTGTGAAGTGTACATTCATTTGAAATGCATAATAAAGAAGGTTAAAATCAATTAATTATTAGTAACCAAAATTGTAATAGAAATAAAAATAATAAGATAAGAAATTGATGTAGGATGGAATGACAATTGAATGTCAATATATACTTTCTACAATTCATTGTTAGAATTATTGTAATGGTAAGGTACTTGATATTGAATTGCATTCTAATTTGTTTAAATGGCTTTAGTAGTTTTAATTTCACTTACAAATTTGGGAAGTTACAAAGTTCGGATCTCATTAAAATGGCATGTTCAATACTTACATTAATATATAAAACATTCTAAATAAGTTGAAGAAAACTTAGCAAGCAATGCTAAAAAAACAAACCAAATTTATTTACAGACTAGAACTACAACACTTGAAGGTTTTTGTACATTAATCTAATTCCTTGAAGTGAAGTGAAGTTCTTCAAATGGAAAAAACTTGAAACACGCATGCAAATTTGAGGATCAAGAAAGATGAGAGCTGATTTCATTTCTAGCAACATGAAAAAATCTCTAATTTCATGTTAGAATTTGTTTCATGGTGCAAATGTTATGACCCCTAGGTTTTTTAAACTAATTAACCAATTTCAAGTAAATTTCATAACATCAGCTATAATGCCCTACCAAGGAACCCTAGAGGATAAGAACTAAATACACATGAAATGCATAGAATTTTTTTTTTTGGAAGTAATAAAGTGTCATCATGCATAACATGTATAACTATAATGATCAAACTCATGGGAAGTTTAATTAACCGTTAACCAAATACACACGTGGAAGGCTAAACTCTCAAACTTATTTTGACAAACTCAAGTCGCTTATAAGGGTTCCCTTACGTCGCTAACTAGTCTCCACTATATCCATTGAGTTGGTGTAGTTACCATACACATGATCCAATTGAGGTATTCAATGGGGCAGCCCTATGACCTATGTGAAGGCTCATTTAATCATCAACCAAGGATGTATCTTCAAAGATGGCACTGGCATTGAATGTGTAACAAGGATCCTAAGTTTTATATAATTGCATGAAAAGAATGTATTGATCTACCGAGAACATAAACAGTAATCATGAACAATCCTAAATGGAAAATTAGCAAACAAAATTGTTGTTGTGGGTAAATTTATGAGTACCTTAGTAGTGTTTGCAGGTACAACTTTTAATGTAACTAATCAAACTATAAGTTGGTTGCAACTAGAACACTAACTACTCAAATTTACCAAACATACATTAACAACTGAAAATTAAAAAATAACTATTTCAGAACAACAGTAAATAACAAAAAGAAAGAAGCAGTCTCATATTACCTCAAGTGGCCCTTACTTGAGGAATGCAATCTTTATAAAGAGTAACAGTACGATTGAATTCACAAAATAGTGATCATATTTATTATCATTAATTCATGTACAAAATAACTAGATAGTGATTATGTATAAAATCTAGCCAGCACACAAAATCTATGTTATCTACATCATATATTCAACTTATAGATACACGAGCAAAAAATTGTGTTAATAGAAAGAGAAGATTCCAACTGTAATGACACTTTTTTCTCTTTAATGCATACATAGAATGCAAGAAATTAACTCATTTTAACTATCTCTAGCCAAATGTTGCTTCTCCCTAATACTAAAGTGACTTATTCTTAAGAAGAAAAAATGACTAATAAATCAACACTACGAGAATTTGTTTCATAATCAATTCTTTTATTAAACAGTAACATGAAACTAGGAGCATGACTATTGCATCGATTAAATATTAATGATCCACAACTTCGTCAGTTTCCATGATGTATTATTTCCTCAATGTCTTCTGAAAAGATAGAATCAAGAGGAACTCTTCTTCAATTGAGACTTTGTACCTTCACATTGTTGTCGCCACGCAAGCTGAAAGGGTTCCTCCTTTCTTAGTTGCGGATATAATTGGGACATACCGACCATAGTTAGCTCATGCTTTTTACTGCATGTTAGTTCTAGTAATGATAATAATCCACATAAATCAACATTCATGACTTTTAACAACATAATACCCATTAAAATGCATCACATATCTCATATACATTATGGTTATAAAGATGGCTAAAACATATATAATCAGTCTAATGATAAGCTAATAAAAGTCGTTAAAGTAGCAAGAAAGTAAGAAAACTCAAGGCATTAATGGGACTCATCACACCCCTCAACTTTAACCCCTGCTTGTCCTCAAGCAAACCATTCTCTAAGATTAAGACCTAAAACATCTAGTTAATAATATATTTTCTGGGTTACCCTAGAAGTCTAATTGGAGTAGAAACCTTTGTCATCAGTAATATTAATCCATCACTCTCTTTCTCTTTCTATATTTATTACTTGATTTCTTGTCCAATGTGGTGCTGGGTAAAGAAGGAATGGAGGATGAAACTTAAGTTGCAACCATTGGATCCATTTGTCTTCTTAAGCTCTCATGTATCTTTTAGCTGTGAGTTATAGGGAAATAAAATTGTATAGTGAATGGGGTTCTCTTTGTTCATGTTATTGGGGGTAATTCCATCCATCTATGTTGAATATGCCCCAAGGTCTTTTCCTTGATTGTTTTATGCACAAGTTCCCTGAATCTCTCATAATATTGTCCTTTGAGTTCATAAATCTTTTCTATCACCTCTAGTCTATTAACTACTATGAACCATTCCACTGCTATTTTATTTAGCTCTTCACACTTAGCTCTAATTTTCAATGGATGCGTCTTCTCTCGATCTTGATATTGTTGATATAATTCCCCATGCTCTTACTCATTCCTAAGATAGGATGTGAGCACCTTGAGTTATAGGTTTCCCACATAGTATAAAGGATTCCATGTGATGTTAAAGGGAACAATCATATTCTGTAGGTAATACTCACACATTTGGTCTTGTGTGTTTGAATCAACCTTAGAATAAGCAGCTAAAAATGATTGTGGTGATACAATAGAAATTGGCAAATTATTTTAAAACTGTCTAATTTGAAAACACAAAAATTTCTCTTGCAAATATAGAGCATATACCCGGGTAGGAGGGAAAGAAATTCTCAATTGGTTGGAAAAATCATCCGTTTGAGTCAAATCGAGGGTTAATTTATTGGCCTCTACATTTTTTATCCTCTAATTTTGCCTCATACCTTTCATGGAGCAACTATTTTTCCATCTTCCATTGTTTTTTATGTCATTCAAACTTCAGTTGTTGCTTCCATAGGGCATATCCAAGTGTTAATGTGGTCATTGATGTAGTTGCATCCTTACCTTGCATAGGAGGGTGTCTCTTTCTTTGTAGCTCAATGAAAGCCATGTTGGCTAGGTTCTATAATATAGCCCCTTCTTGTTGTTGCAAGGCCAACTGTGTTTCTAATTTCTGCACTTTGCCTTTCAATCCAATTTCACGCTCTCTAAACTCAATCAATTTTTCTTCCAAGAATTTTATTTTCTCGAGAGCTACATGTAGCTCTAATTTTTCTATTCCTTCTAGGTTGTACTCAGGGCCAATAGAAATGTCTGGTCCTAGTTCCACAAGACTCTAGGCATTCTTTTACGTATTTTTCTAGGATCAAAAGGATCCTTATTCTCCATTTTTGGGTTAGAATCGTGCTAACCAAGTCCTCCTTGTTCATTCTCAATCACAACATCTGATTTGGGATTCCCTACATCCCTATTATGATCTCCTTCTTTTCTAAACATATATTCTTTCTTAGAGTTAGTTTCTTCCACATGTACAATCACTTGCATTAGATCTCTTTATTCTGCTATAGATTTATGTTTACTGAGAAGATTGGAATGCTTCCTTGAATCTTGCTTCTCCATTGTCCCATTATTCTTTAATTTTTGTTGGTTACATTGCTTCTCAGGTTTTGAGGTTTCAGATTCTCCCTCTACCATCCTCTTCTCTTCTTTACCTTTGGATTATTTCCAAGATTCCTCCAAAACCCTTTGTCTTTTTGTCACACATTCTTCTCTTGACAATTCAACCCTTGATCCCTTTTGTCTCAAGGTAGATAAAGAGATAGGTCCCTTCCTTTTATTTGTAGAAGATTTTTCTTTTAGGCTTGAGGAGGTAAATTTTTTGCAAGATGCGTGTGCATTTTGTGATATTGCGGGTGAAGCCACTAGCTCCATTCCAATAGCAATTCCTTATGCCAAGTTCTCTTCTTGACACACATTAGGGTTTTGAAGGGATGAGGAAGGAATATCCAATTTTTCCTTATCAACCCCTGAGATTTCCCCTGATAGGGTTTCATTTTTTTTATCCTCGAGTACTTGTTCTCCGGCAATGCCAACAAGTTCTTCCTCACTATCCCTTTTTATCTCTCGAACATTTCTTAATAGCCTACTATGAATATTATCTCATATTAAAATCTTCCCATGTTACATTTTGAAAAATGCAAAGATAAACTTCCCTTGGCTAACAAAACAACCGGACAATGATGGGACAAAGAGGTAGGTTTCATTTTCTCCATATATTATATTGTCATGGTAGTCAACATGTGATGCAAATAGTTGGGAACATTAACCAGTCTATTGTGCCTCAAATGATTTAGCATCTTAAAATTAATAATATATAACATGGAATATCTCCCATCATAGGAAAAATACATGATAACTTGTATAGTGATAGCTCACCAGAATGGTGGAAGAGACAGTTGAGTGCTACCTTGACTGGTTGAGTTGAAAGCCTCATTTGGGTAAGCAAATTTTACCCTTGTTGTCCTAGGATCTAAAGATATTGGAAAATCTTCCCCTATTCTTGGTAGGCCATTGACTTGAGCTATAGTAGCTTTAGATGCTCCCACCCTTAGTCCTTTGACGGTTGCTTCATTATTCCAAAAGATTGCTTCAAACCCTTTCGTCATTTCATCATTATATTTAATTAGCCACGAATAATAATGTATCCATCCTGAATTTTCAAACAATGGAAGAGAATCTACATCATTCAATAATAGGGTATAACTTGAAGGTTCTTGTCTTATTGGGTCACCACCCATTCTTCTCGTGTTCTTGCTTCCTCTTCATGTTGTCAACAAGTTGTGTTATACCCTACTTAAAGCTCAAAATTCAAATTACGTTATTCAAAAGTCGCCAATTCCTGCTCAACTTCCTTGGTTTCTTTCATTTCTAGATAATCACTAAAAAAATGACAACCCTCTAACCACTCTAACAGTTCATTTTGTCAACTTATTTGAGTAACAGGGGTAACTATGTACGACTTCAATTTTAAACAAAGATCAATTTCTTTGGTTCTTGAAATTTTAGCTAAGATAACAAACTTACTAGACGGATGTTTCTCGATTTTCAAAACAAATATGTATCATTAGTCACTCTCACCTACCCCTTAACAAGTAATTAATGACAATAAAACACTTTTCACATAAAAATGTAATGATGACAAAATCACAATACCCCTCCCCCAACTAAAATATTGATTTGCCAGCAAATTTGCACAAGGGAGGTAAATAGGTGTGACAAAAAGAATTAGAAATTATATATAGGAGAAGAGCACCAATAGTTGAGCATGTACCAATTGTTGTGAGGGTTGTTGATACCGTTTGTTCCAAAAATTGAACAAAAAAAACCTATTGTTTGAAACATAAAATATCATTTTTTGTTAGGAAATGTACCAATAGTTGTTAGGAAATGTACTAATATTATAAAAAGTAACCAATCAGGTGATGCCATATCAGCTGCACAACTATTGGGGCCTCTTTTGCACGTATATTGGTCTCACTTTTTGGGGGGGCTATTTTGGACACCTTGGCAAAAAGCATGTTGATGTGGTGCTGAAAGCTTAGTTATAAGTAGGGGACTTGCCAAGTAAGCTACTGTAAACAATTGGGAGTGATTTGGAGTTTCCACATAAGATTTTGAGAAGCGCAAAGTTAGGGTGCTCAACTACTAGTGCTCTTCCCCTAGTAATGCCATATATTGGTATAAATATATGATGTGAATCAAAAAATGAAATTATTGCTAAATAAGTCATAAATGCTATTTTATGTTGGATCATACCTGATGTGACAAAATGCGAAAGAAATTTGCATGGCAGGTGAAAAGATTTGAAATGAGTGTGATGTGACAAATATGATAGCGATAACGACGACAAGGTGATCACGGGGAAAGAAAACTAGAGTGTGAGGTCAATAGAGAAGGTGAATGTATATAGAATAAAATTATCAAGTACAATTTTATGCAATATAATGGTTACATGTAAATCTTGGCATATCATGGTTGCATGTAACTAAAGAAACAAGTTATGCATAAAAAGAAGTGCAGTCAAAACTGGATTAATGAGTCAAGTCCTGCTAGAAGTTAGCACATCAGGTCTCAACCATTTGTTCTTGTGTCACTAAAAAAGAGAAAGATAACATAGAACTTGTAAATATGTGTAGTGTGTGCATGATGTCGATATAGTAAACTATACGAAGGTAGAGATTGTTGGTGAAGTAAATGATTCATTTGCAAAAAGTGAAGAAGCCTTTGCAGTTATTGATGGTGGTGGAATGGATTCAGGAGGTGAATTTGATGAAGTGGAAGGTGATGGAAAATCAAATGGACTAGATGAAGATGGTGACATGAATTGTTCATGGAGTGTTAGAAAAAACTCATCCTCATCCATTGGTTTCTCTTACAGCTTTAATGGATGTCCATTGACCATGAGCTTAAATATGACTGAATCAATTGTATTGACTTGAAGATCACCATTAGAAAATACTTGTTGAATATTGCAGGGGCCCAACTAGTGTGTTTGGATTTTTCTTTTGTTATCCTTATATTTGGATTTATATAGAAAAGCCTAGTTTCCTTTGTCTTAATATACTAGTCATGCCATTTACACCTCTGTCATTGAACAAGCTTAGTGTATTGAAGTGTCACCATACACGTTTCATCTAATGTGTTAAATTAATGTAACCTTTCCTATTGAGCTAGGTCAAGATTCATCTCTAATCTTAGAAATGTTCTTAATGTTTTGTATTCAAATTCAATAGGAGGGATTGATTTGATTCCATCGACAAGCTCATAGGGTGTGAACCCTATGGTCATCTTCCATGTAATTCTATACACCTAAACTACTTCAAGTAATCTAGCTACCTAATATTTCCTATAAATTTGCACTATTTTGGTCAGAATAGCTTCCAACTCCCTATTTGTGACTTCTACTTGACCATTTGATTGAGGGTGATAAGGAATGGACTTTTTATGTCTCTTCTCAAATTCTTTTACCAGTTGTGCTATTAACTCATATGCGAACTTTGGTCCTCTATCAATTACCATCTCTCAAGGACCTCCATAACTACAAAAGACTTCTTCGTATAAGAATTGGGCCACTTTCACATTTCTAGCAACACTTGAGGCTTTAACTTCCACCCACTTTGTCAAGTAATCAGTACATACCACGATATGAGATTTACTATTTGATGTTGGTTCAAAGGGTCCAGTGGAATCCAGTCCCCATTTATCAAATGGTACCAATAAAAGTTGAGGTTGAAGTGGCATTTCATCACTCCTTATAAGTTTTCCTCTTTGACAACGATCACATCTTTTTGTATAATTGATTGCATCCTTATGTAGGGTAGGCCAATAATAGCTAGAGTCGAGTATCTTAATTGCAGTCCTTTTTGCTGCAAAATATTCCCCACAAGGGTCATCATGACAAGCCTATAGTACATCTTATGTCTCATCTTCCCTCAAACATCAACTCATCATATTGTCATGTATTGTACAAAACAAATACCTAGCTATCCAAGTGTAGGATAAACTATGATGTATCAATTTCTTCTTCTCTCAAGGAAAAAAATGTGGGGGTAACCTTTTGCTCATGATAAGCTACGATGTATCAAAATTTTTTGCTTGGAAGAAAAATGTATCTATTGGCAAGTCAATAATTCTATATGATTCTATAACCGAGTCTATAGTTATTAATAAATCTTTAATCACTCCTTCCGACTTTATTGTAGATCTATCTACCAACTGCAACACTATTAGTGTTGATCGTATGTTGTATAGTCACAACTCATCTATTATTTGCTTAGTCATAACATTAATGGTTGCCCCAAGATCTATTAGTGCATTTATAATAAGGGTCCCATTGATACTTACATATACGACTTGGCTCCTCAGGTCATATTATTTGGGGACTAGTATGGTTCCCAACATGATCTCTACCAATTGTCAAATAATATGGACTATTTTAGGGTCCTGTTTCATCCTACCTGATCGTCTAAGACACATTTGTCTGATAGACTATAACTAGGAACATTCTTAATAGATTGCAGGAGGGGTATTTTTATACTCACATTCTTCAATTGTCCTAAGAGGTTAAAATCAGGGTTAGATTGGTATTTTTGTGAAGCTAGCCTCTCAAGAAAAGGTGGGTTTTGACTAGGTAACTCATCATGTAGTTGTGGTTGCTCCAATGGTTGGTTAGTGACATCAAATATTAGTTCCTCGTCAAAAGAAATTGTAATCTATGAAAATGTAGGAGCAGGATGTTGCAAGGTGTGTTCCCTTGGTCTCCTTGCGTTGTGCAACACAACGCTCAGGTTTGTGGCATGGCTTAACCGCCTCATGTGGATTCTATAAGTCTAGTGGTTGTATTGGGAATTAAAAGGTCGATATTTTGATGCAACAACAACCATACTTCTAATAAGCGGTATCAAAGTCTGGTTCATAGGTTCAAACCCCCTCACTTACATTGGGGGCATTGTTGCAAGGTGTGTGCCTTTGGTCTCCTTTGTTGTGTAGCACAACGCTCAGGTTTGTGACATGGCTTAACCGCCTCTTGTGGATTCTATAAGTCTAGTGGTTGCATCGGGCATTAACAGATCAATATTTGGGTGCAATGACAATTGTACTTCTAACACAAGAAGAGTCTTACCTGATCGTAAATGGACATCACTTAGCTCAATTGTATAAGTGGTACATTAAGTTGTCTCATTCACATAACCCTGCCGAGTAGGCTTGTTTTTAGGATTGGAGGCAGGTTGAGTAGGCACCTGAGGTGCTCTTGGTGGAGTAGAAGTAGGTGTATTCTGATTTGGCATAAAAGTGGGTTATTGAGGATGTAAATTAGACATTAAGGCAAGCTATAGAGGTTAATTATGTTGTTAATGAGGGTCATTAGTATTGGATTGTTCTCACTGTTGATTTTCGCACCATGACTAAGATCGTGGATTTTGGGCACCCTACCACTGAATACATTAATAGTCAGGTGGCTAGGAAACCTAATAAGGCATTTAATTCAATGTATTAGCTTGCCATTGGGGGTTTTGCATAGTATTCCAAGGTTGCAAGTTCTAATTGGCAGTATTTTGTTAAACTCCAAGAAATGTGTAATTTTAAGATAATGGATCTGATGACAAACCTTGCTTTTGTTGTCATGGACCATGTTTGACTATATAGAATATTTGTCCATCCTTATCTTCTATTGCATGAAATTCTGGATGAACTGGCTTTCTCCAATGATAGCAACTGATGCACTGAAAAGGGGACAAGCCAAAGAACCAAAGAGTTAGTGTTATCAGTCTCAACCAAAAACCAAATAAACACAATAAATTCTAAAAACCTTCCAATACATACCAAGAGAGATTAAAAAGCAGATAAATGAAGCAATATCAAATGAAAAGAAGGGAGAAGAGACTTCCTAAGATGCTCCCATGATGCCATTTTTTCTTCTCCTTTGTTTCTCTCATCTCCAAGATCCAAATGAGTGTAGCTCTCAGTTCTTAGCACTAACAATGGATGCCTAATGGAGATTCAAAATGGTTGAGAAATGATACTTCCTATTGCCATGCAAATGCTAGAAGTAGAATCACATGAGAAAGCTTAAGTGTTTACGCCAATACAAGAATAATAACAATGCTAAAAATTCTTCCTCCTTTGCTTGAGGGTGAGGGCTTCTTTTATAGGGAAAATGGTTGAATGATAGTTTCCAACCAATCCCATGTTGACAAGTGTCAATATGAGATTTCTTGAGAGAAGAGGGAAGAAACATTTATTGCTTGAGAAGACATGAGGGTAACCTCATGTGGTTGAGTTATTGGATAAATCTATCATCCAATGGATAAACCCTTGTGCAAGGGTTAAAGGATAGCCATGTTCAAAACAATAAATGCTTGAAGGGACTTGTGGGTTAGATGGACTTAAGCCTTTAATGGTTTATGAAGACTTTGAGGGTTATCTTTGTTGAGGGGAGAAAGCCTTTAAGGCTTATGTAAGAGCCTTACGTGTGCTTGGAAGACTTTGGAGGTTAACTTGTTGAAGAAATAAAATCTTCAATGCTTTATGAAGACTTTGCATGTTTTTGAGAATTTATTCCTTCTTAAATAATGTGTAAATGATTGGGAGGGAATTAGGCTAATTAGAATGGATTAGAAGAATCTAGAAGGGGGTTTAGTGAGCAAGTGGATTTGTAGGAGAATGCAAGTGGGGGGATTTTAGGATTAGGATTGTGCAATTGATTAGAAGGGGGTTTAGGCTAATTTAGAAGGGCTTAGAATAATTTAGAAGGGATTTTAGTGAGCAAGTGGGATTTGTAGGAGAATGCAAGTGGGTGAGGACGAATAGGATTTAAATAAATGTTTATTTATTTAAATGTGCATGTGAATTTTGGATTTTATTTACATAAATCTTAATTTATTTAAATGAGAAAAAAGCAGGACAAAGCTTTAAATGCTTGAAGACAGGAAACCATTGAAGGCTTAAGAAAACTTTGGAAGGAAGCCATTAAAGGCTTGAAGAATTTAAGGGAAACTATTAAAGGCTTGAGAAGTCTCTAGAATGAAACCATTAAAGGCTTGAAGACTTTGAGGGCAACAATTAAAGGTTTGAGTTGATGGAGATTTAAATAAATATTCATTTATTAAATGTGTGTGCAACTTGCATTTTTAGGAAAATGCAAGTGGGTGAAGGATAAAGGGGATTTAAATAAATGTTAATTTATTAAATGTGTGAGGGGGATTTGATTAAACAAATATGATTTATTTATTTATTTAATTGTCTGAATCTGGTTAAGTGAATTAAATCAAATAAATTGAATAATTTATTTAATTAATAGAAGAAGAGGGCTAAGGTGAATTAATTAAATATTAATTTAATTAATTGTTGATTGATGTTTAAATGATCAAATAAATACTAAGTATTCATTTAATTAAGTGGACGGATTTAGGTATCTACAATAAGGACAGTATTTTGCAAGAGCAACTGTTGCTTCCTCTTGATTCTTCTTAAGATGAAGAGTAACCGATTAGGTTGCCAAATGACAAATTATATTTTCCTTCGTATTGGAGAGAAAGTTGCTTAGTTCCACCCTTGAGACACCAGTAGATGTCCTAGTAGGAATAAATTAGGAGCTCTTATCCTTCCTCACGTTGGCCCTAGAATTTTTTTTTTCTAATTTGCAAATATCATCAAAGGTTGATTGTTTAATATCACCTTCACCCATCAAATTCAGTGCATCAATGCATTCCTCCTTAACTCCCCTAATAAAAAACCATTTTAAGAGAGTCAAGAGCATATTTTGTCTGGATTTCTATAAATAGAATTGGAACCTATATATGTAGTCTTCAAGGGGGTCATCTTCTCTTTGAGACATCCTAAAAATGTCCTCATTTCATGTAACCAAACCTCTGTAATAGTCCTAATATTTTTATAGAAACTTTTATTTCATGATAACCCAACTAGTAGTTACATTACTTTCTAGCCCCATAAACCACTGTAATGCATAACCCTTCAAAGTGGCTAGAAACAACTTTAAGCAGTGGGCATTAGTTACACGATCATAAATTCTACAACGTACATCAAACTCAAACAAAAAGGTATCAATATCCTCAATGATCATACAATAAAAGTTAGGTAGGGTGTTTGTAGGTATATTTTTTAATATTGCTACCCTCTCCTGGTAGATGATTGGAAATGCAAAGGTCACTTGTGTATCAAGATTTTATACTTCAACATCACTCATTATTGTTCTTGTGCGCACTCTAGAGTAGATTCTTCTTGATTGTTACCAAAAGATGTTGGATCTATGAATGTACTAAATGGATCTTCTGATGTTTGTGTTGAAACTGATGATTCCTCTAGCCCCTCTCTTGAAGCCAGGGCATCTCCTACACTTAATTTTTAGGGAAGAAACCTTCCTCTAATGTCTCTTTGTTGGCATATGCAATGTAATTTTTGAGCTTGTTGGCTATCTTCCTGCACTCATTAGTAATGAAGTTGATGCTAGTTCACTTCCCTAATGCTAAATACAAACACTTGTGCTACCAAGAATATATAAACAGAAGGAACTTTTACAAGAAAGTAAATGACTGAAAGGAATCTTAAACTTAAGAGTCCTAAACCTTAACACCATCCTTGACAACAACTCCAAAAAATGACTAGTCTCCACTATACCATTATTGACTGAGGACGTATCTTCAAAGATGGCAATAACATTGTATGTGCAACAAGGGTCCTAAGTTTTATATTGTTGTGTGAAAACAATGTATTAATCTACCAAAAACATAAATAGTAATCATGAACAATTTTGAAATGAAAAACTAACTAACACAATAGTTGTTGCAAGCAAATTTAGGAGTAGCTCAATAGTGGTCGCGGGTACAACTATTAATTTAACCAATGAAACTAGAAGTTGGTTGCAACCAAAACACTAACTACTCAAATTTACTAAACATATATAACAACTATGAATTAAGAATAACTATTGAACAACAATAAATAATAGAAAGAAAGAAGGAGTCTCACATTAACTCAAGTGGCCCTTGCTTGAGGAAGGCAATCTCCATAAAGAGTAACAATACACTTGAATTCACGAAATAGAAATCATCTTTATTATCATTAAGACATGTATGAAACAACCAGATAGTGATTATGCAGAAAATATAGATAGCACACAATCTATATCATTTGCATCATATATTCAATTGATATACATAAACAAAAACTGATGTTAACATTAACAAAAGATTCCAATTGTAATAACACGTTCCCTATTTAAGACATTCAGAGAAAACATGCCATTAACTCCTCTTAACTATCTCTAGTGAAATGTCGCTTCTCTCTAAAATTGAGGTGACTTATTCTTAAAATAAAAAATAGAATAACAGATCAACACTACATGAATCTATTCAATAACAAATTCTTTTATCAAATAGTAACATGGAACTAGGAGCTTGCAACCCCAGGGTGAAGCATTGGGCCTTCCTGAGAGGTCACCCATCCCAATATTACTACAACTCAAGCATACTTAACCATAGAGTTTCCTCAAAGGTTAGACCCACTTAGCTTGCAAATTTGCAAGCTAAGTGGAGGAAACTCTGTAAAAAAGCATGCTCGAGTTGCAGTAGTATTGAGATGGGTGACCTCCCAAGAAGGCTCGATGCTTCATCTATGTGAGCATCACCTAGATGCAATGAGTGCTAAGTGGATCATTCATTATCATGAGAGATGGGTTCTTGTGAACCACTACTCATGAAACATGGGTCAATGATTTTGACTCAAAAACTACATAGTTGAATCTTGATAGCAATATCATAAACAAATATTTGCAAGTGCATCAAATATGACATACAAAGTTCATTAAACCTAGAAAACCAAATGTGAGATAATCCAGAAAACTAATTAACACAGTAGTTGTTGCAAGCAACTTTACGAGTACCTCAGTAGTGGCTGCAGGTACAACTATTAATGTTACTAATCAAACTAGAAGTTGGTTGCAACCAAAACACTAACTACTCGAATTTACTAAACATACATTAAAAATTGTGAATTAAGAATAACTATTGAACAATAATAAATAATAGAAATAAATAAGGAGTTTCACATTACCTCAATTGCACCTTGCTTGAGGAATTCAATCTTTGTAAAGAGTAACAATATGCTTCAATTCGTAAAATGGTATAATCTCTATTATCATTAAGTCTTGTACATAACAACTAGACAGTGATTATGCAAAAAATATAGCTAGCACATAATCTATGTCATCTACATCATATATTCAACTGATATATAAAAACAAAAATTGGTGTTAACAACAGGAGAAGATTCCAGCTATAATGACACTTTCCCTATTTAAGGCATTCAGAGAAAACATGCCATTAACTCCTCTTGACTATCTCTAGCCAAATGTCACTTCTCCCTAACATTGACGTGACTTATTATTACGAATAAAACAAAATAACAAATCCACACTACATGAATCTATTCCACAATGAACTCTTTTATTAAATAATAACACAAAACTAGGAGCTTACAACCGCAAAGTGAAGCATTGGCCCTTCTCGAGAGGTCACCCATCCTAGTACTATTGCAACTCAAGTGTGCTTAACCATAGAGTTTCCTCCAAGGTTAAACCCACTTAACCTTAGAGGAAACTCTGTAAAAAAATGCACTTGAGTTGAAAAAGTACTGGGATGGGTGACCTCTCGAGAAGGCCCAATGCTTCATTTGTGCGATTATCACCTAGATGCAATGAGTTATAAGTGGATCATTCATCTTCATAAGAGATGGGTTCTTGTGAACCACTACTCATGAAACATGCATCAATGAGTTTGACTTGAAAACTAAACAGTTGAATCCTGATAACAATATCATTAAAAATATTTGCAAGTGCATCAAATACGACATACAAAGTTCATTAACCTTAGAAAACAAAATGTGAGCTAATCTATAAATTAAAGACACAACATTTTATTGAAATATCTTCTACCAATGCAAGCTACACCAAAATGCTAGTCTCAATATTTAACCTTGGACAAACAAAAAACAATCTACAACAATTAGTTAGCAATTTAAGGGGCTAGCTTGAAAACAAACAAATATAGAAAAACTAACTCTCTAGATTGAAAGTACAAAAAATAGAAATCAAACACACATATATACCTAACAGATGCACATAAACAAAATATAGATGCGAACCTATTGTGCATCAAAAGTGCAAATAGAGGCTACAAATGCACAGACACATAGAACACACAAATACATATAAACATAACAAAAGCACGAAAATAAGATGCAATAACAGAACAAAATGTATCAAATGTGCAATAACATTACTCAAATTTGTAGAAACATGACTAATCAAAAGCATAATAGATTGAATATATAGCACATAATAATGACTCAAATGTGCAACAATATGAATCAATTGCGTAACATTATGGGTCAAATGCGCATAGTCATGCATCAATAGCATAAAAATAGAATAAAACATAAATACTATAAATACAATTAGCAAAAACATAGATCTAAAAGTCAATAGCATAGAAATAGAGTGCAAATGACTAACAGGTGATTCAATAGCACATAATAGAAGTCAAAAGCCCAAACATGACATGTAACTATAGAAAACATTGAAAACTCAAATAAAAATGCTAGTAAAATAGGACTAGGGTCCCATTGGACATGCCAAAATGTGTTTATCAAGATGTAACCTATTGTAAACTCATCAAAAGCCCAACCACAAGCCTAGAATCTACAAGCAAATCAATAACACCACTATAGCTCTAAATCATGTATATGCAATTGAAACGGGCAAAGTATACCTTCACACAGATGATAAGCTTGACTCCATTGTTGGAAATCGTTTAATACTATGGATAAAGTATTTTCTCTCAACATTAAGCAATAGAACAAGATGGCATAAAAGAATGAAGTGTGGTTGATTGATGAAGCAAACATGATGCGAGTATGATAGCATGAAGGCAGTGATAGCTAAACGGATAATACGGAGCCCTAAGCAAGTACTCTATATGCATAGTAGGTAGATGAAAAATAAGGGAAAAATACTCTTTTTATAGAAATATCCAAGAGAAAAAAGGGCTTATATTAAGAGGTTAAACGATGGATTTCCATGATTAAGATGCAAGGAGAGTGAATAAGATTAAGAGGTTCAAATAAATGGATGAATAAGATCAAGATGTAGTGGGGGGGGGGGGGGAGTGAATAAGACTAAGAGGTTAAATGAATAGATGGATGAGATCAAGAGGTTTGTTGAATTTTTGATAGGTGTCTAAGTATAATGAATCTAGATAAGGTTTGAGTTAGACATGTGAATGAGAGACAATGAGACACTTGTCACGTGACTGGAAATCTAGATTATGATCCATGTGAACGAGATGAAAAACTATGATTAGATAGAAGAGGATAATGAATTAATTAATTAAATAAAAATATTTATTTAATTATTAGTTGAAAAAGATGGGATTAGAATAATTAAATAAATAACAACATTTATTTAACTATAGGAAAAAAAACGTTGATGAATTGATTACATAAATAAAGATATTTATTTAAATAATTAAAGAATAATAATAAAATAGCTAAATAAACAATAAATATTTATTTAATTGGGAAATTTTTAGGTTCTACAATTTGAATGTTTAAAAGTGCTCTAAATTTGATAAGAAACTGACATTGTTTGCAAAAACTTTTGAAGAATTTGTAGAATTGTGCCTTGGTCATGCTCTCATCGATTGGACCTTTAGATGGACTAATTCAATTACAATTAAGAAGGTGAAAAATAGACATGTAATATACTAAACTAGGATGATGAAGCAATGTTGAGGTAACTATTTTTATCCATTTGAAAACAAATTCTAGATGGGCTCAATAAATTATTTTCTTAATTCTTGATGATTTTTAGAATTGAGATTAGTCTTTAAATGCACTACCCTAATGTATATTTTGAAATTGATCGCACTTTAGTCATTATAATGACTATTAAGTGAGGGAAATTGGGTCTAAATTTTAAAAGTAATTAAAAAAGATTGGAGTTCAAATCCATAATCACATAAATGATCTAGATCAATCACACCCACATATCTAAAAAAAGTTAATGAACAATTAGATATAGATCCTAGATATAGATCCTAGGGATAAGTAATGACGGGGACAAGCTAAGATAAAGTGATTCACCAAATTCCACACAAGATATTTCATTTTATAAATGAAATGAATATATATATATATATATATATATATATATATATATATATATATATATATATATATATATATATATATATATATATATATATATATATATGAAATTTTCACAATTACAATAAGATAAGATTTCCATCCATTTTTTTAATTCATATTAATATATTAATTACTAAAAACTAGTTCTAAATTAAACTTCAACATGTTCATCTTTCAATGGATATATATTTTTTTATAAAATTTGAATTCATTAAGTGATAGACTAAAAATAAAATAAAAAATATTTAAACCTGTAACAAATTAGTATCTCAACTATATGTGTAGACACCCATTTCTATCCACTTAATTAAATGAATATTCAACATTTATTTGATTATTTAACCATGTTCTTCTATTAGTTAAATAAATTATTTGATATATTTGATTTAATTCACTTAACCATATGCTAACAATTAATTAAATAAATAAAGTATATTTGTTTAATTAACCCCTCTTTCACATTTAAATAAATCATTTATTTAAATCTCATTTCTCACATTTAAATAAATAAATATTTATTTAAATTTCTAAATCCCTCGCCCCCTTGTACTTTCTAGAAAATGCATGTTGCAAGTTAAACCATCCTTCTAATCATGTCTAAACCCCTATCATTATCCTAATCACCCTTTAATGGTTTGCACATTCCTAAACCAAAGGTGAACCCAAAACCCATCAACTCAAACCTTTAATGACTTCCTTTAAAGTCTTCAAGTCTTTAATGGTTTCCTTCTAGAGTCTTCTCAAGCCTTTAATGGTTTCCTTTAAAGTCTTCAACCCTTTAATGGTTTCCTTTAAAGTCTTCAACCCTTTAATGGTTTCCTTCCATGGTATTATTAAGCCTTTCATGACTTCCTTTGAAGTCTTTAAACCTTTAATGGTTTCCTTCTAAATTCTTCTCAAGCCTTTAATGGTTTCCTTGTAAAGTCTTCTTAAGCGTTAATGACTTCATTTAAAGTCTTCAAGCCTTTAGTGGTTTCCTTCTAGAGTCTTGAAGCCTTTAATGGCTTCCTTTAAAGTCTTTAAGCCTTTAATGGTTTCCTTCAAAAGTCTTCTTAAGCCTTTAATGGCTTCCTTCAAAGTCTTCAAGCTTTTAATGGCTTCTTTTTAGAGTCATCTCGATCCTTTAACGGCTTACTTCAAGTCTTCAAGCATTTAATGCTTTGTCCCCTTTGATCTCCTCTCAAGCCTTCCCTTGTTGACACTTGTCAATATTTGATTGGCTTAAAAGAGACCACATGGATTGAAGATCAAAACTTCCTCAAGCAATCCTAACCCTTCCTCAATCAATTCAATCTCAACCGTTCATTTGCCCATTTTCCCTATAATAGAACTCATCCTTTCATTGTTACATGCACACAAGATTTATCCATGCATTGTTATTTTGCTTATATTTTGAATGATTTGTATTATATTTTTTTTATGATAGAATAGCTACGATCAAACTCCGTTAGGGTTGACAGAGACAACATAATTGTCTAATTGGCATATAGGCCTTAGACAATTGCGTATGTCAGCTATTAATGAAAATGATACTAAATGTTTATATGTGCATTGATCTAATATTTATTCACACTTATCGATTCTATATTTAATATTATAACTAAATGAAACCACGTCATGCTTAGTGAATGTTCGGATTAATCATAACATAATCGATGATTAATAAGTGACTCTTGGCATTAGTCGGTTATTAATGAAGACACGTTAATAAAGAATTGACTTGAAAGTCTACCAACCTTAGTGAATGTGTTCGATGCATTTTGTGAAGTCGTATTACTTGGAAGGGGTGTCGACTCTTGGGTGTAGATCACCATCAACATATATAAAGGGAGACCATATCTCTCCTTCTTGTCATTCAGATATATACACTTCTGTAGATTGTATTCATTCATTGACATACTTTGACATTTTGAGAATCTTATCTAGTAATACGTGCTTATCCTTCAACAATTCGATATACATTTACTACAAAAAATACATATCTTTTACATATTGTGTATTGCATATTGGTTTGTCTCTTCAATCGATGATTCTGCTCCAAGAGTTGAAGTGAAATTATTGTGTTCTCTAATTTGATCATAAAACTTAACATGGTATCAGAGCCAACATAAGAAAAATATCAGATCAGATTTATATAGGCGAGACTATTCTCTATATATATCCTCGAATTCTTCAAAATGGTGAATGGTGTTAGATTTGTGGATCGACTTGAAGAAGATTCCAACTTTGTGTAGCGTCCTAAAATTGCGACACTTGCAATTTTGACTGCATTTCGGTCTTCACGATGGCGACACAACACGCAACCTGAATGGAGACCCTGAAACTTGCTCACGACACTGAAAACTGCATTTTTCAAGCACCCTGGCCTGAACCTCCTTGCACCCTGCTGTCCCGGGAGGTGGGACCAGAGCGCCCAGCGCCCTGGTCCCTGGGTCCTATTTTGGGCCCGGTCTCCTAAGGGGTCTCGGGTCTTTTTGTTTGCAAATTGGAAATTAACTTTCCTGGTCGGCCTAAGGTCGGGAAAATCAGTCTATCAGCCCTAAATGACAAGTATATAAATGACATTTTCCTCTTTCATTCGATATGATGGAAAAGGCGTGGAAACTATACTCAAGCATTCAAGCATTGAAGCATTCCTTCAAGCAATTGATCATTTCAAGTCTCCATTCAAGGCTAAGTGTTGCATTCAAGACAAGGATTCAACCATTGAAGAGGAGATCACATATCACATACAACATACAATATACAACATCTAAACCTTCGCACATAAGGATACAAACATCCTTAGAACAAGGTATTAGTACTTGTTTTACAGTCATTTACATTTACAGCTCTTGCTCATTTCTTGGTTAATTCCAAAACCGGGGTTTGACCTAAAGGCAAACCCCTAATCCCTAACCCCCCAATCGTCTTCGCTTTTCTGTGTGTAGGTTGCAGGTACGTGGTTGAAATTGAAGATCTGGAATCCTTGTGCAGAGACGAACAGATCCCCCTTCGTTTCGCGGATTTTTCGGAGGACCGTGGCGCCGGGCGCCATCGTCCCGACAACTTTTGCTCAAATTTGCAGGACAGCGCCGTATCGACATTTTATTGCTAATTCCAGGTCCGCAGCTTCATCCTATAACCCGAACTCAGTTTATAAGCGAATCTTTATGACTTTCTATGCATGCTTAGCTTAATTTCCTTAACAACATTCTTTACAAAAGAGGGTAGCCTTGCTTTCCTAACCCTTGAAATTCATTTAGCATCCAATCTTACATTGTGTGGGATTGGATCTTATGAGTTTCAACCCCTCTTTTGAATGTAAAGTCTCTTCCCTAAGTGAAAAACCATCGAATCCTAGCGAACCTCCCTTCTCTCTCCTCAGAGTCGAAAGAGGGGAGAACAACTAGGGTTCGATCGCGATTTTTCCGCTTTACATTTTGGTGAACCCGACGTGAACATCCTTTCTGATTTTTCATGCTTAGATCTGAAAAAAAAAAATTGATTACATTTCCATGTTTGATCTTTTGCAAAATTTTAGAGGTGATTGCATAAAAACCCTAAATTTTCTTTTTTGTAATTGAACCTGCGAAATGTCTAAATGTTAATGCCTGTTTCAGATCTGCCCTTCTATTACAAATTTTCAATTCATATTTGTGCTTTAATTCTGAAAATTAAGTGGTTAAGTGTCAAAACCCTAATTTTTGAAACCCTCTTGATTCAACCTTTGTCCGACAATTTCACCGATCAAAACATCTCCAAATCAGTTGTAACTTTGGATTCCGCAATAAAATCACAATATCTTTCATCCCTGAAAATTTGGAAAAAAGTTGCGAGGACCGTGGCGCCGAGCGCCATCGTCCTCGACATTTTTTCTGAAATTTCGGGAGCGAGATCTTACTGTATTTTCCTGCTAAAATCCAGAATTTTGGCTGATTTTATCAATTTTAACACCTTCAAAATAATAGTCAAAGTTGGTCTTGTGATTGCTTGGATTAAGGCTTCTAAACATTTAAAAATCATTGAAATTGAAATTTTGTGTCAAAATTGTGTTCTTACTGTCCTAAATCTGAAAAGTGTGTTATTATTCATTAAAAATTTCAGTGCTTTATTCAAATTCTTGCATTTTGTGACTTTTGAAATAAAGTGCGTAATTACAACAACTTTGATTTCCACTTTCAAAATTGAATTTTGCGTGAAATTGAGTCAATTTTCAAAATTCAAAATTTGCATTGCTCTTAACATTCCCTCTAAAATCATAAAATTCAAAATTTCAGTTTCCCTCTCTTTTTCAAAATTCAAATTTTTGCATTTTTCGACAATCTTGATATGGTTCAATTTTGAGATTACAACTTTAATTTGGCCTATCTACAGATCGTAAAATCACTCAATTTTTTCAGATTAGCTCTAAAATCATCATACCTTTCATCCCTGCAAATTTCGAAAAAAGTTGCAAGGACCGTGTTGCACTCCGGGCGCCACGGTCCCGGGCATTTTTTCTGAAATTTCGGGAGACTGTTGTGATTGCATTTAACAGCTTAAATCCAGAAGATTGGCTGATTTTACTGAAAATTGCTACCTCTAAATTCAAAATTTTCTCTCTCTTCCTAGTGCATGAGTTTTACAACAATAAGCCCTACTTACACTATTCCCGTTAGACGAAGCCGTAGAATTAAGTCTTTCCGAGGTTTAACTACTGAGGAGATGGAACCTAATTTGAATAGCCTTTTTAACGAGGACATGGGTAATTCCTCTAATCCTCCTAATGATGAAGAAGCTCTCCATGAGGTTTCTGAAGAACAAATTTCGAAATTGGATAACCAATTTGATGATTTTCGACAATGGATGTCTCATGAATACCCCGATAGTCAGGCTCTTCCTTTAATTGAGGGTCTAAAACATATGCTTCAAAGTGATAAGAATGGAATTGATATTTTGCATGGTATTTCACACATTGTGAATTCGAATGTGATGCCTATGAAGAGTTGTGCTGAATCTTTAGGTTATACACAACCTCCCACTCAAGTTAATCATTCTATTCCTTTAACAACTTCTATTGCTAGCATACCTACTTTTACATCAAACATAATGGCTACTTCTATACAAGACATTCCTCCTGTGGTTACTAGTCATGGGGGCAACCCTTCTTCTTCAATTAACCCTCTTCCTTCATTCAATCCGACTTCTTCATTCATTCCTTCAATGAGTGTCCCTATTATATCTCCACAAATGAACATGACGCAAGGGGGCAATTCATTTAATCATTCCATTCCTCCTTGTAGTGTTCCTCCTGTCCAATCATCTCCTATGACTAATTATCATAGAGTCCCACCACCTTACTCTCTACCTTCTTTCAATAATATAACACCTCCATCTCAATCTAACACATCTAATATGAACTCTTCGACTGAAGCGACCATTAACAATCTTGCACAAACTGTCTCTTCTTTACAGCAACAAATTGCCTCTATGAATCAATCTAAGTTTAGTGTGCCCACATTTGATGTTGCGAGCCCACTTTCTCTTGACATTGTTCGAGCTATCCCTCCTAAACATGTTGAAATCCCGCATTTGGAACTTTATAATGGTAAAGGAGATCCTCTAACACATGTTAAGACTTTTCAAACAATTTGTACTGATTTTGCTTATGACCAAAGGTTGCTTGCAAAACTATTCACTAGAACATTAAGAGACAAAGCCCTACAATGGTATTGCTCGTTGCCTTCTTATTCTATTACTTCTTTCGAACAACTTGCAAATGCTTTCATTCAACAATTTCAAAACAATATAAGTCCTAAAGTTACTTTGATTGATTTAATGCATTGTAAACAAGGTGTTAAAGAAAAAGTGACTGATTTCATTGGTAGATATAAGCATTTGTATGCTCAAATTTCTTTTCCAGTGCCTGACAATGATATTCAAAGAATCTTTATTTCTAATTTACAAAAAGATATTCGAGACAAACTTCTGTTTTCTGAGTTTACTTCTTTCCAACAGTTGTGCGCCACTCTTCACAATTATCAACTGACTGTGAGTCAAATGGAACAATCACATCCTATGGCTCCGAGTGATAAGGGTGATAGCAGTCAACAACCATTTGGGAAGTTTAAACCGAACAGAGATTCCATCAAATTCAATGAAAACATCATCAACAACAATGTGAATGTAGCATCAGGTGTGCCTCCTATTTCTAAATTTTTCAAGAAAGAAAGAAAGTATACTCCTTTGAATGAATCATTGCATAGTATTATGAATAAGTTATTGGAACAAAATGTGCTTACTCTTCCTCCTATAAGGGAAATTGATCCTGCAAAGATTACTTCACCTTATTTTGATAACAAAGCCTTTTGTCAATTTCATCGTCAGCCTGGGCATGATACTGAAAAATGTTTTTCTTTAAAGGGTAAAATTCAAGATTTGATTGATAACAATACTATCTCTGTTTCTGGAGTGAATGATAAAGGCAACACATCTGTAGCTCCTCCTAACCAAAATCTTCAGATTTTCACTGATCCATTGCCTTCTCATACCTCTAATGCGATTGAGGCTAATGATTCCTCTCTCTCATCTGATGGTCTTGTGTCTATGACTCCGAATGTGATTAACTTTGTAGAGCAGCAAGAAAACCCTAAAGAACCTTCCATCACATTTGATTCCAGTGAAACCATTAGGGCACCTGATGGTCCTTTATACATAGTTGCAAAAGTTAAGAATACACCTTGCCGTGGAGTGCTTATTGATCCTTTGTGCATGGTTAATGTTATTACTGAAGAATTTCTTTTTACTTTGCAATTGAATCAAGTGATATATGACAAAACAGATGTGATTGTGAAACTATTTGATGCATTTTCTTCTCCCGCAATTGGTTCTATTACATTGCCTATTGAGGTCTATAACAAATCTCTTGATGTGAACTTTGCTATTATTCCATCTTCCGAACAATTTCGTGTGAAGCTTGGCTATCCTTGGCTATCTTCCATGAAAGCTATTGCTTCTCCTATTCATAAGTGTTTGAAATTTCCCCATAATGGTGAAGTTGTTACTGTCAATCATAGTCTCTTTAAACCAGCTGAAAGAACCTCTAGTGTTCCTATTGATTACTTTTGGCCTAAACAATTCCAATCTCTTCCTCCGCGAAGTGATCATCTTTTCAAATCTTATCAAAAGTGGAAAACAGATATGATCTTATCTCTAAGTGAACCTAGAACACCTAAACTTGACATTCCTATCATTCTTGAGAAGGAAGTTCTTCCTTTGAAAGATAAAACTAATGTCTTTCCTCAAGAAGATTCTCAACCCATCCCTATGGATGTGACTATGTCTATACCTAATAAACTTCCTAAGAGTAGACCTATACCTCCTCGTCATGATGGACTTGGTCTTCTCCCTAAACCAAATATTCCTCCTTTATATGGAGCAGTTCCTCCTCCTTTTTATAGAGAGAAGAGACCTTCTTCTTCTCCTATTATCTAGCCTAAGAGACCACAACCTAAACACCCAAGTGCTAAGGATGAGAACATTCCTCCTCCTCAGTCTTCTTCACTTCCTACTAAGACTAGACGAAATCGTTCTGCATGTGAACGCCGACGAAAGCGTCGTCTTAGGGCTCAAGCAGCCGCTGCTCAAACTTTACAATCTCCAAAAACACCTTCAACAAGCATTATTCCATTTTCTCCTCAGCCGGACATTGAGCCTAAATCTCCTAAACATAAGATGCATGATGGTCTTGGTCCTGTGCGAGTTAAAGATCCTATTTTTATAAATCTTGATGATGATATAGATGAAAATGTTATTCATGATGAAAATGTTACTCCTCTTGCTTCTGATAGTGAATATGAACTTGTTGATGTTGATAACCATTTATCTAATGAATTTTCTAAAGCACTTATCCTAGCTCCTAGACAAGAACAATGTGGCTCGGAACATGAACATAGCCCTTGTTTGGATCTTGTGATAGCTCCATCTGCTGTGTTGGATGTTCCTCCTTTGGCGTGTTCCCTGCCTTCCCGAAACATTGATCAGCAAGATCGGGGGGCAGATGACATGCTAGACTAGTTACATTAGCATAGCAGATTCTCTCCTCCTCTCTTGTGTTACTTCTTCTATATGTTACTCTCATTCTTCTATTTGTTGTCCTTAGTGTTGTCTACTTGAGGACGATGCAAAGCATTGAGATCTCTCGATCTCTCTCATGTTGACTCAAAAGACACATGTGTTCCCTTCTTCTAGGTGACCTTCCTTGATTGGGGGATGAAGAACAATTATGCATACATACATATGATACATATACATGAATTATCATACAGCATACTGACCCCGAGGAAAGCGAAGTCACCTCGTGCTTTGTGTTTTGTGTCTATTATCCTTGGGTTTATCTCACACTTGGGGGCTAAATCCTTGCGATAACGTGCTCCTTTTCCTTTCTCATTTCTTATGTGTATCACTACATTAAAACAATCACCCCCGGTGAGGCGTGTGCGATCGCTTTAACGTAGGGGGGCATACATCCCGTTCATATCTTTTCAAGATACTTGAAAATTTCTTGGCAAATTTAGCCTTGCCTTGAAAATTTTTGATATCTTTCTTACATGACTCATAGTGAGGGAGCCTTACTACTGACAGTCATGGTTCTTCCTCGCGATCTTCCCTTTTACTTTGTCAATCGAAGTCGTAAGATCCTTAGTCCACTGGGGGCTTGGTGTATCTTGCCTCCTTGACGTGGTGAAAGTCTTTCAATGTTGTTTCCTTGTACTTTACCGGAAGTATGAGCATACATACTCCCGCTAAAGTGGGGGCTAAATGTAGCGTCCTAAAATTGCGGCACTTGCAATTTCGACTGCATTTCGGTCTTCACGATGGCGACGCAACACGCAACCTGAATGGAGACCCTGAAACTTGCTCATGACACTGAAAACTGCATTTTTCAAGCACCCTGGCCTGAACCTCCTTGCACCCTGCTGTCCCGGGAGGTGGGACCAGAGCGCCCAGCGCCCTGGTCCCCAGGACCATGGCCCCCAACGCCCTGGTCCCCAGGACCATGGCACCCAGTGCCCTGGTCCCTGGGTCCTATTTTGGGCCCGGTCTCCTAAGGGGTCTCGGGTCTTTTTGTTTGCAAATTGGAAATTAACTTTCCTGGTCGGCCTAAGGTCGGGAAAATCAGTCTATCAGCCCTAAATGACAAGTATATAAATGACATTTTCCTCTTTCATTCGATATGATGGAAAAGGCATGGAAACTATACTCAAGCATTCAAGCATTGAAGCATTCCTTCAAGCAATTGATCATTTCAAGTCTCCATTCAAGGCTAAGTGTTGCATTCAAGACAAGGATTCAACCATTGAAGAGGAGATCACATATCACATACAACATACAATATACAACATCTAAACCTTCGCACATAAGGATACAAACATCCTTAGAACAAGGTATTAGTACTTGTTTTACAGTCATTTACATTTATAGCTCTTGCTCATTTCTTGGTTAATTCCAAAACCGGGGTTTGACCTAAAGGCAAACCCCTAATCCCTAATCCCCCAATCGTCTTCGCTTTTCTGTGTGTAGGTTGCAGGTACGCGATTGAAATTGAAGATCTGGAATCCTTGTGCAGAGACGAACAGATCGCCCTTCGTTTCGCGGATTTTTCGGAGGACCGTGGCGCCGGGCGCCATCGTCCCGACAACTTTTGCTCAAATTTGCAGGACAGCGCCGTATCGACATTTTACTGCTAATTCCAGGTCCGCAGCTTCATCCTATAACCCGAACTCAGTTTATAAGCGAATCTTTATGACTTTCTATGCATGCTTAGCTTAATTTCCTTAACAACATTCTTTACAAAAGAGGGTAGCCTTGCTTTCCTAACCCTTGAAATTCATTTAGCATCCAATCTTACATTGTGTGGGATTGGATCTTATGAGTTTCAACCCCTCTTTTGAATGTAAAGTCTCTTCCCTAAGTGAAAAACCATCGAATCCTAGCGAACCTCCCTTCTCTCTCCTCAGAGTCGGAAGAGGGGAGAACAACTAGGGTTCGATCGCGATTTTTCCGCTTTACACTTTGTATCTTGGAATTTTAGGATCGTGCTTGCTTTAAGAGAAAACAAATTAGATGAATTTGTAAAGAAAACTATAGTGGTACCTGACAAAGAAAGTGAGAAGCTCCAATGGATGAAAAAGAACAATAAAGCTATGAAAATGTTGGTGGATGTAGTAAAAGATCATATTTTACCAATTATCTCAAAATTAAAAATGACCTATGATATGTTCAAATCATTAGAAAGTATGCATGATATAAATAACACTAGTAGAGGTCTTGCATTGAAGAAACAACTCCATCATGTAAAAAATGATCAAGGGCGGATCTATCACCTCATACATCATGAGGATAACAGAACTGAGAGACCAACTCTCCACCATTGGTCACAAAATTGAAAGTAAAGAGTTAACCATGTTGGCCCTCAATGGTCTTCCTTCTTCTTGGGAATCATTCATTCAAGGGATAAGTGCATGATCTAAACTTCCTAAGTTTGATCATCTAAAAATTGATTTCATTTGAGAAGAGTCGAGACTAATCACAAGAGGGATTCGACATAGCTCCATAAATGAAGATATCCATGTTCTTGCCTCGCACTCCTCAAAGAAGAAAGGTAAGAAAGGACATTTCAAAAGAAGGATATTTTAGAAATCCAATGCTTTAGATGTGATAAATATGGTCACTATGTAATGAAATGTCCAACCAGGACTATGCCTCAAGCTTCCATTGCAGATGTTGATGAGAATCTTCCACAAAAGGATTCAGATGGATTCATACTCTGATTTGAAAGAGATGAGTTTTATGGTTGAATAATGTTCATGAATTTCACATGTAGTTATTATTTCATGCTATTACATTATACATGTTATTTATGAAACAACATTGTCAGTTGAAGTTCGATTACAACAAACCGTATTCGGATATCTTATTTTTTAAAATTTAATCAATTTACTATGAGAAGCTTATCTCTTACACAGAGGACATCTTTAGAATCACTACTTGTTGCTTTTCAAGTTATAGAGTTTTTGAAGTTCTATGTGTGATGAAGAGATTGAAATTTAGGAGGAATATGTAGAGGACTTTAGTGGAGATTTTGAGATTTTGTATTTCCAATTTTTTATAAATATTTACCTGTAGAGATGCAACATTTCACTTGTGAAAGCCATGGAGGCACTTGTGCTGGTAATGATAGTATCTAGGGTTACAAAGTCAAGATTGAGACAAGAGGGCTCTCTCAATGAGACAGAGCATACTGAAAGGGGATTTTGTTCTAAATATCAAGATGATCATATTCCTGCCTAGGGCTTGATCTTATGATAGTAGATCCATGTTGATTTTGGATCTAGCACTTCCAATCATATGAGGATCATACCAGATGATGAGAGTCTCCTAAAGAAATATATCTTTCATGATTGGGACCATGTGAGCAAGGGATGCTTTCATGATAGAGGGAGCAGCTAAGAGGTTGTGCTTCTACTAATATCTAAGGATATTGGTTATATTGGGCCAGAGGGGGTGGACCATGTTAAGATGGTTTCTTTAGTGATCAGTAAAAGGACTATGATTCATGAGATGGAGTTCCATTTATGTAGGTTGGAAGGCCTTTATGTTAACTTCTAGGTCACGATATTCCTAGATAGATGAATACTTGGTGAGCTTGAAATATACCAAGAGTGATGCAGACTCCAACCTTGTATTTCATGAAAGGTCAAAGCATGTGGAGATCAAGTATCACTATGCTAGAGATATGGTGGAAAGATATGATATTCACTAATGTATTATTCTTTTGAAAAGATGTTTAAAGTGTAAACTCTTGTGATTGTATTTCTCTTTGAGAGAGACTTAAGGAGAAATCCCTTATCTACACCCTCTGATATGGTTCATGGTTGATGTCACGTGTGTGACTTCATGACTATTTTGGTTCAATGCTTGATGAGCCCCTTGTGAACACTATTGTGAGTTGATGATCTCTCGATAGTGAACACTTGTACATTTAATCATTATGGTACGGTGACGATATTATGATATTGATTGATCATACCATTATGATGGATATCATGGGGCATAATATCTATGGATATATCATAATGTTTTATAGTTCTAGTAGTAATATCTATGGATATTTCATAATGGTGGATATCATGAGACGTGATATCTATGGATAAGCCATAATGGTGGATATCATGAGACGTGATATCCATGGATAAGCCATAATGGTGGATATCATGAGACGTGATATCCATGGATAAGCCATAATGTTGGATATTACATAAAGAGATAGTCATGGTGGATTTCATGTGATGTGAAATCCGTGAACATGCGATATATTAATATCTTTAGATAAACCATAATGGTGGATATCATGTGAAGTGATATATATGGATATGCCATAATGGTTGATATCTCGTGAGGTGATATATGTGGAGATGCCATAATGGTGGATATTGCATGAGGAGATATCTATGTATAAACCATAATGGTGGATGTCACATGAGGTGATGGATATGCCATAATGGTTGATATCATGTGAGGTGATATCTATGGGTAAGCCATAATTATTGATATCACGTGAAGTAATATATATGAAGGAGCCATGATGGTTGGCATCATAGTAAGGTGATACCTTTCCTTTCCGCATATGGATGTATCCATTATGGTCAATCATCATGATGAGGTGATGTAACTTATATAAATTAAGAAGGATTCCTCCCTAGCTAAGAGGGAGTGTTGATGATAGAATAGCTACGGTCGAACTCCATTAGGATCGACAGAGACAATGCAATTGTCTAATTGCCTATCGGCCTTAGACAATTATGTATGTCAGCTATTAATGAAAATGATTCTAAATGTTTATATGTGTATTGATCTAATATTCATTCACAATTGCCAATTATATATTTAATATTATAACTAAATGAAACCATTGTTGGCAATTGAAACTCATTCGGTTTAGTTGTGTCTTCATTGATGGAAACATGCATCATTTTGGGCTGGACACTTAACTGGTACTCACCCATATTCATGATTCAACAACCGACATTCAAGTCATCCAGTAGACAAGGGAAACCCACAAACTAGGAACTGGTATATGAGGCAGACATGGGAGATTGATTCGACAGACTTACATGGCAACAATCAGCGACATCTATCCCGAAGTTTAATCTATTTATTTTTTTCTAGGCCGACATGTAAATAAATCGTAATATCTTTGTACATTGACATAAGACATTCATGTTTATGATTGGGAAGGGTATTTAAGTCAGTCTGGTTAGGTTAATTTGGATATACATACAGAGAGAAGGAATATATAATGGTGTGATATTGTGCAAGAAATGTTGATCGAATAAATGTGAATATAATATTCTATAATCGGTCTTGGTTATTGATTTAGAGGTTTGGGATGCAAAGTAAGTGACAGGTAAAGGAGGACACAGTGAAAACCGGTACAGACAGTGCTTGAATCAAAACTCATCCAACATAGTAGATGCATTCTTTGAGTTCAGAATTTTGTTTGTAAACTAGTATTTGGTGTTTGTAGTCAGTGAGGCTCATTTTGTGATGAGCAGTGCACTCTAGTTTGTTGGCCTTCCTACATGTGCATACCCCTATTGTAAAATTTATTCATTTGGCTAGTGGATAGATATTGTGGGTCACCAATCCCACTGTGGTTTTTCCTCTTTGAGGTTTTCCACATATAAATCTTTGTGTTATGGTGTATGTTCTTGTGGTTGCATCATTTCTACTTACTATTATATTCTTTTATGGTTACCGGTTACTGAATTACTTTGTTAATAAGGTTAAAATTGATCTCACCGGTAGAACACTGATTCGCTCCCCTCTTAGTGTTTTTGGATTCCAACAATTCGTATAAGAGCTTGGTACCTTGGAGTAAGTCTATCAACTTAAGGAAGATCTTGAATCCAGAATCCATGGATATGAGTATGGAGAAACAACTTGAAGTCACACTTGAAGATTGTGATGTTGAAAGAATAAAGAACTTGAAGTTGCAAGATGAATTGTACTCTACAAAGGAAATCATTCTTATCCTACAGGAGAGGATGTCATCTGCTCAAGCTAGAAGGAAGGAACTTTTACAAAATCAGAATGATGAAGAAAATAATGCCCTTAAAGAACAATGTTAGAAGCTGAGTCAGGAGAATAGTGTCATGAAGAATGAAATGCAAGCCCTAACTATGAGGACCCAAGGAGATTGAAGATCGGAAGAAGAATGCAGAAAATCTTGGAAAATCTCAGAAAGATAAATCTAATGAATGCATTAGGCTAGCACATGAGAATGATATGTTGAGAACTGAGCTAATGCAAACCCAGAATAATGAGCAGGAGTTGAAAAGATTGATAACAGTCCTAAGGGGAAATCTGGATACTGCAAATGAATACAAAGATAATTTTAAGGACAATTCTACAAATCTTGATGAGCTATTGAAGGATCAAAGGCCCAAGGGAGAGACTAGAGGTCTTGGATTTGAGCATGGAGAAAGCTCTGGTATTGAAAATGAAGTTGAAACAATCGATCAGAAGGAGAACCCACCCGTCAACTGGAACCAGAAATCACCGATAAGGCAACCCAATGCACATAAATTCAATGGTAGATATTTTGTTTGCAATAAATTTGGTCATATGGCAAGACATTGTAGAAATAGAGCAAATAAGGACAATAATGCAGTTCCTGGTCAGTGTTCAAATTGTAAGAAGTATGGTCATAGGACAAAAGATTATAGAATGAATGTGAAATGTCATGCATATGGAAAGTTTGGACATATAGCTAATTAATACAGGTCAAGGAATGATCAAGGATACAGTAAAACAATTCAGAAAAATAATGTCACTTGCTATGCATGCAACAAAATAGGACATATTGCTAAATTTTGTAGAAGCAAGAACAATCTGGTAGGAAATGATGAGAAAGGAAAATAGAAGGTTGATGATATCTGGAAGGAGCATGAGAAGAAATGGGTTAGGAAATTTGAAGATCAATCGGTAGAGACAAACAACCCGGTTACTCAACTAACATAGCAGAATGTTCCTACACCAGCAGGAAACTCATCTGGTGACTAAGGCTAGGCAAATTAATGATAAATCTTGCATTACCTTTGGTAGCGGTTTAAAAGCTTGTTTCAGATCTTGGGGAAGTCGGTCTGAAGGTTTTTCGGTACTGAGATTATGGATTTTGAATCTGGTATGATAGGTCAACACGCATTTATGTCAATGTTAAATTGGGGTTTTTGCAGAATAAGAGGGAAGCGCTGGTTCATTTATGATCACACAACATTCAGAGTGAAGCAGAGTGAGTTTAAGGTGATTCAAGCCAATCAAGAGCATTTTCAAGTGAATTTCAGTGCATTTAGAGTGGATTTTCAAGAGCTTTCACTGGTAAAGGTTGTGAGGTATTTTATCAGTTTTCGTGCTATCTTTTGTTTGCAATGGCTTCTGGATCAACTCCTACTCTGATAGGTTTCAATACCCCTGTTGTTGTTGACATCAAGGATCGTCCACACCCGGTTTTCAAGAAATGCCCTCAGATTACGAAGGTCGATGATTCAGTCGACGCATTTTCTAGGGTTTCAGACGGAGTTCTGTATATTGAAGATGTTCACGCATATATCCACTACACTCTGGAGGATTTAGGTTCTGCTGAAATCAAAATAATGTACATGACAAATATTCTAGATAGGAAGGGATCAATGAAATCAAAATTCCAAATTCTGAAGGATCAGGGTTTCACAGACATTTTGGAGATGTCAGAATTTGAAGATGAAATGATCTGGTATGTGCTGAGTCGTGTCCATAGGGAATTCATATGGCTAGACCGATCTTACAAAATCACCAAGGAGGCTATTCGTGTAATCACCGATTTACCCTAAACTAGTCAAACTCTCAGAAAGAATAAAACATCTAACAATGAGGTGGAGAAGTTAACTGGTGCAACTTTTGACAATCAGTCAATGAGGATAAGCACTATCAGAGACAAAGCTATTCAATTTGCAAGTATAATCATCGTTTACAAGGTAACCTAAGAAAATTGATTGAACTCTGTTTCCAGTTCATGCATTTACTGTGCTCATAAGATGATCAAAGAAAATGATAGGTATGATCTTTGTCATTGGATGTGTGAAGAGCTAATTTTAAACCTAGGGAAGATTAAGGGTAAGAAGAAAGGTGTTTTCCAGTATGGAAACCTTGTTGTTTGCTTGATGTTTATCTTTCTGAATGAGTTACCGGGATCCAGTAAAATACAATGGGCATTTGATATGTCGGTAGGGAAATAAATAAAAAAAACTATAAGAGGCTTGGGACAGGACAAAGAGAGGGACTCCATTTTATGGGGTTATTTTAAATCATTTCAGAAGACAATGAAGAAAAGAGAAAGAGTACCTAAACATATTGTTGATAGATACTCTATAGAAATATGCTTTATGGTGAAGAAGGATGAAACATTGATGGAGGCGGTGCAACCGTGAAAGGTCTGGATCACTGAGATGGGCTATGAGGTTGATGTTGAGATCTTGTACTTATATGCCAAGACTCTTATTGATGCCTCGGTTGATGAAGTTGAGAAAACCTTCGGGACAACAAAGCAAAAGAAATCTGAAGTTCAGATAGGTTTTAGCAAGAAGAAGAGGGAAGGAAAAATCAAGAAGGTTGGGAAAGCTATGGAGAAAATGTCCTCTAAAATCAAAAAGATCATTGGACTAGCAGAAGGGCCATCTTCGACAACAGTTTAGACTCCACTAACAAAAATAGTCAGCAAGGGTGTATTAAAGAGGAAGAAACCAAAAACTTATATTGCCCATGTTGAATCCAGCTTTGATACTGATGTTGTGCCCTCAAAGATTGCCAAGACTTACATCAGGATATAAAGGAAGAAGCCTAACAAGGAAAGAAAAGGAAAGTAAAGGTCACCCCTCCGACAGCCCCAAAGAAAATTTTGAAGGAGAGGAAACCCACAGAGAAGAGGAAACCAGTTAAAGAGTCTAATTCTACTCCCGACAAGAAGAAGAAATCAAATATAGATATGACTCTTGAATCCGGTAAGAGTATTGAAGTCATTCCTCCTCTCTCAGTTGCTGAATTGGTTGATCAAATAACTAAAGATAGAATTTTGAGTAATATCCAACATTACTATGTACATGTGGATGATAAGGAACAAATGGAGATTGGGGAAGCAATTTTGTTATACTTAGATATATATAAGAAGGAATTACTTGAGATTGAAAAACAAATACTGGGAGATTTGTACAATAAGCTAGATGCTAGAAGATTGTCTACAGTTGAAGAGGATAAATATATAAAGATGCAGGAGTTATTGACTGTTTGTGGTGCAATAATTGATGAGGAGTTGCAACGACGTCTGGAATATGCAAATAAAACAATTTTTCGGAGCAGACACTAACATGCCAATCTAATGGTAGGTAGAGTAAATGAAATAGTTAAGGAGACCCATGAGGCATGGGTAAAATTCTTTGTAGATAAACTTGATTTCTTTACTCCACCGGTATTCCCTCCTGAGTCTGGTATTCACTCCTAAGTCTGGTATTCAAGACATCACAGTTGATGGTAAGGGAAATGTATATTAGGTTTGGATACACTGGTTTTGGAACAAAAACTAACAGAGGATATTCCTTTGGTAGTATCACCTGTACATAATATAGAGAAAACGGTAGATAACATTGAAGTTGTGCATGATAAGCAGGATACACTGGAATAAAACATTCCAGATGTAGAGGTTATTGATGTGGATACAAACAATAAATAGGTTGAGGATATTGAACCTTTGACAAAAAATGTACATACAAAAGAGGGTTAAGGTTGAGTAGGTTACTGCACCAAGTAGCAAAGCCACCGGTGCCAGTCATCAGGTTGGAGAGTCTAGTAATTCATTGGTGGCACTTGGCTCATCTGGTCAAGTTGATTTTGGATAGAGGAATATTTAGCAACTAAACAATTTTGAATTGATGTATGTTGCAGCTCAGAAGTTAAGGAAGGAAGGAACCGAAGACAAGCAAGTCATTGAGCAACCCATTCTGGTTCTACAATAGCTAATTCCAGGATACACTAGTCCAGTAGCTAGCCCCTCTGGTAAGCTTAAGAGTTTGTCTAGACACATTGCAAAAGAGTTTCAAACTCTTCAACAAATATCAAACCGATAGTTAATAGAGAGGGAAAATGTAGCTAGGAAGGTCACCTATGATAATATGATCACATCAGACAAGGTTAAGATGACAAAGGAACTAACAAAGATTGATGAGGCTCTTAATCAATGCAGTTGTATATATAGGTCTTATACCAACAACAACAAACTTACAACTAACTTGGAGGTAAAAATAAAAGCGGCAAAGGCCCGGTTGGAACATCTGGCTAACAATTTTGATGGTACTCAGTCATTGACAAGCACTATTGATGGTCAAATTTTGGTTACAGGATCAGAGATATCAGCCTTGGAGAAAGATATGGATAGATTAATCTAGCGTCAAAGGAAATTGAGAGGATTGGTTAGTCCTCGGTTGAACACTTTGTTACTTCATAAGTGGGAAAGTATAGAATTGATGAATAAACCCACACCGACAGACCTAACTAAAGAAAAACTTCATGCATACATTCTTAATGGGTTTGTATCTATTTTGGGAACATTGAAAACTGGTTGGGATACTTAGGATTTTTGAAGGGTGCTTACCCGGATATATTCAAGTACATCTAGATCTGGTAAACACATTTTGATTTCATTCTTTCATTCATTTGCCCTAGTCATTGTCATTGATGTCAAAGGAGGAGTGGTTGCTGTGAAAAATGTTAAGGGACATAAGAAGTAATGTATAGCTCAAGGGGAACAGGGTCAGTTTTGGGAGGAACTGGGACAACACTTCAGCAATCCATTTTTTCACATGAGTGTTGCCATCAATGCCAAAGGGGGAGATTGTTGGAAATTGAGACTCATCCAGTTTAGTTGTGTTGTCATTGATGGCAACACACATCATTTTGGGTTGGACACTTAACCGGTACTCACCAATATTCATGATTCGACAACTGACATTCAAGTCATCCGACAAACAAGGGAAACCGACAAACTAGGAATCAATATATGAGGCCGACATAGGAGATTGATTCGACAGGTTTACATGACAACAATCAACGACATCAGTCATAAAGTTTAATGCATTTATTTTTGTCTGGGTTGACATGTAAATAAATTGTAATATCTTTGTAAGCTGACATAAGGCATTCATGTTTATGATTGGGAAGGGTATTTAAGTCAGTCCAGTTAGGTTATTTTGGATATACATATAGAGAGAAGGAATATATAGTGGTGTGATATTATGCGAGCAATGTTGATTGACTAAATACGAATATAATATTCTGTAGTCGATCTTGGTTATTGGTTTAGAGGTTTGGGATGTGAAGTAAGTTACCGGTAAAGGCGGACACAGTGAAAACTAGTATAGACAGTGCTTGAACCGAAACTCATCCAGCATAGTAGATGCATTCTCCGAGTTCAGAATTTTATTTGTAAACTATTATTTGGTGTTTGTAGTCAGTGAGGCTCCTTTTGTGATGAGCAATGTGGTCTAGGTTGTTGGCCTTCCTGCATGTGCAGTCCCCTATTGTAATATTTATTCATTTGTCCAATGGATAGATATTGTGGATTACCAATCCCACTGTGGTTTTTCCTCTTTGAGTTTTTCCACGTATAAATATTTGCGTTATGGTGTATGTTCTTGTGGTTGCATCATTTCTACTTACTGTTATATTCTTTTATGGTTACCGGTTACTGAATTACTTTGTTAGTAAGGTTAAAATTGTTCTCACCGATAGAACACTGATTCACCCCTTGCTCTCAATGTTCTTGGATTCCAACAACCACATAATGCTTAGTGAATGTTCAGATTAATCACAACATAATTGATGATTAATAAGTGATTATTGGCATTAGATGGTTCTTAATGAAGATGTGTTAATAAAGAATCAACTTGAAAGTCTACCACCCTTAGTGAATGTGTTCGATGCATTTTGTGAAGCCATGTTACTTGGAAGGGGTGTCGACTCTTGGGTGTAAATCACCATCAATAGTTATAAAGGGAGACCATATCACTCCTTGTTGTCATTCAGATATATACACTTTTGCATATCGTATTCATTCATTGACATACTTCGACATTCTGAGAATCTCCTCCAAAAGTTCATGCTTATCCTTCAGCAGATATACATTTACTGCAGAGAATAGATATCTTCTACATATTGTGTATTGCATATCGGTTTGTCTCTTCAATCGGTGATTCTGCTTCAAGAGTTAAAGTGAAATTATTGTGTTATCTAATTTGATCATAAAAAAACCATATTTTAGCTCTTCCACTAGTTGGAATTGTTATTTGACATTAATGTTCCATTCACAAGCTTCATCCACACTTCACATAATCAACCATCTCCCATCCTCCTTTTGACATCCTTTGTGCTAGTGCTCAAGTTGAGGGAATACTTCACATAGCAACAGGATCTTGGAGAGGAGGAGGAGGACAAGGAAGAGTCATAGCATATGGAACATCATGGGGAAGTGATTTTGTTTTATTTATTTCCTAACTAGCTTCTTGTGTTAATCTTCATTGATAATGCTTTGAATGGATTTGTCTTCATGCTATGCTTATGGTTAAAGCTTGTATTAACATGAGTTCATATTGGTTTTTACTAATCTCCATTTTGATAGCGTTTCATTTGGTGAACCCGACATGAAACTTAGCTTTCCACCTACAAAACTGCATTTACTTGAAAGCTTCTAAAACTTTTTCACAAATCCATTCTTAGTGATTAATTTTGTGTCTTTTTGTAAGTATTTGTATGTTTTTTATTTAGGTTTTAATTTTAATTTTTTTAGTTTTGTTTGTTTCGATTTATTTATTTGTTAGTTTAGTTGTTTGTTTGTTTTATTTTTTATTTATTTATATTTATTTTTTAATTTTTTTTTTTGTTGTTACTTTTGTTTTTAGTAATTTTTTTTTTTTGGGGGTTTAGTTTTAAAATTTGTCTTGTTTGATTTTATTTGCTAACAAATTGTCTAACTAGGGTGTAGTTGCACGATCTAAAAGAGAAGCGTTAACAAATTGTTTTTGCAGGATAACTCACATTTTACAATGATGATTTAAAAAGAACCTTTATATATATTGCGTAAAATCTTGCAAATTCACCTTTTTCTATCTTTGTTAAAAAAACCATAATTTTGCTATCTTGGTAAAAAAGAACCATCATTTTGCTATCTTGGTTACAAAGAAAAATCACTTTGTTATCTCAATCGAAACGAATAAATACATAATATGTTGTTGGCATAAAATGAATCTTCACGAGTGATTGACAAAGAACAAATTCACATTTTTCTATCTTGGTTTAAAAAGAACACTCAATTTGTCATTTTCATGGTTTAATACGACAATCAATTTGTCATTCTGGGATTGAGAACTCATACTTTTGTCTCACATGTGGTAAAAATACCATGATGTTTTTCATTCTCCACTTCAAGCAAACAACGTTATCGATTTTATTCTTTCTTACAAACGGTAAAAAGAACACACATTTTGTGATGTTGGCATAAAAAGAATCTTCATGCGTGATTGACAACTACAAATTCACATTTTGCTACGAAGGATTAAAAAGATCAAGTGTACATTGTAATTGGTGCCTTTGCACATTCTATTAGCATAAAAGCCATTTCTCATTTTTTTTAAAGGCCTGCCAAGGGACACGTCACCCTTGGAATGACCTTAAGCGGTAAATCCTTCAAGCCACTATAGAAATCAGGTGAGAGCTAAAGTTGTAACCTTAGGTGTATTTGTTCCTACAATGTAACTTGTCGAAAGGATGTATGGGCCCCACCATGAGTTACTAGGCTCTTAAGTGAGTCACTGCAGAATGAACTTACATCTAAAGCTATCAAACATTACTAAAACCTTTTTAGTGTAGAGAGCCACCCATTTTATTGATTGAGTTTTGTGGTAATTTCAGTGCAAGGACATAGTTAGTTTTGTCCCCAAGATACTCACTATACACATTTCCTTGAGCCGAGATAGAAATTTTTGGGTTGTACAAGTTGTGTTCAACTTCCGAAAAGAGGGTGATCGAGTCATCCTTCTAGTCCTAGAGGTCCCTATCTATCTGCTCTTGCAAAGATGAAAATACAACACACTCCTTAAGGTGTTGCATATTGGATTCGAAGAAGCATCAAGTGTGGGCTGAAGTTACTATAATTGGCCATCCTTAGGGATTAAAAGTGATCGATTTGTCTTCGTTTGTTTAGACCAATGGAAATTTGGGCTAAACTTGGCCTAAGAACATACACATTTCACCGAATTCATTTCAAAGTTACTCTACCACTAGAAAAGATGTGATCAAGTGCTTGATGTGTCTTCTTGTCAAAATCAAACATTCAAAACAAGTACATCTCATCAACTAAGAAAAATAAATCCTCAACCAAGAACAATCTTACACAAATATCAATGCTTAGGGTTTGGAAGTCTCTCAAATACATCAAGAAATCTATCTACCACCATTTTAAGAAGAAGAATCCTAGTGAAAAGAAAGTCCAAAAAAGAAGAAGTTTTGTATACAAAAACCGTAAGCTCTTATTGAAACATCGAACATTCATGCACTGTTATCAAGACTTTGAAAATGGTTTTACAACACATTTTGAGCTAGAACTTTTGAGATCACAATATTTTTTCCAAAGAAGAGCCTTATCACAATCACACAATAGAAGTCAATATATTCCACCATCTTACATTCCACAACCACAAATATCCTACTAAAAACTCCCAAGTTTGTGCTTTCAGTAAGAAACCAACACCAAACCGTGCAATCCATTCAACTTTCAACATTAACAAGTTTTTTCCTTAGTTTCTTTTATATATTTCACATCTTATCAATAGATCAAATTATTAGTATATCTCTAACATCTAGGGTCCATCATCCTAAGAGGTCATACTAGTCATCTATGGTAGGTAAAACTAACTCACGAGTGCATCCTCTCATAGTTTGATAGCTTGTGGATGTCAATCACAACACTCACCACCCTACCTCAAAACTGTTGTACACCAAACTAAAGATATTAAGACTACTTTATTGATGAAATTGTGGTCTTAAGAATCATTCAACCACAACAACCAATTCATCACATTTTAGTCAAACATTGGAGTTATAGAAAGAGATAGATCATCACATTTATCACAATCCCGCTTTCATAAACATATTTTCACATGGCTGAGACTAGATCCATGAGGCGTAAGCAAGTAGAATCACAACATGACTGAGAGGATGATGAAACTATCAATCATTTTCATCATAAATAATTCATAAGAGAAGAAGATTCAAAAAATCTTACACAAGAAAAACTAGAAGAAGCAACTAGTAATCCTAGGTTCAACGAGATCTTTGACATGATCCTCAAAGGGAATGCAAATGCTCACTTTCTCAAATTCACACAAGAAGGTTCAAAACTCTCTCCTTACTATGATGTTTCCCAAGTAGTAGAAACAAATGATCAAGCGAAAACTAGTAAATGTCGAAACAAGGATCAAAATGTGTTGGCATTTTGATAATATTTGTGCTTAGTTGAGGTGGTTGTTGGCATGTTTAGATGTGATTGTCATTGGTGGATACACACTTATTTTATGTATGAGTTATTCTCCACCGGTAATATGTGTTGTATTGTTCACATTGGTATTATATGCCATTGTATTTATAGTTTTTGTTTGTAGAAGACTATTGGTGTTTTGCAGAAGAATTTTACCAGTCAAAGCATGACTGAAGACCTCAAGCAGAATGAGGACCCCTAGTGGTAGTTAATCTTTTTGATCAGAACATTGTGTTCCAATTTACTAGTCCTTGTTTGTTAACTGGTAATCGGTATACTGTGTTAAACCGATAAACTTGTAAAGTGTGATGAGTTATCATCCACCGTCACCGATGCGGTGATTCAACCGGTAAACTTGTAAAGTCTAATGAGTTATCATTCACCAACACTTTGACGGTGTTTCTGTGTCGTGTTACCAAATGTGTCTATATACTTTGAACCTAGGAAATTGTAATCTAATCTCATTGGACCGACATGAAATCAGCTTCCTATTTAAGGACATCATATCTAGGGTTTTAATATGTGTGTATGTGTGTTGGAGTGTGAAGTTGTTGTAGAAGCATCGTACGATAGAGATTGAACATGCAAAGGATAGAAGACTGAAGTAATGCTGCAATGCATTAACAAGGAGTAGTCAAGGATCTAATCAAGCATTCTGTACTACTTTCTAGATCATTCACTTGTTGATTACTAATCTCTTCGACAAGTTTGAAACCCTTAACCGGGTAGGCCCAGTCAAGCCTATTGTAAATCCTCTAACAAGGTGGTTCACAGTTGTGAATTTGAAATCTTTTAACTGGGTAGTCTTTAACAGAACTTATCTCCTAACAAAGATCTGGATTCCTAACAGGATCTGTTCTGGTAAAGAACATTGTAAGGCCTTAACCGGTCTGACCTTAACCGATCTAGTTATTATTCTGCAGATAGTTGACGTGTGAGTTTTACTCACAGTGGTTTTTCCCATTTGGGTTTCCACGTCAAAATATCTTGTGTTATGGTGATTGTGCTTCTGTGGGTGAATGCTTTATTTCTATTTTGCTTATCTGTGTTTTAACTGGTTTGTTGTTTAAACTACTATACCAGTCTGTAGTAAAATTGCTTAAGAGTTTGCTCAAGTTTTTAGGCCTACTAATTCACACACCCCCCCCCCCCCCTCTTAGTATTTATCAATTGGTATCAGAGCCAACCTCTCTCTAAGTCTAACTACTTGAAAGGAGATATGGGGGAATACAACATGAGGGAACTCACTCACCATTTGGCTGAATCTGAGAGAGCCTATGATGAAATTAAGATCAATTATAAAGCCTCTTTAGCCAAAAGAAGAGAGCTTGTTGAGCAAATGATAGAAATTATTGAGAACAACTCTTCTGATGAAGCAAACATGGATGCCCTAGTCCAAGAAGTGGAGAAACTGAATGAGTCCAAAACTAACCTAAGGAGGGAGCTGGAAGGACTGACTATCAAGATGAGTTAGGAGCTAGAAAACATAAGAAAAGATGAAGATCTAGTGAAGGACAAGGAGCATGAGATCTTTAAGTTAAACCAAGAAATTGGTACCATTATTGCCTATTTGCAAGAGGGTAAGGAAGAGAAAGAAGAAATGCAAGTAGAACTCAATGCAACCATTTCTCAGAATGAAACCTTGATGAAGACCAATGATGCTCTTTCCAAAGAGCTTGCTGAGACAAAGGAGATACTTGCAAAGTTCAACCGGAGTGCTGCAAAGTTGGACCAAAAGCTAGAATCAATGAAGCCATCAAAGGATACCTCTGGACTTTGTTTCTTTGCATATGAGGTAGGTGAATCCTTTGGAACCAAGACTGATGCACCAAAAGAGAAATCGACACCTAAGATCAACCGAAACAAAGGTAAGCCAAAGTTCAAACATGTATGATTTAACTGCCATAAAGGACATACTGCCAATGTGTGTAGGAGTAAGACTTACAATAATTTTCCTTACATGCAAAACAATGTGTACAACCACAATGCTAGAACCGATAGATTTAATGGTCATTGTCATGCATGCAACAAGTTTGGGCATAGATATTTTGAGTGTAGATCAATTATGAATAGCACTGGAAGTTATGCACCAAGATCTAAAGGAGTTGTCTCGGAACCTCCTATGAACCAGAATCTAAACCGGTACAGAACCTATGACCATTGGTCAAATGGTTATGGGGCGGCAAACAGTTGGAGAGCAACCTGTTTGATCTGTCACGGTAGCGGTCACACTGCTGCAACATGCAGGAGGAAGAATGGAAATGTGAACACCAGACCATGGAGAGCACCTGGTATGGTATGCTATCATTGTCACAAACTGGGACATATTGCCAGAACATGCAGACTGAAAAATAATCCACCAAAAGACAAACTGGTTGACCCTGAAGGTAAAAGGAAGGTCGATGTTGAAACCACACAGGCTGATATGAACAAAACTTGGAAGAAGAAGTCTAAAGAGATGCCATAAGATGTACCAATTTTTGAACCCAGTGTGGAGACCTCTGAACTGACGAATTAAGCTTCGAAAAGCTTAAGGGGGAACATATCGGTAACAATGTTTCGAACCCTCGGTGTATATTGGTAAAGTGTTTTTATCGGTATCGGTTACCTATCAACTGACATAAGAAATGAGGTGGTAAAGTTAGGGTTTGTACCTTATCGGTGATGCATTTATTATGGTAGGTAGGAGCATGTTTAAAAGTAATTTTTCTCGTCATTTTTACTTACCTGTTTTCAAAGAAGAATTTGTCTAGCTTGAGCAGTGCAACAAGAGAAATTCATCTTGCATTTGAAAGAATCCAGAAAGAAATCTTGCACAAGATTATGCAGCCATTTCAAGCTATGAGTGTGGAAGTCAGATCGGTAAAGTAAGCTCTTGGAGAAGTGTGTTGTGCTCAACATTGGTGAACCCTAGTTCAGAGTGAAAAGGTATTTTTCGTTGAATCACTCTCATCATTCAAAATTATTTAGACATGGCTTTTGCATCCAAAGCCTCTTCTAGCTCTCTCGCATCTGAGGAGTCATCTTAATCCCTTAGGAAGAAGGTGAAATATAATGCCCTATCTCAAATTCCTGCCAGAGTCATTGTCGAAGGGGATGTTTCTGGTCATATTGATTGCAGACTGGAAGACCTAGGGTCTATAGTAATTCACTCCCAGTTAAGTTTGTTTTGTGGGAAAGAAAAGAAGATTAAACCAGAATATAGTGTGATCGAGAAGAAGAAATTTCACAATGCAGTGTATTTTTTTGAAGAATTCACAAATGATCACATAAGAATCATTCTCAACAGGGTTCATGGTGACAAAATGTATCTTGAATGAACTCATGATATCACACCTAAGGCAATCTATGTCGTGACCGGTTTTTGTAATGTTGGAGAAATCCTTGTTCTTCACAAGATCACAAAAACCAAAGTGATAGAGCTCACCGGTTCAATGAGCGACAAGAGGGAAATGATTGTTAATACCATTAGAGATGATTTGGTGAAGTATGCATGCATGGTAATCGGGTATAGAGTATTCTATGCTAGCAGAATGGACTCTGTTCCTACAGCTGCGGTGCATGCCACTTATCAGATGATCAAGGAGAATGCAGAGTACGACTTATGTACTTGTATGCAAAAACAACTCATGGAGAATCTGAAGTCCATCAAAGAGGACAAGTCTCTAAGGTTCAAATTCAATCAACTACTTGTCAGTTTGTTTTTCTATTTTCAAGGGTATTTTCCAGGAGTTGGTGATGTTCAATGGTCCAGTGACCTACCGGTCACAAGACAAATCGAGGAGAGTCTACAAATAGTGGGATCCACTTATCCAGAGACTCTGAACAGGTATTTTGATGAGTTCAAAATGAAGATGAACCAGAGAATTAGGACATCGGGTGACCTAGTTAAGAAATATGAAAATGACATCTATTTACAATCAAAGTGGATCAATGTATAATGGAAGCAGTTGAGCCAAGGGAAGAGGAAGTTGAGCCTTCAGGCTATGAAGTGGTAAATGATATACTCATAGGGTATGCCTCTACCCTACTTGCTTCACCACTTGATCCAAGGAAGAAGAGGATCGGTACTTACTTAGAGAGGATCAAACTTACTGAAGTACTGAAGCAAAAGAAGAGGAAAGTTGTACCATTGACATCGACATCGGTTGCATCTACTGCCATTCCTAGAGTGACAAAGAGGTCACCAGCCAAAAAGAAACTGGAGGCCATTCCACCAAAAATATTTGAAAGGAAGAGAAAAACCAAGAATAACACACCGGATTTAGAAGACACTAAACCAGAGGTAGAAATGAAGAAGTCAAGGCAACCAAGTAAGAAGATGAAGACAACCGATAATGTTCCTGTAACCTCTGCATCGGTAAATATACACGTCCCTTCTTATAAGCCTATGCCACACTACCAAAGGACAATTAAGAATATTAGAAGGAAGATTCTTGATGACCTAAAGGATTATTTTGATGAATTTAATGACACTGAAAAGGAAGAGGTAGAGCTAGAGGTCATTAAATATTTGTGTGATAATGATCGGTCACCAACCGATATTAAGTCTATTGTTTCTAAAACTTTATATGATTCTTTGGATAACAAATGGTGCATTGTCATTGAAAAAGAACAAGCAATGAGGGAAGAAATTTTTTCCCAATATTTTTCCTGATGCTTCTGATTCAGAATTATTTGAGCTTCTTAATCGGTACAAAGGCATCTTTTTCATGCGAAAAAGAAGACTTCAGTTACTTGGAAGTAAAGTCTCTGAGGTGGAAAAAAACACCAATCTGCAGGATAAAGTAGCTATTGAGATGCAGAAGGTATCTGAAGCAAATATACAGGTTGAGCAAGAGCCTAACCAATCTACATCTAAACCGAATGAAGTCTTCAACAGTTAGGGTGAAAGAATAGTAGAACAACATGACCCCATTGATGTTGATGCACTAGATGTTGAGGGCACTGCTACAGAGATGGACAAAGTTGAAGAGGAGAGAGCGGAAAAAGAAAAAGCTGAGAAAGTAGCAAAAGAGAAAGCTCAGAAAGAGAAATTGGAAAAAGAGGAAGCAGAGCGAGAGAAAGTGGAAAAAGAGAAAGCGAAAAAAGAAAAACTTGAGAAAGAAAAAATGGAGAAGGAGAAGGTAGTGAGAGAGGAGAAGGAAAAACATGAAAAGGAGAAAGAGGAGAAGGAGAAATAGGAGAAAGAGGAGAAGGAGAAACAATAGAAAGAGGAGAAGGAGAAACTGGAGAAGGAGAAGGAGGAGAAGGAGAAACAGGAGAAGGAGAAAGAGGAAAAATAAAAGGCTGACAAGGAGGCCAAGGCAAAAGAGGATCAATAGAAGATGAGACAATAATAGCTCAAGGCAAATGAAGGAGGTCAGACTCCCACAACAACCAGAGAGAAAGATCAGACAAAGCAGGTTGAATCCATCGATCGCAGTGATTTGACTCTTGTTTGTTTCACCGGGTTAGAAGATGAAAATGAGCTACTCCGAAGCATTCAACTAGCTTAAGAACAATTGGAGGAACTGAGGAAGAAGAAAGAAAATGATGTTATCCAATTTATTTTTGATACTCTCTCAAGCTTAGTCCCAGATTCCACTCTTCCGAGTACTGATCCTTCAATAGCCCATCTAAAACTCCTTTGCACTATAGTAGGTGATCAAGTGCAATCTTTAGAAGATGTTGCCCAAGTTTTTGCAGAGAAGAAGCATGAAAAAGATCTGAAAGTTGCATTAGTAAAGCAAATGGATGAAGATAGAACAAAACTGATTAAGCATAAAGATGATATAATTTTAGCTGTGGGTGAAGGCAACATACTCTTGAGCAAAATCTGCCAACCTCGCCTATTTTGTGATGATGCTCTGAAAAAGAAAGGTCAACTCCAATTGGAACTGAAGAAGTATGTGGTGACTTTCAAAATTCCTTATGATTCCTTCACTATGTATGGGCAGACAATAAAGAATTTCAGTCAACAGATAGCTAGGATTGACTCTGAGATCTATTAGCAGGATCATGATATGCAGGAGTTACAGATGTTGTTGCTATCAAAGTTGTAGATTCTTCATAAGTGCTTTCTGAATATGGAAGCAATTATTGTTACTCAGGAGATGAGTACTATGGATTCCATGGAGGAGCAAGCCTTTTAGATGAAGACAGAGTGAAATTGCGGCCTCACTCCTAGATACCTGGTCCATAGACATGAAGGCATTCCTGAAAGACTTTAAATTTATTTTTGAGAAGTTTTATTCCTTATTGTCATAGACACATAATTTGTTTTTCATGATTATGTAATATGTTTTACTTTGTCATTGTTGAAAAAGGGGGAGTAGCATTTTGTCATGAAAATTTTATGGGGAGTAGCATTGAATTTGCACATGCTTATAATTTTTGGCAAAGGGAGTAGTGTATATGTTTAGGGGGAGTAATTTTGATTATGGCATCTGTTTTCGTTTTGGAAGCACTTAGATGTCAAAATTTTCCTAAGTGTTGCCATCAATGCCAAAGGGGGAGATTGTTGGTATTTTGATAATGTTTGTGCTTAGTTGAGGTGGTTGTTGGCATGTTTAGTTGTGATTGTCATTGATGGACACACACACTTATTTTATGTATGAGTTATTCTCCACAAGTAATATGTGTTGTATTGTTCACACCAGTATTATATTCCATTGTATGTATAGTCTTTGTTTGTAGAAGACTATCGATGTTTTGCATAAGAAGCTTACTGGTCAAAGCATGACCGAAGACCTCAAGAAGTATGAAGACCTCTAGCGGAATGAGGACCCCTAGCGGCAATTAATCTTTTTGATCAGAACACTGTGTTCTAGTTTACCAGTCTTTGTTTGTTAACCGATAATCAATATACTATGTTAAACCAGTAAACTTGTAAAGTGTGATGAGTTATCATCCACCGACACCGATGCGGTGATTCAACCGGTAAACTTGTAAAGTGTGATGAGTTATCATCCATCGACACTTTGACGATGTTTCTGTGTCGTGTTACCAAATGTGTCTAGATGCTTTGAACCTAGGAAATTGTAATCCAATCTCATTGGACCGACATGAAATCGGCTTCCTATTTAAGGACATCATGTCTAGGGTTTTAATATGTGTGTATGTGTGTTGGAGTGTGAAGTTATTGTAGAAGAATCGTATGATAGAGATTGAACATGCAAAGGATAGAAGATTGAAGTAATGCTGCAATGCATTAACAAGGAGCAGTCAAGGATCTAATCAAGAAATCCTGTGCTACTTTCTAGATCATTCACTTGTTGATTACTAATCTCTCCGACAAGTCTAAAACCCTTCACCGGGTAGGCCCAGTCAAGCCTATTGTAAATCCTCTAACAAGGTGGTTCACAGTTGTGGATCTAAAATCCTTTAACCAGGTAGTCTTTAACAGGACTTATCTCCTAACAGAGATCTGGATTCCTAACTGGTTCTGTTCTGGTGAAGAACATTGTAAGGCCTTAACTGGTTTGACCTTAACTAGTCTGGTTACTATTTTGCAAATAGTTGACTTGTGAGTTTTACTCATTGTGGGTTTTCCCATTTGTGTTTCCACGTCAAAATATCTTGTGTTATGGTGATTGTGCTTATGTGGGTGAATGATTTATTTGCTATTTTGCTTATCTGTGTTTTAACCTGTTTGTTGTTTAAACTACTATACCAGTATGCAATAAAATTGCTTAAGAGTTTGGTTAAGTTTTTGGGCATACTAATTCACCCCCACTCTTAGTATTCATCAAAACGATCATGGGCAATGAAATACTCATAACCATGACAACAATCAATACCAACATGACGACCATGATTATATCCCACCCCCAACACAGAGATGGATATATTACAATGACGGATAAATGATCTCTCCCAACAAATAACAAATTTAGGGAGATCATAGAAAAGGTATTCTATAGAGGACATTTGTCCTTATTAATTTGATAGGAGCAGAATCATGCCACCTTTAGAAATTTTGAGGTTCCCAAGTTTGACAAATACAAAGGAAATGTTGATCCTAGGGATCATGTCTGAGAATTTTGCATGGCTTGTTTAGAGATTGCTCATGATGAGACATACTTAATGTGCCTTTTTCCTCAAAGTCTAGGAGGATTGACTATGCAATGGTTGCTGGGTGGAATCTAGACATTTATTGCCAGTTCAAAACTTTGTTACTCATCATGCACATAACATAAAATGAGATGTCTCCATGGCCGATTTATGCAACACTAAACAAAAAAATAGAGAGTTATTCTCGACATTCTTGCAAAGGTGGAGGTACCTTTCTAGCAAAAATTCCTTCCACATCCCGAGGAACAATTAGTCAAAATCTTCATTTCAAACTTAAATGAAGAGATGGAATTCCACTTGCAAGTCAAATGTTCACTCTCTTTTGAGGAGGTGATAGCCCAAGGACTCAAATTTGACAAAGCTCTTTTAAAAAGTGTCTGGTGAAAATCTTCAAAGACAACAAAGATAGTCCTCACCTGGCTCACAATAATGATAAACCAAATTTTTAGTCTCAAAATAAGAACATTGTCAACGATGGCATTGTTGATGCTGAAATTATGAAAATTCCATAACCTATTGTGAAATTGTCAGGACCACACATGAACAACAACAACAACCCCACAAACAACCAAGTGAGAAACACTTAATAGGATCTACCTAAGAATACCTGTACACTACATACACACCAAATCATACTTACACACCTTTGAAGGAACCTATCGAAACGATGCTAAGGAAGCTTATATCATCCCATCTTATTATGCTTCCAAAAACATCCATCTATGTGCCTCAAGTGAAACCTCCTTGGTCGAAGGATAATAAATATTGTGAATTTCACAAAGGAAAAGGCCATAGAACGAATAAGTGTCACCCCTTAAAGAACATTATACAAGATCTTATTGATTGAGGAGAAGTAGAAATTGATGACATCAAGCATAAAAGCTCAAACGCTGACCATATTGTTTATGGTGAAAATGGATAACAACAATAATTGAAAGACTAAATGAATTCAACCACAAAACCCTAGCCTAACAACAACAAAGATCCACTATAACATATGAAGATTACCTAAGACAATGCAAATCAAATGAAATCACAAAGATTATACCATCACATGTCCAATAGGGTTTGAATCTCCATTCTTCCTATCTCCATTGATCTTGCTTGATATATTTGCTCTCAGATTTTATGTGCACAAGAGCTCAACAAAGAACAAAAATGTGGTTGCAAGTAGGATCACATATGAAAGTGCAAAAGGCGTAGTGTAGTCGAGTGCGTAATTGAGTTAGTTAGCCAGGGTTTGATAATGAAGGAAGCATCTCCTTATATAGAAGACACTATATGAAATGGAGGGATAAGATTGAGAGGTGTAAAAAAGGTAGGCTATGATTAGAGGGTAGGTAAAGAAAACAATAAAATAATGAAAGGGGTAGGTAGTGTAGGAATTAAGAGATGAATGACATGTGTCATGGGTAGAAAAGGCTAATGAATTAATTAAATAAATAGAGATTTATTTAATTAATAGAGGAAGTGGGATCAATTAAATAAATAAGATATTTATTTAATTTAGAAAAAGGATAATTTAAATAAATAAATGTATTTATTTAAATGAGAAATAAGGCTAGAAAAGGATAAATGAATTAATTAAATAAATAAGGATTTATTTAATTAATAGAGGAATTAGGCTAAAATAATTAAATAAATAAAGATATTTATTTAATTAGACATGACAATTTTAGGTGTCTACATTTTGCTCCTCTTTGAGACAATGCAGCTTGTTGCATTGTTTCAAAGAAGATAAGATGAACTGATACAAAGTTGCCCCAAGATGGGAATGATATGCCCCCTCGAGAGATTGGATGAAAATGTCTGGAAAGATCGCAGACAATCTCTCAATAAGAAAGAAAGGGTAGAATGGACTGACCAGATAGGATAGAGTGACAGAGTCATGGGATAATGAAGACTGACTCGGGAAACGAGGGCTAGGGCTAGGGCTAGGGCTAGGGTAGTCTATAAGATTGACCACTAGGGGAAAACATCCTCATTGTCATCCACACATTTAAGAGATCAGAGTGCAGAGCGAGAATAGAGTAGCAGCAGTCAGCAGTAATGGCATTGGTTCATAGATTCAATCGCGTTTGCCGATTTCAGAGGCCAGCAGAGGCAGGAGAGCCGGTAAGTACCAAAAAACCTCCTTGTACTTTGTTGCAATAAATGTTTTCATTAATGCATGTTAGGTAGCGCATTTAATGCACATTTAGGTAATGTCAAAAAATGTCAAAAATGTCGAGGCGTGTCTGCGTTGGTGCCAGGCACGTCTAGGTTGGCTAGGCACGTATGTGCAAAGCAAAGGCATGTTTGTTTATTGCAAGTGCGTCTGTGTAGAGTAGGCAAGTTTGTGCAGTCTGTAAGCGTGTTCATGTCATGAAGCCGCGTTTATGTCTTCAAAGTCAAATCGACAGTTCTGTGATGAACATACGCTGTTGATTGGATAAACTGCTAAGAGGATAGACTCAAGCAAGTCCTCTAGGGAAGACTAGGATAGCAGATAGGGCTAGGTTTGACAATTCTATGATAGAACATACGTTGCCAATTAGGAAACTACTCAAGAGGATACACTCAAGCAGAGGCCCTAGGATAGGATAGATCAAGGCACTTTGTGATGAACAGTGAGTACCAAGACATAGTACTTTGTGATGAACAGGGAGTACCAAAAAAAAGAGCAGCACTTTGTGATGAACAGTGAGTGCAAAAACACGTAGTACTTTGTGATGAACAGGGAGTACCACTAGGATAGAAGCAACACTTTGTGATGAACAGTGAGTGTCACTTTGATTGACATGATTGCTTTGCTTGACTGCAGGAGTATTTGCCTATGCTAGAGTCACGAGAGAGATTCCCGTTGACGTAGAGATTACGACCAGAGCTGACATTCGAGGACCGAACTGCTATTGAGGGTATGGGTCTATGATACATTATGTATGTGCTTGAGTTTCAGGCATGGGGTTGCTGACTATGCTAACTGAGAGATGGCAATCAGAGACATGTATGTTCCATTTGCCAATGGGTGAGATGACAGTCACCTTAGAGGATGTATATAGGATTCCGAGGATACCGATCGATGGGGAGTTGGTTCCTTATAATTGGGACAGAGATAGGGATGTACTGAGACGAGTGTTCCAGGATCCTGGATTGGAGATGAGGGCTGGACATGTGGCATGGGACATGATGACACAGACTGGATTAGCATTACCAACAGTACTGGCAGCAGGGATTAGTGGGTTCCTATGTATCAATTTTGTACCATTTTGTATGATGATGTAGAAACCTTCGGGTGATTGTAGCCATGTGATTTTGACATCATTGTATCATGACACTTATGATTTTTGATATATGAGATGATTCATCATTGTGGCAGCTATATGCATGTGTACCTATGTGATGCTTCTATATGTTTTATGTTGTATGTTTCTATGTGATGCTTGTGTTTATGTTTTATGACGAGGATTATTATATGGATGCAAATATGTATATGAAAAAAATGCAATATTTTTGTTTTTTTATGTTTTTAATATGTTATGCCAATGCAAATGTGAATGTATGAAATGCAAATGAATATGATAATGCAAATAGTTATTTACATGATGAAAATATAAAATGTGCTAATATGTGTTGTGTGCAGGATGTGATGCAATTGTGATATCTATATGTATGTATGAAATGCTAATATGTGGTAATGCAGGTGCAAACTATATGAAATGCAAATATTTTTGGTGTGTCATTATACTCAGTCATGTGATAGTAGGCTACATGGACTCAAGAAGGACAATGGAGGTCAATCAAGAAAGGGGGATGAAAGATAGAAGATATGAAAGTGAAAGAGCTTCTTGTGCATTATCATCATTGAGCTTTATTATGGCAAAATAGGTTATGACCATCCAGATATATGTTCGACCCAGAAAGTCATTGTACCTGTTTGCATGGAGATAAGACAGTCACAAACAAGGAATGCCCTGGTTCATACTAGATTGACAGTGTCCTCATATCCTTGGACAAGTCATAGCATTACTAAGAGACAATCCACAGATAGTAAAGAAAAATAGATGACGATACCCCATCCTCGCCTTTCTAGTCAAAGACATCCTGGAGATAGAGTCTCTAGTCAAAGACATCCTGGAAAAGCTAAAAGACATGTCACCAAAAAGATAAAATCAAAAGAAAACCAAGACTCAACACCAACATCCACTGTAGTCCTCAAGTTTAGTGTCTCTTGTCACCTATATAAGTCTTATTTGATTGTGGTCACAATGTTTATTTTCACAAAAAGGATAGATAGCACTGAACCATATGTTGTCTGAGTCTGTTGAAAGATTTGATTTGTTGAAGCCCATTGTTGCTGCTGTGTCTCATCTAAAACTGACTGAATCCATGAAACTGATACTTTATTGCAGATTGGCGATGTAGATGTTGCTTTATTGTGGATTGTGCATGGATAGACAGAATGAAACTGGAAGAAACTGTACTCCTCAAAACATGTGATGCTCTCAGTTCCACACCCATCACTAGATGTAGGATTTGCCTTAGCCACAGATAGGAGCTAATTTATTATGGATGGAAAGAGATGAAAAGGAAAGTTTATTATGAATGGCTAACCAATCTTAGGTAGATCAATAACAAGCCATGATGGGAAATGGATAAGTTTATTATGAATGGATAGGTTGTGAGTGTGTGCAAAGTGAAGGGATGAAATGGAATCCTGAAGGAGGGATGAGCAATGTCTCTACGCATGGCGTCGGTGACCCAATTTTCACCATGGTACTTGCCCAAGGCGCCACCGAAGTGGTTTTCACTGTTGGATGAAATGTTTTTTGTTTTTCAAAATTTTCAATTTTTTTTGTGTTACAAGGCACCTGTTCACTAGGTTTTCACCAAGTAACAATTTTTTATGTTTTATGATTTTTTTGTATTTTTGAATTAGGATACTCTGAAGAGCTATGTGTAAAACTTGCGAAGGTGCATGCTGTTGATAGGATTTTCTAAAGGTTCACCCTCTATGGTTGAGAGCTGATATGCACCAGATCCATAGGCCGCTGTGATGATGTAAGGACCAAGCCAGTTTGGTTCGAACTTGCCCTTCTTCTCTCTGTCTTGCTGGTTTTTAGGATTTTCTTTGAGAACTAAGTCACCCACCTCAAATGTGTGAGGCTTAACCTTATGATTGTAGCTATGTTGTTCCTTGACTAATGATGTGTATCTCGAGTGACTATCTTCCTTGATGAAGAAACTGAGATAGAATTACTAGTGTGTGGACTACGTAGGCCCATATGTGTGTCATCTACATGATGGAGACTTAGGATCAACAAGTATGCTTTTTGATTTAAAATTTTAGAACTTTTGCCCCCAGTTATTTTGATATTAGGGGAGATCAACTCTTGTTCCTTTTCTTTCATAGGATTTTTATCCTTGACTTTGATTTTTGCAGAGTCCAATAGCTTTTGATTTTGATTTGGACTAAAGGACTTTGCTTTATTTTTTACTTTTGGATTTTTCTTTTCAAAACTGTTTTTTGATCCCTAATGAGTAAGGGCTTTTGTAATTCTTGTTGATCCAAGTCTGGAAGTGGAGTGGAAATGGAATGAGTGGATGAAATGGTAAAGCTATGTGATTTCTCAAGAGGGTTGGCGATACACTCAATAGATTCTTTGTTGGAACCACTCTTAGGACTATTGATATCAAGAGTTGATTGCACCACTAGAGATTTGCATTTAGACTCAGTAGCCACAACACTAGGTGGTTCACACCCAATTCCTTGCAAATTATTTATAGATTGTTCCTGTCGACTGAATACCTTAGGAGATAGTGGGAGTTGATCAACATGGAAGATATACTCACCACATCCCAGATCTTTAATCTTGAATTTTTCTTTGAGCTCTGCTTGCTTTGATGTAAAAGGTTTCAAGGATTCTAGATCCACATATGCTGATGAAGGAATAGCTTCTCAATTGACTGGGATTGTTATTTTTGATCGAGGTTGCAGATTGTTGCAATAAATGAATGGATTTAGATCCACTTTGACGGTCATTTCAACTCCATTGTGTGGAAACTTAATGCATTGATGGTATGTAGATGGGACTGCGTTCATCTCATGAATCCATAGACGTCCTAACAATATGTTGTATATGAGATTGAGGTCTAGGACTTGACAAACCACATCCTTTGTAACTGGCCCAACTCTGAGAGGCAAGGTGACTGTGCCTTTGGATGAACGCTCTTCATCATCATATGCCTTGATGGTAATTTTGTTTGTAGAATTCACAGCTTTATTTGGATATCCCAATTGTTTAATAATGCTCAATGTACAAATGTTTAGACCTGCTCCTCCATCTATCAGGTCTCGTTTTATTCGATGTTTGTGTATGAAGGCTTCAATGTGTAAAGGTGCATTATGTGGTTGTCTCGCGAAGGCATCACCAACTTCGGTGAATGTAAGGGAGTGTGGAATGGAAAGGTATCCCACCATGGCTTGAAACTAGTCCATGTTCAGATCAGTGGGGACAACAGCATCTCTCAAGATTTTGTCAAGAATGGCTTTATGTGTGGGGGATATGCGTAGGAGCTCAAGGATGGAGATGAGCGTGGGTGTCTTCCCTAACTGTTCTACAAGGTCATACTCAGGTTTGGTTGATGAGGAAGCGATGTTTTTAGCTGGAGCACCTTGCAAAGTGAATTTACCTCGACGAGTTGTACCATTACCTTCAGAGGTAGGTTCAGAAGAAGATCCAATGCCTTTTAGGACAATTTAAGGTCTTTGGGTAGAATTTTCAGGCATTTTGTCCTTGATGATAATGGTAGAGACATAATTATCCATTGAAATGTGATTGACAGTTGAATCAAAGTTATAGGATGCTCTGGTATAGTTGGTCTAATCATCTCTAGCTTTAGCTTTTCCCTTGTCATGTTTTGGGAAAGACTCCTTAAACATCTCATGTTCTTGGTTGGATGAGTGTCCTTCAATCTCAATGTCTCCTCTATCAATGAGATCTTGTATGATGTTCTTCAGTCGATGGCAATTTCCTGTTTTATGTCCCTTGCTTTTATGGAATTCACAATATTCATCATCATTCCACCAATTTGGTTTAACCTTTGGCTCATATGGAGGCAAATCTGGAATTGTGATTATCTTGTTTGCCACTAGCTTCTTGAAAATTGATTCAAGTGGTTCTCCCAATGTGGTGTACTTCCTTCATGATTTGAAAGTTGTTTGAGTATTCACTTGATTGTTTGTAGAGCTTGATCCAGAAAAAATGATTTTGGGTCATACTATATTGGCATCAACAACACCATCATTGACTGTGTTCTTGTTTTTATTCCAAAATCTTGGCTTGTCTTTTCCTTTAAAGTCATCTTTGTTTTCCTTGAATATCTTAATGACTCCTTGTTCAATTAGGACCTTTTCTTTTGCTAAGCCTTTTTCAATGACGTCCTTGAAGGTGGACAAACAAGCTTTCCTTAGATCATAGCCAATGTCTTTGTTAACATTTTCGGTGAACATCTCTACCATTTGTTTTTGTGGAATTTCACAAGAGCATCTGTTGGCTAGATTTCTCCATCTTTGTAAAAATGATGAAAAAGATTCTCCATCCTTTTGCTTGGTGTTGCACAAGGTAGCAACTGATATGTTTGTCTCTATGTTGTAGGCGAAATGTTGGATAAATGCCTCTGCTAAGTTACCCCATGACTTAATACCAGGTGGAAGTTGGGAGAACCATTCCATAGCTTGATCACCTAAGCTTTGTGGGAATAATCTCATCAAATATGTCTCTTCTGCTGCTACCTTAATGCAAGCTGTGAAAAATTGTCTTATGTGTGCCTTAGGATCCCCTTTTCCTCTGTACTTATCAAACTTAGGTGTCACAAAGTGTGTAGGAAATGGAGGCATTGGAATGCTTTTGTCAAATGGATAAGGACATATGTCTCTCATTGTGTAAGTTGGCTTCGGTGTATTTATGTCCTCCATTTTCTTTTGTAAATCCTTGATTTGTTGTTCCAAATTTCTCTTAGGTGGAGATCCACTTCTTGGACCATACCCCATGCCTGAACCACCGTGTGGAAGAGTATGTTGCATATACGGATGATATTGATCATACACATGTTCATATGGAGGAGGTCTATAATGATGTTGCATGTATGGACCACTTGGTATAGAGTCATGTTGAGGAACGACATATCTGCTTTGTCCATGTATACCATACTTTATAGGAATGTCTTGAGTTTGTTCTAGTGTGTTGCCCCCAAATTTGACGTGGGGTTTCCTTGTGTCCAAATTTTGAGCATGCCTTTGAATATCCAATTGCTTTGGTGGTTGATCTTTAACATTGGTATGTGATTGAGCATATTTTTCTGCATAAGACTTCCGTAATGGTCTACAAAGGTGAGTATCATATGCTTGACCATGTGTGTATGGGATCTCTATTTTTTGAAACAAAGATGATGGTGATTCAGGCACCATATGTGGTCCTCTATTGCCTCCACTATTAGGCCTCCTTTGATCCATGTTGAGGTGAGATTGTTGCAAAGGTCAATTTTCCATTATTTGCAACATGTCAAAATCATGAGGAATCTTGGCTCCACTATGTGCCATCACTTGTAAGAAATATTGTCTATCTCTCTTCATTATTTCCTCAACCAATCTATTGAAATGGGGATCCATAATGGTGTCTTCCACTTCCGCTGAATGTACAGAGAAGTTATCCATATTGTCATTGTGTGTATCATTGTTGTTTGTAGTGTCCATGTGCTCAACATTTGGAATGTTTCTATAAGCATCCATGTCAGGTAATGTAGTATGATCAGAATTGAAAGATATATCATTGTCATATTCATAAGAACTCATGTTTGCGGACTCTTGAGCCTCTTTAGTTTCTCTCCTAGATTTTTGGGAACGGGTTTCAACCATGAACTAGGTATTGACCAAGATGTGTGCTCTAGATGAAAATGGAAAAGAGTATGGAAGACCAAGAGTTGGATGGAATGTAAATGAATCTGAGGTTTACTTGCAATGTCCAAAATGTAAGACCAAGTATGTATGTAGTAGAGTAGGTGTGACTTCCAAAGAGAGGATAGTTTCTCTTGATGAGGTAAGTTGACCTTGAATCTAAGTAAGACCAAATGAGACCCAAAGTTGATAGACCTTGATGAGGGACCACTTAGCAAAATGTTGTTGTATGTAGTATGTTGACAAAGCAAGATAAGGACAAGCAAGTGACCTTTTGACTCAAGTTTAGATAAATGTGAATGTAATGTAAGGTGTAAAGCAATGATGGACTTTGTGAGACCCAAAGATAGGTTGAATTCTAGATGAAAACTTGAAGAGATAGCTTAGGAAGCTCAAGAATTCTGAAATTGACTGCTCTTGTTTGTTGGACTGTAAATTTTTCCAATTTGTGAAGTTGCTTTGTTGTGACCAAATCTGAATGTTTGACTGTTTTTCGTGACAAGAGGACACAGTGTTGATGGAGACTCAATGTTTGCAAGTGTTTAGACTCAAAAATGACTCAAAGAAAAGTGTGTTGTTTGATGTAAAAAATTTTTTGCATGCACTTGAAGACACAAAAGACACAATGTTTTAATGTTTGGTCTTGAATGTTTGATAGTTTAAAATAAGATAAGCACAATTCTTATGGTTGGCCAGGACAATAGTTGTTGATCCCACATGGAGTTTCCCCCGAGGCTACGCTATTCAAAGTGGATACTTAGATGGTTGACCCCACTGGCTCCACCGTCAACACTCACTTCTTGGGGTAGACAAGCATCAGTCCCCACGAAAACTCCTCGTGGCGAACTTTGTATCTCTACTAAGAACCGTATGTGTGTGGGCCGCTACCAGAGGTCCGAACTCCTACCCCAACAACTAGAAGGATTTTGGCTTCTAAAACAAAAAGGTGCTAGTAAGGGCATCCACTCATGTGGCCATATATGCGACACTTTCAACTCTGTAAATACAGAAGGCTCCTAGCTAGTAGGGGTTACGCCTTACAATTGATCAAATAAATTTGATCAAACGGATTTATGGGGAGACATAGTGTCGGCATGAACTAATCAACACATGTTATCCATAGTTTTCACCATGAATACAGTTGTTTATAGTGGTTCGGAAGAGGTGGGTTTTCCTCGCTACCACTTGGGTCATTCTCTCCTCACTAGTAGTCCTAATGACCACACGGGGAGACATGCCCTCTAAAGATTAAACAAAAAGAGCCTATTGCCCAAGACACAAAGGACACTGGTTCAATTTTAGTGCACCAATTGAAGTGTTTGATAATCTATGAAAACAAGGCACACAATAAAGATCAAAAGAAAATCCTTGTCAAGGTCCTGCAACAAAGATTTGTTAGTAGTTTGGATTATTTCAAATGATCACCCCTTCCTGCAAGCACACAAGTTAGGTAAATTTTAGATCCAAAAGACTTTGTGAAATAGGGGCCTTCAACAATGCATTTTGTTGACCAATTCAAAGATTTGATTTATCATAAAAAAAGACCACCTGTAAAATTTCAAGAGATTTCCAAAAATGTAAGAAAATCCAAAAAAATTGCTAATTTGCTCCAAAAATTAATTTTTTATGAAAAATCATAAAAAGTTCATATAAAATGCAAAATCGATCCAAAAAATCTGAAATTTTTACTGGACAGTCTTGATGGACTTCCAAACTTGCATAAAAAAATTTTCTGCAACAAATCCAAGCAGTTTGTGAGATATGAGTAAAATAATGCAAAACCCTAATTTTCAAAAATCTGATTTTTGAGGAATTATTTTGCATCAAATTTAAAATCACAAAGAACGGATCCTATGTATAATTCTAAGAGATTTCCAAAAATGTAAGAAAATTCAAAAAATTCGCTAATTTTCTCTGAAAATTAATTTTTTATGAAAAATCATAAAAAATTCATATAAAATGAAATCTTGATCCAAAAAATCTAAAATTTTTATTGAACACCTCTGATAGTTTTTCTGACGTGCAAAAAAAATTTGGTTCCAAAATTCAAAGCCGTTTTTGAGATCTGATTAGAATAAGGAAAAACCCCAATTTTTAAAGATCTGATTTTTAGGGAAATATTTTGCATCAAAATTAAAATCTCAAAGAATATATCTTTTGTATAATTATGAGAGATTTTCAAAAATGTAAGAAAATCTGAAAAATTCGCTCATTTGCTCTCAAAATTAATTTTTTATGAAAAATTATAAAAAAATCATGGAAAATGTAAATGTGCTCCAAAAATTCTGAATTTTGGACTGAAAGCTCTTAATATTGTCTTCAACCTGCAAACAAAATTTGGTGCAAAAATTCTAAGTTGTTTGTGAGATCGGATCAAATATCTCTAAGATCTTGATTTTGTGTCCAAAACCCTAGCTGCACAAGGTTATTCTCCAAATTGTTTTACAAAACAACAATATAGGGTTAGAAAAACCTGCAAAAAACACAGATCTAAAAAAAATCCATGTCCCACCGGGCGTGCCAAAATGGTTATGGTGAAAATGGATAACAACAATAATTGAAAGACTAAATGAATTCAACCACAAAACCCTAGCCTAACAACAACAAAGATCCACTATAACATATGAAGATTACCTAAGACAATGCAAATCAAATTAAATCACAAAGATTATACCATCACATGTCCAATAGGGTTTGAATCTCCATTCTTCCTATCTCCATTGATTTTGCTTGATATATTTGCTCTGAGATTTTATGTGCACAAGAGCTCAACAAAGAACAGAAATGTGGTTGCAAGTAGGATCGCATATGAAAGTGCAAAAGGCGTAGTGTAGTCGAGTGCGTAATTGAGTTAGTTAGCCAGGGTTTGATAATGAAGGAAGCATCTCCTTATATAGAAGACACTATATGAAATGGAGGGATAATATTGAGAGGTGTAAAAGAGGTCAGCTATGATTAGAGGGTAGGTAAAGAAAATAATAAAATAATGAAACTGGTAGGTAGTGTAGCAATTAAGAGATGAATGACATGTGTCATGGGTAGAAAAGGCTAATGAATTAATTAAATAAATAAATATTTATTTAATTAATAGAGGAAGTGGGATCAATTAAATAAATAAGATATTTATTTAATTTAGAAAAAGGATAATTTAAATAAATAAATGTATTTATTTAAATGAGAAATAAGGCTAGAAAAGGATAAATGAATTAATTAAATAAATAAGGATTTATTTAATTAATAGAAGAATTAGGCTAAAATAATTAAATAAATAAAGATATTTATTTAATTAGACATGACAATTTTAGGTGTCTACACATACAATGTTAAAAAATCCACTTCCATTGTCTAAAAAGGGAAATACCTCCCATCAAGGGAAGAAAAAATGATAGTAAGGTCAATTATACATGAACATCCTACGATTATACTGTCAAAAATATAATTGACGATACTAAACACATTGCAATGATAACCATAAAAGACAAGAATCTTGAATGCAATGTTGTTACTCATCATAGCAAGGTCACACGACAAGGTGTGCATAAAAAATGACATATGGTCCAAAGTAGTATAACCTTGTTGACCAACTAGAAAAGACGCATGCACTAATTTCCATCCTTGAGCTTTTGTGAATGCCACCATCATATAAAAAAATCTTATACAAAGCTCTCTAAGAAGCGTCAATCCCATCCAATATTAATACTGATCAATTTAATGCCATTGTGGGAAATCTCAAATCATCTCATTATCTCGCTTTTACTGAAAATGACAATTCATTTATACATCAACCACATAACGATCCACTTCACATCGAAGGTTTCATTAACAAACACCGAGTCAAGCGAGTCTTGATAGACGGTGGAGCTAGTTTGAACATATGCACATTACAACTGGTAACAACATTGGGATACAAAAAAAATGTAGTGGATGTTAGAAGTAGATCACCATCAAGGCCTATGATGATGTAGAAAGATCCTCCAAATGATGCGTCACTTTACCAATTAGGGTAGGACCTGTAGTGAAGGATGTGGTTTGCCAAGTCCTAGATCTACCCCTCCCATATAACCTTCTTCTAGGGAGACCCTGGATACATGCCATGGAAGTGGTACCCTCCACCTACCATCAATGCATCAAGTTTCCCATAATGGAGTGGAAATAACAATTTTAGGTGATGCTAACCTATTTGACTTTTGCCACGACATAAGGCATCAACGTGATACTACTATGCCTAATAATAGAGAAGCTACTTCCTCATCATTCTATGTTAAACCTGCTTCTCACTAGATAACACCAAACTGTAGATGAAGGTAAAGGATGAAGGCCCAAGAGAATATAACATTAGCCAACTTTTATGTATTGGCCAACTACCTCTCTCACCCCGAACATATGGAAAACCTCAACCTTCACAATAGAAGTCCACTACAACTAGCACATGTACACTTGCAAGGTTTACCCCAAAGAAGAAGCCAAGACAAATAAAAGTCTAAAGAAGACTTGACAAAGTGGATCTACAAAGAAGAGTCAGCCAAGGATAAACAACCTATAAAGATGCCAGTAATGGTAAAGGCTTCACAGTGATACAAAAGATGGGTTATGATGGACATAGTCCTTTAGGCTTACAAAAACATGGCGTGCAAGAACCTTTGCAACCTTCATTACAACCTAGAAACCAACTCAAGGGACTAGGGTACAATCCAAGTCATGCAAGCACTTCTCAATCAAAATCCACAAATATAACAAACAAGAAAAAGGGTTATGTTGCACTTGAGTCTATTACTCCAAGCTTAAAACTCTTGTCTGTTTTAGACACGTAAGCAACATCAACAAGCCCTTCAGATATGACACCTTCAATAGTTGTCAACAACACTTTCACACTTGACAACATACCTATAAGATATAGTGGCAAAGATGTACAAAGTGATCCTGAGACTGATTCACATGAATATGAATGGGATTCTTTAGTTTCACATGAATTTGAATGGGATTAATCTAATACTTTTGAAGATAAAAGATTTGAAGGAGAGGCATGGATAAAAACTTTTTGGGATCCCATTGAAGCAACAAAATCTCAAAGACAACGGGATGTGGCACAAAAGTCACAACGTCCTTCTGATAGCAATGTATCGCTTCCTAATCCCGAATACAGAGAAGAGAATATCAATGATGAGCTTGATACCTCTATCTTCACCTTAAACACCACATCATATGACCTTAACCTAGTTGATGGCGTATTGCCACTTATACATCCCCAAATCATTGACTAGGACCAACAAGGTCCCCCACGCCTCAATATGTTCCAAAATGATGATGTGATCATTGACTTCCTCGAACTTCAGGATAACATATCGAGCGGGGATCACAAGGCTAGGTTTTCTATTGAACTCGACAGTGCGACTTACTTCAAAGAGAATGCCAAAACTTTCAGTTGCAAAAAAATAACAATCCATAATGGATATTCTAGTGAAAACCGCACAATGACACTTCTAGATCCTAAAGCAGTAAAAATAAAGGATGTATCCAATGATGAAAACCTTTTGGAGGTGCCCAAGGATGGAAAGTTTGACATTCTCCCATTCAACACAAATAAGAAAAGATCATCTATTCTTGTAGAAGAAACAAAAGAAATAAATCTAGGAATAACAAACAATCCCCACATGATACACTTATCAGCATCATTGACTCCAAAAAAAGATCCCAGCTCTGCAAAATTCTTTCAACAAAGACAAATCAAATTTGCATGGTCCTATTCAGATATGTCAGGATTGGATATAGACCTAGTAATGCATCACTTGACAGTAGCAAAAGGAGTGAAACCAGTGAAACAAAAGTTAAGGAAAATACATCCTCATATCACACTCTTAGTAAAGGTTTAACTTGAAAAGTCGTTAGACATTGGTTTCATCATGCCAATTGACTATGTAGAATGGATATCTAATATTATAGCAGTGGCAAAACCAACTGGGGGCATCCACATTTGTACAGATTTTAGGGACTTAAGCAATGGTTGTCCAAAAGATGACTTCCTCCTTCCTAACATCGACATGATTGTGGATACTACTGCTAAACATGCAATGCTCTCACTCATGGATAGATTTTATGGGTATAACCAGATCAAGATAGCACCCGAGGATCAACACAAAACAACCTTCACTTGTTCATGGGACACTTATTGTCGTAACGTGATGCCATTTGGCCTAAATAATGTTGGAGCTACATATCTGTAAGCAATGACCGCTATATTTTATGACATGATGCATACTTTACTAGAAGACTATGTGGATGATCTCCTAGCAAAGTCCTTAACAAGACAAAATTACCTGGCAGTCCTAGACAAGATCTTCTCAAGGATAGAACAATACAAGGTTCATTTGAACCCAAATAAATGTGTCTTTAAAGTAACCTCCATAAAGCTCTTAGGATACATTGTCTCAGATAAAGGAATTGAAGTTGATCCTACAAAGGTGAAGGCAATCCTTGAAATGCCACCTTTGAATAATATTAGTTAGTTAAGAACATTGCAAGGGAGGCTACAATCTATTCGTCGATTCTTGCTCAATTGGCTGATAAATGTCATCCATTCACACATCTACTACATAAAAATATTTAGTTCAGATGGGAGGAAAAACTGCAACAAGCATTTCAATTGTTGAAAGACTACCTAATGACACCACCTTTGTTAATACCACCAACTCTGGATAGGCCCTTGTTGTTGTACATATCAGCTACTGCTACTGGCTTAGGGGTACTACTGGCACAACATGATTCATAAGGAAAGGAATGCACAATATACCATATCTCCAAAACATTGGTAGGGTATGAACTCAACTGTACCCCTATCGAGCGAGCATGCCTTGTGGTGGTCCTAGCCTCACTCAAGCTAAGACACTTTATGTTGACACATAAAACCAACCTCATGTTGCAAAGATCAATTCTCTGAAATATTTGTTAAGTAAAGCAACTCTAACTGGTCGATTAGCAAAGTGGGTCGTGATCCTGAGTGAATTTGACATCGAGTATGTGGACAACAAGGCAATTAAAGGGCAGGTGATAGTAGATCAACTAGTAGAGGCTCCCATAGAGGGTAATCACCCACTTGAATATCAACCTTTCTTGATGAAGCAATATTCACAGTAACACTTACACAACAATGAAAGCTCTACTTTGATGGATCATACACCCAACATGGTTTAGTAGCAGGTATTCTCTTCATCACTCCTCAAGGCGACAACATCCTAAAGTCATACAAGCTAACATTTCCATGTACAAACAACATAGCAGGATATGAAGCCTTGATCACAAGGCTCAAAATGGCTATACAGTGGAACTTGAAAGACCTACAAGTCTATGGTGACTCTCAACTGGTAATCCGACAAGTCAATGATGACTACCAAACCAAGGATGAAAATCTCATGCCTTACAAACGTATGATCGATTGTTCCAAACCAATCTTCACAACTAATTACTTTTGAGCAAGTCCCAAGGGAACAAAACAAAGTGGCAGATGCAATGGCTACAATAGCCTCTCTCCTAGATCTACCACAAAATTCTACATGCTACGAGTTCTTAATAGAACAACTATGGATTATCGCTTATGATATCCTAGATTCTAAAATGATATGTCAAATCGTGTGTCTCGATTCCCCTGGGTATGGTGAATTCTATACTTACCTTCATGATCAAATCCTTCCACCAGACCTATCCAATAACCAATGTAAGATGTTCATATGCCAATCCTCCTGATACATAATAATTGTTGATACCCTATATTGACGAGGTCTTCATGGTACTCTCCTGCAATGTTTAGAGCAAGGAGAGGTGACAACAACTTTACAAAGAGGTACATGGAGGTATTTGTGGAGCTCACTCTAGTGGCCCTTCCTTGGCTAAAAGAATCATGAGAACAAGATACTAGCCTACAATGGATAAAGACTCTTACTATTTTGTCAGAAAGTGCAAGAAATGCCAAGTTCATGGAGACTTGATACATGCACCAGTGAAGGAACTACAACCTATTGCAACACCATGGCCTTTCTACTAATGTAGACTTGACCTTGTGGGTAAGATACATCCATCATCATCAGGCGGCCATAAATTCATTATCACTGCCATTGATTACTTCACAAAATGCACCGAATTCATTCCATATCTTGAATTATATCATATGTTGGTACGATGTTTCCATGTCCATTGTCACAGGTAACAATCTTTCATTCAAAAACCAAGATGTCCGTGAAATTTATGAAAAATTTCTTATCCAACCCTGATTCTTCACCCCATACTATCCACAAGGCAATGATCAAGCAAAAGCTTCAAATAAGAATATCCACATAATCCTAAAGAAAATAGTCAGTTATGCCAATCGTGATTGGCACATCCATTTGAATCTTGCACTATGGACGTACCAAACTAGCATTTGAACCCCTACAAGCATAACACCATATTCAATTGTTTATGACGCAAAAGATATCTTACCTATTGAGGTTGAGTTACCATCTCTATAGGTATCATTGCACAATCTAATCAATGATGAGGAATACCGAGTCTCATGTCTTCAAGACTTGGAATTGTTATATGAGAAGCGACAAGCTGCCTTCAACTACCTTAAAGCATATCAATAGTGCATGAGCAAAAACCACAATCATAGAGTCAAGCACAAAACATTTGAAGTTGGTGATCTTGTTCTCAAAGAAAATCCTCGCAACCAACCAAACATAGAACATAGTGAAAAATTTGAATTGAACTGGCTAGGTCCCTATGTAATTACTGCAGTCTTTGGGTCAAAGGCATATCAATTGGCTACTTCAGAAGCAAAACCACTCTCAAATCCAATAAACAACATGCATCTTAAGAAGTTTCATACGTAGTTGTTCAAAGCACCCAACTCACACATGTTTCTCAAATGTTAAAAAAATAAAAAAATATCCTTAAAAAAAGTACAAAAAAAATTGGAAAACAAGCAAATAGTAAAGAGAAATCATTTGTCCAAATGGTGAAAATCACTTAGGTGGCACCTTGGACAAGTACGATGGTGAAAACCTGGCAAACATGCACCATACGTAAAGCTTTGCTCCACTGTCTTTTTAATTCATTGATCAAATCCTTTCATCCACCCACAAAATTCCGTACTTACCATGACTTAATATTGATCTATCATTAATCTATGTCCTACAGTCCCACCACCACACTTAGCACTCAACACTTAACTAGGGAAAACTTTGCTTGACATGACAATGAGAGTGGATTCTGAATATCACTGGTGTGCAGAACTACTTTACCATAAATAATCCCAAAACATTCAAAAAATGTCTTTTAAGAAAAATAAAAAACATTGGAAAAATGTACAAAACTAGAAAAATACCAAAAACATCACAAAAACGAATAAAAAAACATTGCAATAAACTGATTCTTATTTACACCAACATTCGATCAGACATGACAACAAACTAAGCTTACAAATCAAATACTCGAACAAGACAAACTATCAATTAGTCCATAAATAGTCAAATGCTTCTCGGCTAAACATAAACAACAGTCTTAACAAGGATGCATCTTTCCTTAACAACAAGACATGATGACACATCTTTTGAGAAGAAGATTCTTTGACTATTCAATTGTTGATTGTACTTTTGTCTTTTACCGATTTATATCATGTTCTTATGTTATTCAAGGATATCCACAAGTGATTGGAGTAGTCAAGATGGTTCATGGTATCTTTTCTTTGTTTTCTATCTGCGAATTGTTCCAATGAAGTCTTGGGGCAAATACTAATGGTGTCTACGTGGGAAGTTCACTAAGCTTCGAGATCCTATGCAAAAATAAAGAGTTATGGATCAATATGGCTTATTGACTACAACATATACCTCGACCATCAATATGTGAACCTTAATGGAGGGGACTATTCCTTATCTATAATCTATCTGTTTACAGGTGTCCTTGGTTTCCGATTCCTTGTTCAATATCAATACCAAATAAGCCCAATGATGAATTAAAGCACTATGAAAAGCGCAAGATCCATCCATTTCATTTCCTATGAACATATCCTACTAAAAATAAAGAGTTATGGATCACTATGTCTTATTGACTACAGTGTATACCTCGACCATCAATACTATTCCTTGTCTATAATTTGTCTATTTACAGGTGTAATGCTCAACCTTGGTTTCCAATACCTCGTTCAAGATCAGTACCAAATAAGCCCAATGATGAAAGAAAGAACTATGATAAGCGCAAGATCCATCCATTTCATTTCCTATGAACATATCCTACCGTTGCATTCCGATGCATTTCATCCATCCATAAATCCATATCGTTGCACATCATACATCATAGTCATGACAATGGATACTCTATTTGATCCTCTTCTATAGGCATGGGTCCTAGGTCCTACATACCTTATATTTAACATTGACTCACCCCCCTCAACCTCCCTATCTAGGTCATCATAACCACATACCATACATCGTGTCCCATCAAACCGATTAAGCCAAGTTCATTATAGTCCATCTAACAGGAAGGGCTACGTAGCCGGTGTCGCCTAAGTCATCCTGTATACAATATTATGTCTGCTTTTTAAACCCAACTATCAATTGGTCAACCAATCACACACAATCAAACCAGACAATTACATCAATTGTATAAGTCTCAATGAGTAATTTGACTGAGATACCTTGACTTCATCAGGCAATTACATCAATTGTCTAAGTCTCAACATGTCAATTTGACTTAATTACTTAGATTTTATCCCGCCCGAGCGAAAATTGACATCAACTGTCACGTTTTGACTAAAACTGGAGCAATTTAGCCAAGACTATATTGATCAATTGAACATGATCAATCAAAGGCACCACAAAACTAAATTTGCATAATATCTCTTGCATGACCTAAGGGTACTTACCGGGTTACCCTTCTCCTCTCCCATTTTATCATACCTAATTTTCTCAATTTTTTTGAGAGATTGCTCAAATGTTTGAAATTTTGTCCAATCTCTTGAGGGGGCATACCTAACCACCAACCTAGCATATGTTGGGGCATGCACCATACTTACTCGCTTTTCTATGAAATGATGAAACGATGCGATAAACCACACTGTCTCAAAGAGGGGCGAATGTAGACACCCATTTTTGTCCACTTAATTAAATGAATATCCATTATTTATTTGATTATTTAACTATGTTCTTCTTTAATTAAATAAGTTATTCAATTTATTTTTTAACTCACTTAACCATATTTTGACAATTAATTAAATAAATAAAGTATATTAGTTTAATTAACCGCCCTTTCACATTTAAATAAATTATTTAAATCCCATCTCCCACATTTAAACAAACAAATATTTATTTAAATTCCTAAATCCCTCACCCACTTGCACTTTCTAGAAAATGCAAGTTGCAAGTTAAACCATCCTTCCAATCATGTCTAAACTCCTATTATTAGCCTAATCATCCTTTAATGGTTTGCACATTCCTAAACCAAATGTTAACCCAAAACCTATGAACTCAAACCTTTAATGGCTTCTTTTAAAGTCTTCAAGCCTTTAATGGTTTCCTTTAAAGTCTTCAAGCCTTTAATGGTTTCCTTATAGAGTCTTCTTAAGCCTTTAATGATTTCCTTTAAAGTCTTTAAGCCTTTAATGGTTTCCTTCTAAAGTCTTCTTAAGCCTTTAATGGTTTCCTCTAAAGTCGTCAAGCCTTTAATGGTTTCCTTCTAGAGTCTTCAAGTCTTTAACGACATCCTTTAAAGTCTTTAAGTCTTTAATGGTTTCTTTCTAAAGTCTTCTTAAGCCTTTAATGACTTCCTTCAAAGTCTTCAAGCCTTTAATGACTTCCTTCTAGAGTCCTCTTAAGCCTTTAATGACTTCCTTCAAGCATTTAATGCTTTGTCGCCCTCTCCTCTCAGGCCTTCCCTTGTTGACACTTGTCAACATGTGATTGGCTTAAAAGAGAGCACATGGATTGAGGATCAATACTTCCTCAAACAATCCTAACCCTTCTTCAATCAATTCAATCTCAACCCTTCATTTGGCCATTTTCCCTATAAATAGAACTCATTCCTTCATTGTTACATGCACACAAGAGTTATCCATGCATTGCTATTTTGCTTATATTTTGAATGATTTGTACTATGTTTTAGCTCTTCCACTAGTTGGAATTGATATTTGATATTAATGCTCCATTCACAAGCTTCATCCACACTTCACATAATCAACCATCTCCCATCCTCCATTTGACATCCTTTGTGCTAGTACTCAAGCTGAGGGCATCCTTCACATAACAACAAGATCTTTGAGAGGAGGGAGAGGACAAGAAAGAGTCATAGCATAGGAAGCATCATGGGGAAGTAATTTTGTTTTATTTATTTCCTAACTAGCTTCTTGTGTTAATCTTCTTTGATAATGCTTTGAATGGATTTGCCTTCATGCTATGCTTATGGTTGAAAGCTTTTACTAACATGATTTCATATTGGTTTTTACTAATCTCCATTTTCATAGCGTTTCAATATGTAATAAGAGGAAAGAGCATTCATATGAATGAAATTTCAATTTTTTGAAAGAATAAAATATATTATAAATATGATTAGTTATAAATATCATTTGGTTTAAAAGATAAAAGCAAAATTTTAATGGGCTAAGTATCGGTGATTGGTGACTTTCTTGTGATAGGCATGAGGTCATAAAGTCCAATCTCCCTTGTCCAAGGATATTAGAAAGTGTGTCATGATGTTTCATTTATACAAGTTTTAAAAAAAATAAAAAAATTAATTATTTGATTATTATTAAATTAAAAATGATTTTTACAATTCAATTTTTTATATGTAAATATAGATAAAAATTAAAGTTATTTGATTATTTAATTAAAGATGAATTTTACAACTAATTTTTTAAAATATAGATCAAAATTAAAGTGAGATAATAGATTCTTGATTTTTGGTGAAGTGAGAATGAACCCACTAGAAATGAAGTGCAATTCTACTCCCATAGTGTAAATAAAATGTTTTTGTAAAGAACCCTAAAAGCAACATTATTATTAAAAACCCTAAAAGTTTGTCATGAGAGTCGTGAAGAGGAAAAGTCACACATGCTTTCTTCTTCACAGGGGTGATTGTCATAGGAAGTACTCTCATCCACTGACAGGATGTCAAATTTTACCACGTTTTTGACAGTCATGCCGATGGTGCTCATACTTTTGGGAGGACAAGTCTTTGTTTTGGCTTTGGATTTAGCAGATACAAGCCCAAGAACATGACATAACCTGTCGGTCATAACCACAAAGCACAGATTGAGGGTAGAGGAATAGTTGCAACAGAGACATATTCTGGTGCAAATATAGGAAGAAAACGATTCCAATGTGAATAATCCTCTAGATCCCCCACCCTTGACCAATTTACAATCTTTGGATAAGCTATATCCATTTAATCCACTTTTTGTTTACCTTGTCGGAAAGGAAGAGCATGATTTCGACATTACTCACCAGGGCCCACAAATCAGGAGGAGACATGCTCGCCAGGCTTACAGAGAAAAGGAGAGCACATGATAACAGCAAAGGCTTAGGGATTCAAATGATTCTTTGAAATTGTCTTCCATCCGATGATTAAATGGGCAGTGGGCACCCAAATTATTACAAAAAAGCCTAAAAAGTTGTACTCGTGAGAGTAGCGACTAGAAAGAGGTCACAAAATCTTCTTACCTGGTATTATGCTACAGTGGTCCTCACAATACAAGTAGACTGCAATTCACAGGTGCTCATGCATGTAAGCCATGATGACACAAACAGGCCAAACATGTATTCAAAATAGTCCCTTTGCGTTGTTTAAAATTGCACAAGTGTTTAGGGTTTGTAATGGCCATTTGGGTGCAGGCTCTGCTAGCAAAAACTATACTTTTGCCAAACATTTCGTGGCTCTCAAGGTGATTGTGGGATTAAATCAGCATCAACTCAAATAATCTTAGTGTCGCCAAATATGTGGAGAAGACCTTCAAATTGGTTTCAAGCTTTGCTTCAGATTATTTTCTGACCTAGGTGATTCTACTCATTGCTTCTGTGAAAGGGTTTGTGGGTTATGATGCTCCATGGGTGGTTTTCAACAACAAGATTCAATCCCTATCCTATTGTCAGGTAAAATTCTTCTCTATTTTTTCCTATTTGGGTTGTAAAGTTGTGTTTGATTTGAATGAAATTTGGATCTAAGTTCTTAATTGAATGAAATGTGGGCTGGCATTTTCATAAGTAGGACTTACTGTATTATAATTACTATAAAAACTGACATTTTCATAAGTAGAGTCCTTACTGTCCATATACCTTACATAAGTATAACTACTGTAAAACTGGCATTTTCATAAGTAGAGCCCACAATTTATTGTCTAATTCCCCAAAAAACTTAAATTTGTGTATTCGGATTTTGATGCCCACATTTGGGAATAGCTCTTTTGGACATGGCCTTAGAATGTTACTGACACCCCTTGTCTCGAAGCCTTGTGATATGAAATTAAGTATATCCCTTGAAACAAATTACATATCAAAAGCTTTAAGCTATCTTATTTCAATATGTACGTTTAATGTGTATCAACACCATGATAGCATAGATGAATGCGGTCAGAAAGTCAGCATCCATAGAAGGGTGGGAGTTGTGAGAATACTGTTGAATTTAAGCCTTGTCCCATATCTGGACATTGCATTGTTTCTCCAAATTATATGTTGCAGGTATTTTGTACCATGTAATGCCTCTAGATATGTTGAATATGGCTTCAAAACTGTGATAAAAACAATGATCCTATGTAGAAAAACTGTTGCAGAGATGTAGCTTTCAGCAGTGTGTGTAGGCATGTATGTAGATATATTACTAGGTAATCTTTTTAAGTGGAAGAGTTCAATTTTCTCTTTTTTTGACATGCAAAAGATTTTTTTTTGGTATTGTAGAAGATTTGAACTCAACATCATTTAGGTGCCTACAACATGAACTTTGTTCTTAATTCAAGTGTCATTTTGCAAAAGATATTTTTATATCATAAATTATTGTTTTTATTATATGCCTTGATCTTAGCCATTTCGTTTACACTTCACCATGTACTTTCTTAGGGAAGGATCCATTCTCATTCAGGTAGTTGTAAGAGAAAATGACATCTCTTAAGCTTAATTTAGATTATATAAATTAGCATAAATCAATTTAGATAAAAGTTATTGGCTCAAAAAAATTAGATGAAATTGACTTGTCTTTAATTGTTGAGCAAAGAAAGGTATTAATTACTACACAAAGATTGCACAAGTGGACTTAGTTATTGTTCAATCCCTTAATTGTTGTGCAAATAAATTATACCCCTAAGCACAATAATATGTGTAGGTATGGATAAGATAGAATCAAATGTATGTGTGTAAATCGAGATGGATGATGGAAAGGAGAAAGATCACGATTTCACATAAATCGTGTCCTTTGTCAATATGTAATTGCATTAAGCCATTCCATTAAAATGAGCGCAAAATTAATGCAAATTGGTATAGTTATTCAAATTTCACTACTATGGTAGTGAATTCTAATTGATTTAGATGTCATATTAGAAATTTTATCATACTGAATATATTGATAAACGAGGATTGAATTTTAGTTAAAAAAATTAATATATTTTTCCAATATTAATGAGTTATGACTAAATATGTACACTTGGACTAGGTTTATTATATCCTCATGAGATAAATGAGTCCCAACTTATAAGTGAGCATTTTATTTAAGGACTAAACATGGTTAATGATATACACTATATATTTTTATTTTAGAGTGAACATCTTGACAAAGGTTGCATGCTTCCCTCAGATACACAATTTAAAGGTTGATGCAACAATTTTAATAATAATATTTTTACAGAAGTTCTTTAGATTATATAGGTTCTTTTAAAAGATAACATATAATCAGGGTAATTCTACGACTTCAATATTTTGCATATAACATTAGGATTGAATTTTATTCTAGTACCACTTATTAGTTATAGATAGATGGCTAAAATATGAGGATTCTAGTCATTATAAACATTACGAATACATTGCATGGATCAATATTAGAAGATGATTATATTCCTTTGGTATATGTACAATAAAATATATCATTTGACTCTACACTTAAGTCCCATTAAATATATGTGATATAAAGTGTTGTCCAATTTTAAAGATAACTTTTAATGGAACAAATAGGTTTAGTGTATACATGACACTGTTCTTAGAGCACTACCAACCAGATAGGTCATGCATGCAGTTTAGTCTTATGGACCGATTGCCAATGCATTATCATCCCGCATATTTTAAATTAATTTAGCTATGTAAAGTAGCGACTCTTCTTGAATATGATCATTGACTATCAACATTTCAAAATGTGTGTCCAAGACTTGTATTGAAGGAGGCATGCTATCAATAGCATCAATATTCTTAGGATCTACCTTAATTCCACAACAAGATATAATGGATCCTAATAAGTGACTAGAATTACAATGTGCCTAGGGATATTATCATTTAGGTAGAGGAAGAAGTTGACACTTTTGCACACATCTCTTAAATTAGGTATGCTAGGTCATTCATCATATTATGTAAGAGGAGGCCTACATAAGTCTAGTGGTTTACCCCTATATTATGTTTATTAATTTCATTATTAGCATTAAACTAAGTTTTAAACAACCATTTGCAAGAAAATCAAATTTTATCTTCAGGTAATTCAACATGACATGTTCCTTTAGTGTGCCCTTCTCCCAAGAAGGTTGCTCTTTTGATTGATTAGTCTCAATAACTTTAGCCATTAAAGCATAATTACAATAATTAGTACATCCAATTTCAATTGGAGCTTTCTTCATGCATGGGATCTTCATTTTGGAAGGGTGTTGCTTTTGGTTTTCTTATGAAGTAGGCCATGGTGTGTTTGTGTATAAAGATTTAAACATCGATTGGGGAATTGTGATAGCAAAATCTTTCTGCATTCATCAATTTAGGGCCTTCTAAGGAGAAGATGAAAATTTTCAAAAACATAAACCACACATGCTTGGATTTTCATTAGTTTAGGAGCAATCTCCATAGGCAAGATGAGATCACCTAATGTATTATCGTAACTACTAGTATAACACTTCATAGGTACGCCTAATTTAGATGACCATCATGGTGTGTCCTAGTGTTAGAAAGGTACTCTTTTGTGACAATGTTTTTAAGGATAATTTGAATCAATTTGGATGCCTTAACAAGAATTATTATTTATGATTGCACTAATGTATAGAGGTCCATGATAGTTGTTATTAGGAACTTCATCTTGTGTGAATATGACATCAAGGGTCTAAATAGTGTTTTGAGTATAATGCAAATCTTGTCCGGGGCAACTTATAGCTACCATAACAATAATTTCATCAGAAGATTTCAATTCATTGTCAAAATATTCATGGGGGGACTAAGATTTCCAAAGGTTTGATGTTATTAGAATGATTTAGAAATGCGTTTGTATAAATTTGTATGTATTGATTTAGCAAGGCAACATGATTGTTTTCTCTATCATTTACTCCATTAATGGTATGGTATTGTCTTTAATGACGTCTCAAATCCTATTCAAGTCCATGCAGTTTTTTTGTGTCATGTCCAAGAACTTTGTGATATTGACAAATGGCATTTGAATTGTAGCTCATGGGCAATGAGAATGAAGTGTCTAAAAGATGGATTGGAGGAAAATGGAAGAGTTTGGCCAAGATGATTGTTCATCACTAGTTAGCTAATTTCATAAGTTACAAAACGGTTTTGGTAGAAGAGAGATGACATTAGAAGGTGTTAAAAAAGTTGGAGAAGATGAAGGGAGTGTCAAAGGGGGTTAGTTTTTGACATATTCAACAAATCTTTTTTCTTGTTATTGTTATTGGTATTGTGGAAAGGTTTCTTGTATGTTTTATTGAATTTGTTACTAGTTGATGTGGTGGTGGTTGATGAAGTAGGTTTGAGTTTGTCCATTTTGGTCTCATAGTCCTTAAGCAAGTCATTTAGATTAGTGAATATGTATTACTTTTGAAACATTATATTCTTTAAGATAGTGGTAAAATAATATCCACAAAAAACCCTCTATATATCAATGTCTAAGAGGTGGTAATTCATCTTAGCCAAAATGGATTTAAATCTTCACAAATTTCCCTTTCCTTGGATACTTGTTTGTAGTGCATTAGATCAATGAAGCTTATGCCAAAGGAAATTTGAATTTGAGAATAATTCTTGAAGGCTTGTTATCATTTTGAATGTGCACATGGAACCATGGGGGAGAGTGTCAAAAAACATTGTAAGCAATACAATGTATATAATGAACAACATAAAGTTTAATCAATTTCTTTTTTTTTTGAAAAAAGGGGTAAAGATTTATTCAGAAATCACAAAATTACAAAGAACAGGCCTTAGGCCCACCAAGACAGCAACAAAAACTAAAAGGATCCTAAAAGAACCACCAACACCACAACTACAAAGTCTAGTGACCATAGCAATAGATCTAACTGTTGGATTTCCAATGATAATACCTTTTCGGAAAGCCCTCAAATAGATGACGTACACCAAAAACTAGGCTCATCTGAAGCCTTGAAGGGCCTCAAAAATGACAATGAAAATTAAATAAACAAAAAAGGGAAATTGATCCTACACCACTGGGTGCTCTTGCATCATCTTGTCTTCTAACATTAACCTGTCTAAAGTTTCAGGATAATCAGGAGGTAGACCATCCCTTCCACTAAAATCCCAACCATCAACATGCTCTGAAGTCCACTTGGCCAAACAATCAACCACTCTATTCCACTCCCTGGGAACATGACAAAAGGAGACAAATTCCAGTGTATTACACATTTGTAAAATCCGTCTGACCACAAAAGCTAATTGCCAACTCACATCATTCAAATTTTGTTTGTTCAACATGTCCACAACAATCTGAGAATCTGACTCACAAATAATCTTCCTCCATCCTAAAGAACAACCTCGTTCAACAACAATCTTAATAGCTAGGGCCTCCATAAGATTGTTAGTGTTGCCCAATATAAATAGAGAAGAAAAAAACTGCACAACCATCATCACCTCTACCTCTACCTCCAATACTTGCATGTCCAGGATTCCCATGGGAAGAGCCATCTGTATTAATTTTTAAGATTCCCACAGGAGGGGGAATCCACCTTCTATCTCTACTTATCCGCTGCTTTGCATTTCGAGATCTATTTCCAGCAGCACAATCCATTTTAATGTTTTCCAATTGCAGATTCTTTACAATAACATAATCATCCGGATTGACATTTTCAGACAAATTGCACTTAGCCGAGATTGTCTCCTGAAGCCTATTAACTATCTTCTGTCACAACTGAGGACTCCCTATATGTGAATCACAAAAGACCCTCTGATAAATTCCAAATAATAAGAGTTGGCCCAATAGCCCAGGCCACTTGAAGAAAAGAGGTCTTTGCTGGGGGTCTGCCCAAGCTATCCCAAAATTCAATTAAGGAGGTAGCATGAAAACAAGCATGTTGCCAAGCCTCTCATCACTTGTGCCAAATCTCCCTAGAGAAAGGGCATAGAAAAAACAAGTGGGAGTAGTCTTCCTCATTATGCATACAAAGATAATAGATAGATGGTCCCTGGAAGCCTCTCTTACGAAGATTCTCCCACGTGAGGCATTTCCTCTGAGCAACCAGCCATAAGAAGAAATTACATTTCGGCCAAGAGAAGCTATTCCAAACCTTCTTCCACTAGGGAACATCCGTCAGGCCATGCAATTGCCTATCAAGCTGAGCATAACCTTCAGCAACAAAAAACTTGCCTTTTGGATTAGGACCCCAAGCCAAAATATCTCTCCTTTAGGGAACTACATAACCTACCCTCCAAGATATTAACCAACACCACATAATCTTCATCCGAACCACCCAAGGGCCATTCAAGAGAATCCTTCCAACAAGTCACCTCAACTTGTCCAATGCGCCTAACCGTTTTAAAATTTTCCACCTTAACCCATCCAGTATCAGTGAAAATGTTGGAAAGAGGCTGAAGCTGTGGATAACTAGACAGAATAGGAGGGTGACCATCCCAAGAGTCCTGCCAAAAAAGAGCTCCAAAGCCTCTATTACAAATCAAGAAAAGGTCATCTTTAATAAGTTGGGCACCTTTTTTAAGAGTATCCCATATACAAGAGCCCCTGCCCACTAAACTAAGACGAGGCACCTCATGATCATTAGCACCAGGGAGATACTTGTGGGTTGAAATCTTGGCCCAGTCCTGATCCTGACTGTTACACCACCTCCAATACAACTTAGCTGCCAAGGCCTTGCTAACCAAAGCAATAGATTTGAGGCCAAGACCCCCAGCATGTCTCGGTTTACAAACAGAGTCACATTTAACTAAACTCCATTTAGAAGAAAGAAAACTACCAGACCAAAGAAATTGACGGGAAATAACATCGAGCTCTCTCACAAAGTTGGAGCGGGGAGCCTGCACAAAACACCTATAAATGGGAAGTGCTTGTACCACAGTCTTCAGAAGAGTCACTCTTCCAGCAGAGGATAACCACCTGTAAGTCCAATGATTAAACTTACAACGAAATTTATCCAAAATTTCTTGCGAAAAATATCTGCGTTGAACCCCCAAATCTAAAGGAATCCTGAGGTGCAACAAAGGAAGGAACCCCATCTGAAATCTGAGGATCCTGGCAATCCTATTCTAAATAAGCCGAGGGGTATTAAAGAAATATATGGATGATTTATCTTCATTAATTTTCTGACCTGAGGCTTTGCAATAGATATCCAAAGCTCTCCTGAAATTCACTGCCTCATTGATTCTGGCCCTGCCCATCAAACCCGTGTCATCCACAAATTGAAGATGGGAGTAGGGAGGTAGAGCATTACTCCAATTCCAGTCCTGAATAAGACCATGTCTCACCTGAGAAGTGAGAAATCTGCTAAGACCTTTAGCCATGCGAATAAATAAATAGGGAGATAAAGGGTCCCCTTGTTGAAGCCCTCGTGAAGCGCTAAACAATTCCAAGGGTTCCCCATTAATAAGAACTAAGAAAGAGGTAGAAGTCACACAACTAAAAACCCAATTCACTCACTCTTCTCCAAAACCAAAAGCCAAAAGGATTTTAGTAAGAAATCCCAACTCACCCTATCATAAGCTTTGGCCATGTCAATTTAATAAACATAGCCTTCTCCTTAGAGGAAGCCATCGAATGAACAGCCTCCATTGCTATCACAACTCCATCAAGGATCTGTTTTCCATCAATGAAACCACCTTGCTCCTTAGAAACCAAAGTGAAGAGGAGAGGTTTGAGTCGTTCAACAATCAATTTAGTGATTATTTTGTAGACAAGATTACATAAAGCAATAGGCCTGTACTGATCCAGGCTATTAGCCCCCTCCTTCTTAGGAATGAGAGCCAAGAAGGTAGAATTCATAAATTTGAGCATTTGTTTATTCCTATGAGATTCTTGAACCACATCTAGAAGATCATACTTTATAATCTCCCAAAATTCTTGAAAAAATTCAATAGGAAACCCGTCAGGACTAGGAGCCTCGCCTTTTTTCATTTGAAACACAACCCCCTCAAGTTCAAACAACAAAATGGGGTGCAAGAGAGCATCATTCATTTCAACAAAGACAGGAGGGGGATTACAGTTTAAGATGGCCCTCTCTTCCACCATAGGTTCAAGATCCTCTTTGGTAAATAAATTAGAAAAAAAACTGACAGCTTCTGTAACAATTTCTTCTTTAGATGAAAGATGATCCCCTTCTGAAGAAATGAGAGAGGTAATAGAGTTACCATACCTCCGAGCCTTAAGATAATTATGAAAAAAAGCAGTGTTTCTATCACCTTCTTGGAGCCAATCCACATGAGACTTTTGTTTCCAGAAAATCTCCTCACACAACTCCCACTCTTCTAAGTTCTTTAGAGCAAGGGACTCGGCCATACTGAGCTCCACAATCATCCCTTGATCCCTAATTTGACGCGTAACCTCATCCAGCTTGGATTGAGCTACCATCTTGTTTCTATACAGGTTCCCAAAACATTGTTTATTCCACCTCTTCAGCTTGTAATTTACATGTTGTAATCTCTTCCCAAAGGAGTACATAGCCCGCCGCGCATGGGCAGGCACCCCTTCATACCACCAATCAACCATAAGATCCCTCAATGATTGATCATGAAGTCGCATCAATTGAAATTTGAAAGAGGGATTTTTGGAGGTTCTAAAAGATGTAATAGAAAGCTTAATAGGCCAATGATCCGAACTCCTCCAATCAAGAATTTCTGAACTGGTGGACCACCTATCATGCACCCAAAAGTAGGAAACCAAAAATCTATCAAGCCTTTCAGAGGTAGCCTCAACAACACTCCTCCTATTATTCCATGTAAAGACACCATTAATTGGCTTCACATCAATGAGATTCAAGAGACCAATATTATCTCTGAGTAAATTTGAGGAAGGATCAAGCCTGAATAACCCATCTCACTTTTCCTCCAAACTAGTAACAACATTAAAATCTCTAGCCAAAATCCAGGGGAGAAAAGGCTCCTGAGCCCGAACAAGATTGATGTGAGCCCAAAGATGAGACTTACCCACAAGATCAGTAGGAGCATAAATATTAGAGAAGAGACATCTTTCTCCAGTCTCAAAGCTAGAGGCGACCATAGAAATGGAAGACCTGCTAGAAAACCACCACAAAGGGGAAACTTTCCTCAGGTTCCAGAAGCAAGCAACCCCACTTGAACTGCCATGAGAGCTCACTCCTTGCCAAAGGCCTTGGGGCCAGACACGCAAAGCACAATTGGCCAAACCATCCACTGAAAGCTTGGTTTCCTGAATAAAAACAACACCAGGAGACTCAGAGTCAATTAATCTGCGAACAACCTTTTGTCTAGGGATGTTATTCAACCTGCTTACATTCCATGAGAGCACAATCATTTATGTGGTTGAGAGAAGCGGGAATCAATGGGCTTCACAGATCCCAACTCAACCAAAGTATCACCAATAAGCTTAACCTTTTCCTGATCCGTTTTTCATCCACTCCTTAAAGGTTTGTCTAAAGAACTCTTTTTGAGGATCTTCTGTTGCAAGCCTAAAACAGGTGGGGCTTTGTTACTCTTCACTGAAACTGAGGCCGCTATAGTGGAAGGAGGAGTAGACGCCATGACCACTGCACCTTCAGGGACCTGTGACTCACTAAAATCTCTGTTGTCCTGAACATGGGAAGGCAAATCCATAACCATTTGAACATCCTATTGATTCTCCAAAGATAGGGCCCGACCCTCTTTCTTGGAATCCCCATCCAGCACCTCATGCTGAAATTGGCCACCCAAGGACAGTTCAACTGGAACTCCTTCCTCTTGGACCAAATCCTCTAGAACCTCAAACCTATTTAGGGTGACATCATTTTGCCTATCCAACCGAGTTCTCTTCTTTCCCTTGTCTTTATTTCGAGGTTTCGCAGGAATGAAGCCATCTTTATCAGCAGGACCATTAGGCATAGGGGCTTTCCCCTTATCTTCCCCAAGAACAGAGTGAGGAGGATTGAAAATAACCAGTTTAGAAGATTTATTTCTGGGACATCTCCGCTGTAAATGACCATATTCATGACAAATTTTGCATCTAAATGGCAGGGTCTCATAGTCCAACTGTTGGATCCAAGAAGATGTCCCCAAACAGATTTCCATAGTCTGGCAAAGGATTATTTAAATCAACTTCTACACATATACGAGCGTAGGAAATTGCCTTTCAATCTTGAGTTTGTGAAGCCAAACCCACAGGTTTACCAACAAGCAGTGAGATTGAGTGAAGAATATCTTCTCTCCAGAATTCCAACGGAAGCCTCGGCAATCGAATCCACACGGGCACACGAGAGGGAATCTCCTCTGCAGAAATAAAGCCAATATGCCAAGGTTTGATAAAGAGTCCCACTTGGTTGAAAAAATAAGGGCCACCCTCAAAAGCCTTGTTCCTGTCTGCTAGGTTGGAAAAAATAACCAGAAAATAGTTATTGGCTACCATAAGTAGCTCCATGTCTCCTACAAGATTCCAGACACGGCATGCCCAAGACTCTAAAACAGGTATAGAGAGGTGAAGACCAATAAATTTGCATATGAGAGCATGATTGCACCAATATTCAACATCTTCTGAAATTTGCTGAGGTTGAATGACCAGAATTGGATGATCTTGGGATCTCTCCAAACAACCATTCACCTTTTTCATGTGAAAAGGCTCTTTCGAAGAAGAAACGCCCGCCCCTGATTGGGAGTGACCAATGTGTTCCTTTCCACATGCATGCTTCAAATGAGGCAGATCCACCATATCCAGATCTCCAGAGACCATTTGAGAAGAGGATAATCCTCTATTCTCCATGGATCCAGAGAAAATACCAAAAGAAGAAAAAGAAGAGAGGCGGAAAACCCAACCCCAAAAATCCCACACACCCCAACGACAACCCAGAGCAGAAGAAATAGAAAAGGGTTGTGAAAAAACCCTGCGGCATCCCAGAAAACCTGACCACAGGCAAGCAAAAATTGACCCCCAGCAAGCAAGAACCCCCCCCTGGAACGAAGCAAGCAGAGCGTAGGACACTGGCTAGGGCACGTCGGCCCTAACACGACACATGCACACACAGAGCCATCTTCGATATCCCCATAAAGTTTAATCAATTTCAATTTTATTAAGCCAATACATTTATATCAGTAAAATAATGTAGAATTAATATAACAAATCAACAAACTCAAAAAATACAACCATTTCACTAGATATGTACACATAGAGACTTTTGTGGGAAAGCATTCCACCCTAAAAAGACCCAAACTTGTATTATTCTCAAAAGATATACAATAATACAATTCACTTATCCCTTTTGTAGTAGATTAATTGCATAAGAGTGCGTACAAGGGACCTTTTAATCAAATAGCCCATGCCTCTAATATAGAGGAAAATCAGAAATAAGAAATCATCAAGATCATCATCAAGCATCCCATAATGGTATTTAAATCCTCTTACACCTCTTACACACACCTTATACATCATGGATGTCATAGATTTGGTTATAATGGTCAAATTAACCAAGATAACAATCTTAGGTGCTCCATGAGGGTATTGATTGCCTTGTCATAACACCAAACATTAAAGATCTTCTTACAACTTGCATTCTGGACCCATTTTTTGTAACTCCCTGTTAATTATCTTTTTACATAATATCTTAAGTATTGCAGAGAATAAATAAATAAACCCCCTCTATCACATGGGCATTTAATTTGGCTTCATTCCATTATGTTTTGGGACTAGGTATTATTTATCATCTACATAATTAAATTATAATTATAAAATTTAGGACATGCAAAGTGAATGTCATACCTAGTCATAACATTCTCTTACTTGATATTTACATTGCAACAAATAATAGGAAACTAAAAAACATATAAAGCTCTACAAGAAGCAAGGCCCTTGGCCTCTTTGTACCAACTATATTTCTGTGTTTATTGGCTTGGTAAGAGAATTTGTAGCAATAACCAAATCATCAACCTTTTGTATTAGGGCCGTTTCACCGTCAACCATCTTGTGGACAAAGTGATTGATACTAAACACCAATATCCTTCATAGGAGAATGGTACATTGATTTCCTCACCAAATAGATGACACTTTAATGATCACATGCAATCCTAACCAATTTACACTCAAAGCTAATAGTTGAAACAAATCTACGTAACCAAATGACCTCTATATAGGCATGCGTTGTGTACATGTTCTATGCTTTTGCAGTAGACTATGCAACTATGAGTTGACACTTATTCATCCAATTGATGTCTCTTTTAAACAAGTGAATACATAATATGTAGTGGATCTTCTACTATCCAAATCATTAGCCTAATCTAAATCAACAAAGCCCTATATATCAAGCATCTTACCCATATAATCAATCTTATCATAACAAATACAATAATTAGAAGCCTCTCACAAATACATAAAAACTCTTTTTAAATAAATCCAATGTTGTCTATTGGGTTTAGACATAAACCTATTAAGAACTCCCACTACTATGACACTATGTAGGCTTGTACATATTATAGCATACACTAGGCTTCTTATAGCACACTACGATAAGGAACATTAAACATTTCCTCCAAATCACTATTTGAGTTAGGACACTAATCCAATGATAGCTTAGTACTAATTGGTAAAGGAATATTAATTGGCTTATAGTCATGTAGCATGAATCTCTACAAAATAGTTTGAACATACTTTGTGTCGTATGTAAAATTCATCATCACTTCAATCAGAAACAAAGGGAAATCATGAATCCCTATGTAATCAAAGAATTCTAAATAAACCAATGAAAATAGATGCATAATAGAATAAATCTCAACAATGTAAAACTCCCTATTGTGCATCATGGCTTCCATTGCTCTTCTTCTCTTTGTATGTAAGCTTCTAGATGTAGTGGGTCATTATGGAGAAGTCTATCACTGGGAACATCTTGTTCTATGAACGCAATACGAGTACCATTAGCCAAATTCCCCACCATGGATTGGAAGGCATTTTCATCTATATCTCTGTCAACTATTGAATCTTGAAGTGCTTTGTCCAGGATAGCTTTATGATTTGGTGATATACGCAATAGTTCAAATATCTGGGCCGAGGTTTTCTTGAGTTGCTCAATAACATTATAGGTCCCTACTGCTGGTGGTGGGTTGGATGGTACTCCTTGTAAAGTTACTTTTGATATGCGAGTAACTACTGCACAATCTCTGTCTCTGGGATTTATTGTGATTGTAGCCACTGTATTATCTCTTGTGAGGGAACTATTTGTAGCATATGCTGTGTTATCAAGGTACATTTCATATCCCTTCCTATAGTCATTATGTGCAAGTCTGATATCCATGATATGTGCTATAAGTTCATCTTCAAACCATCCTGAATAAAACGGTTCTTCATGCCCCCAATCCATAAGACAAAGATTCTTGTCTTCATCATATTTTGGTGCTTCTGACATCATGCAAATTTGGTTATCATAATCGTAAGTCTCTTGACATTGCTCATCATTATTAAGTGCTTCTTGTGAATCATCACTTACTACATCTCCTGAGCTAATGGCATGAATAGTATAGTCATATGAGACTTTTGTGTAGTTAGCTATGTTGTCTTGCGTTCTTGATGTAGATGCCTTCTCTTTATCATATTTGACAAATGGATCCTTAAAGATGGTGTGATTCGTGTTTGTTGAAGTTTTGTTTGTGTCAATTGTGATGTCACCTTGATTGATCATGTACTAGATTAAGTTATTCAATTTATAGCAACTTGCAGTTTTGTGACCTTTTGTACGATGATATTCACATAAATCATTATCATTCCACCATGTAGGTTTGAAAGGACTTGGTTCATATACTCTAACTTTTGGCAAAGTGATCATATCTGTCTATATTAACTTTTTTAACGCTGATTCAATAGGTTCCCCTAGAGGTGTGTAATTCCTTTTTGGAGCATTTACCCTTGGGAATTTCGTGTTCGTAGTTTGTGCTGTGTTTGCGTTGGTCGATACAGTGTTATTCTCTGTATGTGGACTAAATGATTGACTTGGGCCTTCTAAAGACAAAATCGGTTGAGCTCTGTTCACTACACGGGCGTCTACAACACCATCATTGGTCACATTTTTGTTTCTTGACCAAAACTTGGATTTATCATTGTTGTTGTTATTGCCATATTTTATGAGACCTTTTTAGTGATTTGTTTAAATGTGGTCAAACATTGCATTTGTATCGGGTACTTAATTTTAGGGATTAAGTTTTCTGTAAACATGTCAACTTGCTCAGTTTCGGGAATAATAGTCTTGTATCTTCTGTAGAGAGCTCTCCATCTTTGTATGAAGGACACGAATGTTTCATTCTCATATTATTTTGCGACACATAAGTCCATTAAAGTAACCGGGGTTTCAATGTTATGTGAGAAGTTAGCAATGAAATGTTCAACTAATTCACCCCATGATGTGATAGTTGGTGGTAGATGTGAAAACCACTCCAAGGCTGAGCCTCCAAGACTTTTTGGAAACAATCTCATTAGATAAGTGTGTTCAGTTGCAACCTCTATACATGTTTTGAAAAACTCTCTGATGCGATCTCTAGGATCACCTTTCCTTCGGTATCTGTCAAATTTTGGTGTTTCAAATTGTGGTGGGAAAGGCGACATGGATAATGTGTGATCAAAAGGATAAAGACGTAAGTCCTGCATTGTATAGCTCTTTTTATCATTACCGGTTTGCATAGTTGTCATTTGTTGTTGCAGATTTTGTACCTGCTGGGCCAAAATATCTGTTTGAGTCAGGGGTACACTTTGCGCATGTATATTTCCCACAAAAGGATTCGTGGTAGTATAACTAGGATGTTGTTGAAAGGTACCATAATTATAATTCTGCGTGTTATGGGTTCCACTAGGTACTGTGAAATAAGCGAAATGTGAACCCATGTTTGACTGGGTTGTACTCATTGTATTAGCGAAACCTGGGTTTGTATTCTGATGACTGTATGTAGATCCTATGGAATAGGAAACCGAGGGTTGAGTTGCACTTGTTGTATGAGAAACTTGTGTTTGAATAGGTGTCGACACACTTGACATTATTGGTATGGTGTGAGAGGCTAGGATAGCCTGTGTTGGTGCGCTAACGTTTATTGTTGAGGATGATGCACTTGATTGAGAAGTTGCGTTTGAAACAACATTTGTTTGTATAGATGATGTTGGTGCATTCTAAGAAAAACTTGAGGTCATCACTTGTGTTTGTGTCATATGTGGTATTTGACTGTTATTTGGACCTAAAGTAGTTCCCGGTGGTAAGATTGTTGTGACATCAAAATCTTTAGGTAACTTGGCACCATTTTGTAATAACAACGAGAGATATTTGTCCCTATCATTATGTATAAGAGCGTCTAGGATCATAAGGACATGTGGGTCTTGTTGAGCCGACTCAATCTCTTCGTGTGTTCAATTTTGTTGTAGCTCATGTATTGTGGGCATTGCCTGAGGATTTGACTGTTGACTACTTGATATGTCCATGTTCCAAGTTGGATTAACCAACAGGTCATTGTTTGGGTCCATCTTACTTTTTGCCTTTTGTGACCTTGTGACGGGCATTTAAGACTTCTATATGAGGATGGTTTAGAACCTAATGCAAGATGACAATAATGTAAGACTCTAGGCCTAAATATAGAATTTGCAACACTAGACCAAACTCTCTATTGGGGATTTGGACGCGAGACTTGTTGAGTATTTCGAGATTTTTGCAATGCAAGTTTTTCAAGTTCTTCTCTTAGAAGTTCTACAACAATTTCTCTATCAATTCTACGGGCAATTTTATACTCTCTATCTAGCTTGTACTTGACTCCTATGTACTGAGGTGCACTTGTCTTTAATTCCCAAGCTAAATTATCTAAACCGACAAGGATTTCTCGTTGAATGTCATTTGGCACTAGATTAGGTTGCTCGAAAGGGAGCAAACCATCACCTGGGAGACCCATTAAGATGCATGCTATGACTTTCTAGGATGATTATGCAAATGATGACAGACTAAGACAGATGTATATGAGGTCTAATAAGGACTAAACCTAAGGACGTATATGAGGATGATAATGAAGACGTAAATGAGGACTATGTAAGGATTTATTCTAAGGACATATATAAGGACGATAACGAGGACGTAAATGCAAGGATTTATTCGAAGGACGTATATGAGGACGATAATAAGGACGTAAATGAGGACTATGCAAGGACTTATGCAACTTCTAAGGACGTATATGAGAACGATAATGAGGACGTAAATGAGGTAGGGCTTGCTCAAAAACCCATCAAAAATCACTTCCAAAATCATTTAATAAAGGATGATTCATCATTTCCTCAACAAACCCTCACTGATTCAATCACAAGTATGTAAATTTTTTGAGTTTGTAGGACCGTCTGATGTTTCAAGATAAACTTTGTTTCCAGTAATTCTGTTTGTAGGACAAGTTTGTTGTTTTCCAAATTTGAGAATAATTGTTTGAAGGTAGGTATAGTTGACTAAACTGTGTTCTGACCAACTTTGAGAATTCAGAGATAGGCAAGGTAGGGCCTGAAATAGCCCAAATACTGACTCAATACTGGTCTGGAACAACGATACACATAAAAGCACAGAAGACAATCTTAGGCTGGAAAGTGGACTCCATTCAATGAGGCCTCCACAGTAAAATACCGAAACAAGAGGAATAGATAGAGAGTCTGGCAGCATTGGCTCCACTCCACGACACACACTTCTCGGTCATGCCAGTCTCTCTTACCTCGAAGATCCAAAGATCTTATCACCGAGGGATTTCTGTCTCATAATGCAAGGTACATGAGGGGTATCTATGGGGTACGATCTGCACTCCCGGAATCACTGAATGTGGGATTTGGGCTACTAAGTTGGTTCTTATTGTAAGTTTTGAGGGATCTTGATCCAACGACGGATTCTCAGAACAAGCCACTTAAGACTTTAGTTGAGCTTATCGGTGCCGGGAAGGCCCCACATATGTCGAATTTACTCAACACTCTAGCTGCCTGACCAATATATTTATATAGCAGCTTGAAGAACCCGCTCGAGAGTACGCTGGGAGAGATGATATCCCCAACACATCCCAATTTGAAGTACCTCTGTGGGGTGATGAAATCCCCAGTCAAAGATACCCCTCACTACTAAAATGAAAAATTGGGTGATGTTATCACCTTCTTCCTTTCTCCCAAGACCTCGAAGGCGGGTGGAAAGGTAGTTGATGCAACAATAGGTCCACTGGAAACACGACAAAAAGTTCTTTCCTTTAAAAAAAGCAAAGTGTGAGTTATTCTATTGATAAGCCTGATTCACATTCATTTAAAAACCCAAACTTAGGTGTGAGATACGCATGTGCATGTCAATTTTAGAACACCAAACTGAAGTGTGAAAGCATGCAATTTATTTTAAGCCAAAAATTGAGGTGTGATAACATGAGTGTTTATGATTCAGTAATGATCCGATCTTCTCTGTAAATTCGCCACATGCTGCAGACAGATAATAAATAACTCAAGAAAATCCAGAGAAAACATAAAACTTAACTATGAAATATACAAATGCGTAATGTTACCTGAGTGAATACGTGATTCTGTATGAGCGATTGCGTGATACTGACAGAGCAAATGCGTAGTTTTGACAAAGCGAATGCGTGATACTGACAGAGCGATCGCGTGAAAATAACTAGGCAAATGCGTAAATCAGAGACAAACCAAACAAAACAAAAACAATACAAAGTCTAACTTTGATCTGGAACCTGCAAAACAGATTGTGATGCCCTAGCAAGATCTCTCATCATCCATTTTATATTAAGCAAATCATATTTCACTCTATATGAGAGAACTAGGCTGTTGTATCTATCAATGGCTGGTTAGTCCTTTAGATCTTGTATCTTATTTTCTGCCTTTAGGATTTGCTGATAACGTCTAGCTTGCCTCCTTTGTTCTTTTGTCCTCCTGGCACCTGAAATCTTGAATTGTACCTTACGTGCCATAAGATGTCATAACCAAAGCATGCAATAAGGGTAAACAATGTTCAGATTTAACGAATTTAATACAGAATCAAGATAGAACAGAGCCTAGATAATGAGAAAAATAAGATAAACATAATGCATAAACCAGCCGACGAATGCGTAACAAGATTTGATCGATTGCGTGGCAGGATCTAGACAATTGCGTGATGAGTTCCGCACGAATGCGTGACCCTAAGTTATCGATTGCGTGATTCTGTAAACACGATTGCGTGATTGTTGAATCCGCTTTGCAATCCATACAAAACTTTCAAAAAAATGAAAATTCCGTACGATCTGCAAAAATCACACAGAAAACAAAGAAGGTTAATTAGCTGTTGATTCTCGTTGGGTTCACCAAAATGTCGTATGTAAAATTTATCATCAATTCAATCAGAAACAAAGGGAAATCACGAATCCCTATCCAATCAAAGAATTCTAAATAAACCAATGAAAATAAATGCATAATAGAATAAATAAAAAACAATGTAAAACTCCCTTTGTGGTATGGTGGCTCTTAGATATCGTGCTGATAACCTGCAATTGACACAAAGATTCAAAATTCGCGATTCATTGTGATTGTTGAAAAATGGAGATCGAATGCTCAATTTATAGATTATTGGAGATGATTGAATGAGAGGTGGAACAAAATGATTAAGAGGTGCAACTCAGGTGAGCTCACATGCTGATTGATAGTTGAACTGTTGATTTGGAGGTGGAACAAAATTGATTGAATAGATAAATGAGTTAACTGATTGAGAAAAAGTTGATTGAAAGATGAAAAATAATGATTGGAGGAAATAAAGAGGATGAAATAGAAAGCGTTATTTAGAAAAAGCTAACTAGATGATAGAAAAAAAATGATTGGAGAGAATTAAAGAAATGAAATAGAAAGTTTTATTTTAGAAAAAGCTAACTAGACAATAGAAAAAGAATGATTGAAGAGAATTAAAGAAATGATGTAATTAATCAATTAAAATAGATGGAATAGTTAATTGATTGAAAGCTTTTTAGAAAAAAGCAAAGTGGAAGATAATTAATTAAATTAATTAATTTAGCATGTGCTTGCACTTTGACTTAGATTTTCAATTTAATCTTTGCATGAGATTTAATTCAAATATGGAATTTATTTTAAATTCAATTTGTTATTTGAATATATTTAGAACTTGACTTTGATTTTTGAAATCATGCACATGTATTTGAAATTAGAAGAAATTAAAATAATTTGAATTTGAAATTAGAAGAAATATAAATTAGAATGAAATTAAAAGAATTAGTAGAATTATTAGTTAATTAAATAATTTAAAGAAACTATTTAATTATTTAGAAATTGAATTTAATTAATTAATAAAGATTATTTAAATTAAAGGAATTAAAAATCACAATTAATTAAATAATAAATATTTAATTAATATTTAGAAAAGGGTTAATGATTAAATGATAATAGATAGAAATTGGAATAATTAGTAAGATGACGCGGAAATATGAAATTAGAAGAATAAGATTAATTAATTTAATTAAATAATTAAAAAATTATTTAATCAATTAGAAGAATAACTAGTACATGATCAATGAGACATTTTTAGGTGTCTACACTTTGTTTGAGCTAAAACTTTCTACTAATCTAATCTATGATAATCTCAGTATCTAGAATATACTTTGAACATCTAAATATTTCATGTCAAAGGCACTAGGTAATTGAGTTTTGAGTTCTTTAATCATTTACTTACTATTTCCAATGAACATGTTGAATTAACATAGAAGATTATATTTAACAACTAGTCATCGATTAATTTAAAATAAACATAACGATTACATTCACTTTTAACAAATCCAAGATCCATTGTGAAAGCATCAATTTAATACCACATATGTGGTGACCATGTTAGACCATATACTAACCGCTTCAACCTACAAACCAAGTTCTCTTTCCCTTTTATCATAAAACCATCAAATTGTTTCATATAAATTTCTTCCTCGAGGTCCCCTAGACAAGAAAGCGATTTTAACTTATGTTCACTCTAATTCTATATCATAGACAACAGTAATACGAGGGAGGAATCTAATATTTTTTTCAGTGAAAAGAGAGAATTTCATTCAAAGCTCAAAGCACCCTTTGGCCATTGTCTCGCCTTGTACCTTTTTTATTGCCATTTGCTTCATTTTTTATTCTTAAAGGCCCACTTGCAACCAATGTGTTTACTTTCATTAGGAAGCTTAACTAGATCCTAAGTCTTAGATCTATCTAAGGACATAATGTCATCTTACGTGGTTTCCATTCAAGACTCATGCTTCTTTGAAGGAGCTTCTTTCATAGATATAGGTTCATTATCAATACAAGATAAAGCACACATAATAGGAATATAGTGGGATATATTCGTTAACTAGTTTGTGTTGCCTTGTGGATTGTCAAGGGTGCAGTAAAAGGTTCATGTTATTCCTCTAAACCCTTTCAATTTGAACCTTCTACCTCCTCTATATTCTCATGTCCAACTCATTTTTTTTTTCACTTACGCATATTTTTTCATCTTAATTTTGATTTCAAAATGCATAATTTTCTTTCATGTTGTATCTAATTAGACTTAACTCAAAGCTCCCAAAATTTTTATATCTTTGGAATATACTATATTCAAGTTTATAGGATCCCACATTTTATAACTCTCCAACATTATTACTTTAAACAATGAAAATACATTTTTTAGTTTGATTTCCAACTTAGACTATTTTTCTGTAGGCACATGAACACAAATCTCATAGCCAAATACTCTAATATCTAAAATGGATGGTTTCTTTTCTATCCACACTTCATATGGTGTTCTATCAACCAAAACAAAACACAATGATCTAGCACTTAAATAACAATTTGTATGTATAACCTCAATTCAAAAGGTTGATCCAATTGAGGACTACTTAACATGCTTCTTATTTTATTCATTAATATTGTATTCATCCTCTTTGTGACACCATTTTGTTGTGGTGTATATGAAGTTGTTTTCCGTCTTATAATACTTGCATACCTACAAAATTCATCAAATTCTCAAGAAAATAGAGAAAAATCTAAATCCTTAAACTTCCTAAAAGCTTAAGTTTTATGCCTTCGAAAATAAACCAAGTATAACATGAATGGTCATTGATAAAGGAAACATAGTATCAAGATTTTTAAATAGAAGGAACATTCACAAGACTAATACATCACTATGAATTACTTTCATTAATCATTTTGCTCTAGAGCTCCTACTGCTGAACTTTATTCTATTTTGTTTACCAAACACATAATGCTCACAAAAATTAAAATTTGCAAAAAATAACCAAACAAACCATCTACCAAATTTTTATTAACAAGGGTCTTAAGTCCTTTTTCACCAATGTGATCCAACGTTGAGTTTGAGTTTTCAATGACATAGGTAAATATATAGTATGCAAATGCATCAGCCTAATCATCACCAAATTCCCTCTCTCCAACCTACAACTATTCTTGTCAAAGATGGCACGCACTCTAATATCATTTATTGTATAATTTGAAGGTAAATTTTGTGCTAATGTTAGAATGTGCAATACATCTATGAGATACCCAATTTCCCCATCACTAAACACAAATTTTACTTTCACTATGCCAATAATCTTTAATGTGATCTATTGTTGTCAAGGAAACCTCACCACCATCATATGCTTTGCACAAAGAGGAACACTCCTTGTGAGAAGTCATGTGATAGAAGACACTTGAATCAACAAGAGATGAGCCATTGTTAACAATCTCAACATAAAAAATCAAAGCATCATTTTCATCGTTGGAAGATTAATCATTAGAAGGCGACTTCTTGTTTTTGCATTCCTTTTTGACATGTCCTTATTATTAGAATATTTAATTATATTTTAGTCACCTATATTTAGTTCCTTGTTTAATGGTCATTTAACTTTTTAGTTAATTAGCTTTTAAGCTTTATTTAGCGTTTAGCTTTTTAGTAGTTCACTTTAAACGACTTGTTCTTAATTTAGGACGTCGTCCTTGTAATCTCTTTATATACACTTGTATATTGTTGAATAGATTGTCCGATTATTGAATCATTCATTGAATTTATTTTTCATGGTATCAGAGCGGGTCGATGGGATTCTTTAAAGTTTGGCGAAATTTTTAATAAAAATTCATGGCCTTATTTCTCGAATATTTTCCAGATTTTATTTTATTGTTTTTTTATAAAAAAATGATTTTGCTTTTTTGAAGGCTTTTTGAGGGTTTCGAGGGTTTTTGGTTTGTGGGCAAATTTCTTTGTGTTGGGCAGCAATTCATTTTTTTTTTAGGGTTCTGGAGATTTTCGTGTTTGCAACCTAGAGGTTTTTTTTTGCATATTGAAAATTTTCCTAGGGTTTCTGCAATTTTCGACTGGGGTTTTGACCCTTCAATTCAAGTCAAAATTTTATTCTGGTTGTAGATTCTTGGTGGGTTTTTTGAGACCTCAACTGAGTCGGTGTCATATTTTTTTGGGTGCATCGTTTTTCGTGACTCAATTTTTGAACTGTCGGATCTACATTTTGATTTCAGATTCTTGGTGGGTTTTTCGAGAGTTTTTCTGGGTTGGCCTCAAATTTTTCTGGGTGCTTCAATTTATGTGCCTCGAATTTTGTGCCAACAAATTTGCCTTGGAATTTAAAAACAGGCAACAAATTTTGCTAATTCTGTGGACGTAAGGAATTTTGGTGTCTTTTGGGCGCCATTTATGTTGTACATCCGATCTAGGGTTTCTGCCCCTATTTTTTTTGCGTTTTTTTGGGGAAAAAAATCGTCAATATTTTTCTGGTTTTTTTACAAAAAAATCAGAGGTATTTTTTTATTTTCCGCAAATTATTATTATTTTTTTATTATTTTCAGGTAAAATTTTAGGTTTTAAGTTTGCAGAAAATTTAATTTCTAGGTTTCTTCCAAACCTCAAAATTTGCACCTTGGAATTTGTGCAAGAATTCTCCTCCAGGGTTTCAGATTTTTTGTGCAGCTGCTTCTATTTTGATTTTTGAATCAGATTCTTTTGTCTCATGCTTTCACTAGGTTGACCTCGTTCAACCTCCATTTTCGTGATGGCATCTTTGACCAACATCATGTTGGAACACAATCAAAAGTTCAACACCTACCACAACACCTGGAAACAGTGCATGTTCACAATATCTGAATATCATTGCCTTGATCAGATTGATTTAGGCCAGACCTCGTCCTATAAGCCCTAGGGTTTTCACATTTTTTTTTCCTCAAAAATTGTTCGCGAGGTTTAGAATTTTTTCCTTAAAAATCATTATCTGTCATCTACAAAGCTTGTGTGGGTTTTCTGATTTTTCGCCATAAAAAATTATGGGAGGGTTTTGCTTGATTTTTTTTTTCTCAAAAATCAGGGTTTTACCACATGATGTTTGGTATTTTACCACATGATGTTGTCTAGTGTTTTCCTGCATGATGTCTGATTTTTTGCCGCGTGATGTTTGGTGTCATACCACGTGGTGTTTTGGGTCTTGCCATGCGAAGTTTCAGGGTTTTGTTCGATTTTTTCCACAAAAATCGTTTCAAGGGTTTTTACCTTTTTTTCCACAAAAATGATGATTTGTATCTTCAGTTTTGGAGGGTTTGCCGAATTTTCCTCAAAATCATGGTTTCAGGCTTCAGTTTGGTTACCCAACGTTAGGTTGGATGGATTTTGGTATTCTTGGTCATTAACACTTTTTAGATCTAGGGAGGGTCTCCACCGCAACAGAGTGTTCTTTTCATTTGTGATCAAAAGACTTGCAGTGTCTTCTGTAGGGTAGTTAGTAGATAGAATGACCATTAAGGGAGGGTATTAGAATATTTAATTATATTTTAGTCACCTATATTTAGTTCCTTGTTTAATGGTCATTTAGCTTTTTAGCTTTATTTAACATTTAGCTTTTAAGTTTTATTTAGCGTTTAGCTTTTTAGTAGTTCACTTTAAACGACTTGTTCTTAATTTAGAATGTCGTCCTTGTAATCTCTTTATATACACTTGTATATTGTTGAATAGATTATTCGATTATTGAATCATTCATCATTGGAAGATTAATCATTATAAGGCGGCTTCTTGTTTTTGCATTCTTTTTTTACATGTCCTTATTTATCATAAATCTCTTACCAAGGATTTTAGATTTTTTTTTTTGACAGACGTATACCTCTCCTCTATTTTCTTACCACCTTATTCATTGGGTCTACCTAGTACAAATAGAGTATCCTTTAAACCCTTGTGTATGTATTTCTATCACACTTCTTCACTAAGAAAAGTAGCAATAATAACATCCATCTTAGGCTCTATAATACCACCACTAATTAAAACTATTAAATTCTCTCAAGATTCAACTAAAGAGCATAATAATAAAATATACTTATCCTCCCCATCTAACTTGACATAAATGCTTCTTAGTTGATTCAAAATAAGATCAAATGCATTTAAATGCTTGACTGCTAAGTCTTCTTCCTTCATTTTTAAGGAATACATTTATTCAAAAAACAAAACATGTTTTTTGGACTCTCAGGAAAATATCATCTATCCTTCTTCATAGATCATGTGTAGTAGTATCCTTAGAGACATTTAGGACTAAATTGGAGAGACAGTTGTATTATCCCTTGAGTTTTTTTGTCCATCTTTGTCTAATCTACATCAAATATATATACATGCTTATCCTTTTCTGTCATATCTCCCCATTGATATCTCTCCTTCAAGAGATTCCCCATTTTTAATTTCTACAACCCATATCTAGAGCCATTAAACTTTTCAATCTCCAACTATGATGTGCTTGCCAATAAGATAATAAAGATTCAATATATAACAAATCAACAAACTCATAAAATACAAACGATTACATCAATATACATATAGATACCCGTGCTGGAAAATAATCCACCCCAAAGAGACCAAAAGATGAAATACAATAATACAATCCATTTATCACTTTGATAGTAGGAACTGGCTACATAATAATACCCGCAAAGTATCATGTAACCAAAAATCCCATGCCTCCAATGTGTAGGAAAATTAGAAACAAGAAATCATCAATTGGTATCCAAAACTATGAGCCATGACATAAACCGACACCCCTATGGTCATGGTAATCATCTTAGAATAGTATGCAACTCCTTTTACACCTCTCACACATCCCTTATGCATCAGAGATATCATAGATTTGGTCATAAAAAAATAAAAATCGATCAAGATTCTAGTCCTATGTGTTGCATGAGGGCATTGATTGTCTTATCATAGCATCGAATATGAAAGATATTCTTACAACTTATAGTCTTGACTGATTTTTTGTAACCTCTCTATCAAATGTTTGTGAACACAATATCCCAAATATGTTAGAGAATAAATGTATAATAAATAAATGCCTTCCCTCACATGAGCATCCAACTTGGCCCCATTGATCTTTGGAGTCTAGACACTATTTTTCATCTACATAATTAAATCACAATTGCAAGACTTAAGAATTACAAGATGAATGACACACCTTGCGCCAATGAAGAGAGTAAAACACTCAAGATCTTGCATAAAATGTAATCTTTGTACACGTAATTAAGGCAAAATAAATAAAAAGTTATCCTAGTTGAAGTAGGATTGCCTTTGCCATCATAAAGGGGGATGCAAGGGGTTTTGAAGTTTGGTAGGAAAAGATAAGTAAATGTGTCAAGAAGAGGGTTGCAATGGAGTTAGATGGAGATGTGTAAAGTCCAAACAATGGAGAAATTGCTATGAGATGCCATAATGAATGAAGATTCTTGATAGATGATATACAAGGAATAGTATACAAATTAGACAACAAAATTTAATGAAAATCAAACTATTGAAATGTAACACCTAAGCAAGCTATTGCAAAACCTCGTGGCAACGTCCATAAGCCCAAAATGAGTCAAATTTTCTAAGACTACTAAAGAAGAAGGTTTGCCATCCAAGGGTGGTGGTTCCCAATCATAAAGAGATTTGCAAAGCAAGATTTTAGGAGTTCAAAGGTTGGTTGTTGCACTAAGTTTAAGACATGGAATCTCACTAAATAGTTTGACTAAATGAAATAAAAGGGTTGTAAGGTATAGTGGGTGAGGTTATGGAAAGGGGGTCAACACCTAAGACCAAAGGACCATAGACAACAAGCAATAAATCACAAAATCAAACACATGAAATTGGTCAAGGGGACATGACCAGGGATGATGACAAAAAAAGGTTGAAAAGGAAATTAAAACACACACGTGACAAGATAACCAAAAAGAGTGCAAAATATGATAGAGGGAATTGCAAAGTATGTAATTTCAAATCTTATAGGAATTCTTATAAATAGATGAGCAATGACATGAGGAGATGAGCCTAACTTCACACAAAAATGTCATTTGTTGATATGTAATGATACAAATCATCCTCAAAAAATAAAATGGAAATTAACATTGATATGCAAATTTCACCATCACAATAGTACATATTCTTAAACTCTATATTTATTAAAAAAGCTTCTAGTGCATCCCATAAAGCTTGAAGTGCATGGACTACTCTCAATATTTACTTTGCAATAATGATGCAGGGGCATAGCTTTCTCTTCAATTTTGGTTTTTGTTTTGTTTGTTAGTTTAGTAGATTTTGGTTTGAGGTGTCTAGGTCTTCTAGTTTGTCAACACATTCCTTCCTTGTTGACAACCTCCTGTCATATTATGTTTTTGATTAACGAAAAAATAGGTTTTGAAGGGGACCCCAAAACCCTTTACAAAGGAGATTCTAAAAGAATTAGAATCAACAAAACTCAAAAGAGAAGTTGTCTTAAAGATGAAGCATTAGATAAATAGACAACCAAAAGACAAGAGGCTTCCATAGCCAGAAACAAGAACCAATAGCCAACCAAAAGACAACCCATCAAGAATTACCTTTAACTTTGCTCTTGTGGAACAAAGAGTCATATAAAAAGAGGGCGAAGAACGCTTAGCTTTCTTTCCTTGAACAGTGACCCAACCCTCCTCCACTTGTGCGGCCTTACTATGCCAATCAACATAACCACCCCCACTTGAGAGGAAAAACTAGCAGGAGAAACACCCACCAACACATTGACAAAATCTCTCCCAACAGATGAGCCAATATCACCCAAGACATTGACACAGGGAGTGGATGCCTGGGGCCCATTCCCCTGATCAATAGGGGACTCAAATAGAGTCTCCAAATGAAGCCCGCAAAGCCCATTAGCACCAGCAGCCCCAACGTAAAGCTCCTGCACAACCGAAGAATCATGTTGGGAATCCTGCACAATCGAAGAATCACGCCAAGAATCCAGCGTAGCCTCCTGAGAAACCAAATGATGCTCAGATTTTTTATGAGCAGTGTAGTGTTGAACCAACGCCCCTTTCCACCATGACACTGCCAAAGATTTCTTCTCAGAACTACAGTGAGAAGCTGCATGACTAGTTTTGATGCATCTCCTGCATCTGAAGGGGATTCCCTCATAGTCTAAGGGTTGAACCCAACAACCCTTTAGAAGTATTCAGTGAAATCTCAGCAGACAACCCTTTAGAAATATTTATCTCAACCAAGATACGGGCAAAAGTGGAATGATAGATCTCATTAGAATCATTATCAACCATCAAAAAATCCCCAAGCGCATCACCCACCTCTTCAAACAGATGACCCACCCAAAAGTGAAGGTGGAGATTAGGGAGTGGCACCCAGATTGGAATCTTATTAAACGTTTCCAAAGATGGATTGAAATCAACATGCCACGGTCTAATCATCAATACAAATTTATCTTCCAAGCTAAAAAAATTATCACATAAAATCGTTCTTCTATCCTCTACATTCTCAAACTCAGCTATAAAAAATCCTTTACCCATAGGGTAAATATGTACCTTATCAGAAATGAGCGGCACCCAATGCTCAAAAATCCAAGCATGCAGATTAGGTAGACTGGACCAAAAATCCTTGAACCTATAGATCACTCCACGAGAAGACAGGATATAATCATTCAAATCTCTCTCTCTCTCTCTCAAACTCCTCAGACAACTTAATCGACATGGAGTACGAGACCAGGACAAACCTCTCCCCAGACCGTCTTTGCACCTTATGACCAGGGGCGACAATGGAAGGGCTGGAAAAACAAACAACTATATCCCCCCCCTACAAGCCTCCAAAAAAAATTGCGGACCGTACTCACCATTACTCCCCTTGGCAGCCACAACAAACACAAAACGTTTTTCACCATCTGCTGCAGGCACAAAAGGGTCCGCCCCACCGCGTAAGATTCCAGTGGCAGCTAACCCAAGAGCGGCCACACCATCTAGAGAAACCCTAGCGACAACGGAAGCATCGTGAGCGAGAAAAAAACTTTATGGTTTGAACTATAGATGTAAGCACTACAAGCAAGAAGCCCCACTATTTCTCCAAGGTTTTCCCCAAGGTAAAGCATGCTCCAATATTAACACAGTAGAGACGAACCTGTGGGGTTTGAACCTAGGTTGTAGGCACTACAGGCAAGAGCTTGGACACGGGTTCTTGTCTCATTGTATTGAAGATGGTTTAGCATGAAACATAACACAAGAAGGCAGAACACGAGAAGCCAAACCAATGACAATTGGGAGTCAGATCATTGGTAGAGTTCGTTGGTCGACGGTTGTTGTGCCTTTAGCTTCTTTTTAAGTGTGGGGAATTGCTTTTGTGGAGGCTGGTTGGACCATCATGAGTAGACAAAGAGATAGATGAGAAGAGATAGGTGAAAGAAGAAGTCGACTGTACTAAAGGTAGGCTGGAAAGGGATCATTCAAGTCGACTCTGTCAGTGGAGTCTAAACCCTTCCTCTGTAAGGGAAGATTGTTGTTTGTTCATGTAAACAAATTTGAAGAGAAGTAATAACAATTGAATGTTGTTCTTTTGTATAGAGGATTGTTTCCTATCGCACATGAGTGTTGATGGTTTGTTAATGTAGTCTTTGCTGTTAACCTGAACTTTTGGTCATTATTGTTCCATCGTGTTGTTGTTTTCGTTCCTGCCCTATTTGTTAGTATTGGTTGCCATCAGATAAGTACCTATTTACTTCACAAGCTTCAAAATCATTCCTTGTTAATGTACCTAGACAATCCACCTTGCCTTGGTGGAACTTATGAGACAAGTCCACTTAGAGCCAAAGTGATACTTCAAATGTGCTATATTTACTACTACATTTTTACCTACATTTAAACCAATAGCCCTATTGGCACTTCATTCTAATATGTCTCTTTTCTTTACGTTTTGCTCCTAGTTTGTGTATTTGACCTCTTTCATCCATTATCAATAACCATTCTAAGAATTCTTCAATTGGGTCCCCTATGTTATGTATTGCCTAAGGATAATTAATGTGGCTTTTGTCCAAAATCCTTGAGTGAAATTGTTTTTGGTAAATGTGCAATGGCATGGCCCTTGCTCTTGTGAATTGAAGTTCTTTTTTTTGGACTTTTAGAGTTCTTAGGAACATTTGCACTTGGTCCCTGGTTCTTTAGTTTCCCTAGCCTCTTAGTCTATCAAAAACCAACAATGTATTTTAAAAGGTCTAAAAAGTAAATTGTTGGGGTGTCATTTGATATAATTCATTGTAAAATTTCATCATAGTGGGAAAACCTACTAGCTCAAATGGTTGGTAATGTTGTGCTAAGAGTTTGGGTTTGTCCCATGTAGGTCCAAGGTTCAACTCTCACCTGTTGGATTTACTTAGCGGCTAGGCGATTTGAGCCCATTCAATCATCCATAGGGGACTAATCTCACCTCAACTCCTTTGTGTTATTGGATTGATTAAGAAACCCTAGCTTTGTGCACATTTTCCCACCTACTCTCTTGCGAGTTCAAACTCTCTAGCTACCAATATGAATGCCACAATCCATTGAGGTTCATCCCACAATACATAATGAATTCTTGTAACCTTTGAAGAATGAATTTAATAAGCACATTCCACATTGTTTGAGCATTTCCACAATATTATATGCATTTCTACATGTATTGCTAATAAGTTGGCCATCTGGATGGCGGTAAAATCCTTATAAAACTTTTGTAATGTATTTTTAAAATAAATAAGGAAACTTATAAGTTTATTCTTGAATTACTAAGTTGGACTTCTATAATGTTCTACAATTTCACTTATATTCTCATATGCATATGTAGAGCTTAGCTCATGTATGCATATGAAAAAACATGATCTTTTGTGATATCTTCATTAAGGTATCACCATGTGATTTTAGTCATTACATGTTTGCATTCTATAACTATGTTGCTCAATTGGATATAAGCATCTATCTACTAGAGGCTCCACCTCTTACATCATCCCAACACACCCAAGATATTAAATTTAAGCATCTTTTCAATTTGTGTTATAGTTAATTTTACTCATTGCCATATCTTAATATGTATGCCAATGATAGGGGTTATCATAGATCACATCTCTAGACAATTTGCATGGCAAATTATCTATTTTAATAAGGCACTTTACATTTTATGTTCAAACCAACCCATAAATATGAAGTGACAATCTGAATAGGGTTTTTTTATCAAGTCATGCATAAGGTATGGTTTATATTAAGGTAAATGTTCATTCTTACATGCCATATTCTTCTCATCAACTTAGGAAAGCCATCCTTGGTTTAGGAGAGCTACAAGTCGAAAGAGGTTTTATCCACCTCTTGTGTTCATCCATTGTTCCAACTTGATCATAGGTTTGTGAGGTTTTACTTGCCTTGGGGTTTCGTCCATCGTTCCAACTTGATCATAGATTTGTAAGGTTTTACCTACCTTGGTTTTTGTCCATTGTTCCAACTTGATTATAGGTTTGTGTTTTTCTTCCTAGATTTGAGGCCCCTAGTACTTATGAAAAAATCTAACCTTAGGGATTTGGACCTGCAATTCTATGCACCAACAAACCCAAAACAAGGTGTTTGGTCAAACACATTCTTTTAAATTTTTGGTAACCTTGATGTAGAGTAGATTATTATATTTGGTGAAGCTATAATAGAATCTAGACTTACTAGTATTCGTGGATAGATTTTCACCCACAACTAAAATGTGTGGAAGTTGAATGAGTCTGTTACATCTAAACATTTCTAAGTAAGAAGAATTACTTGGAAACCTTGGTAATTTAGGCATACATTTCCACAAATCTACACATAGAGCCGTGTAGTTTTCATTTTTCCAATCAAAATGAAAACCTAAAACAAAAAAACTCAAAAGAATGACAAATCTCAATCCTTGTCCTTGAGTAAACATATTATTTGTGAAGACAAAAATCAAACTCAAAGGATTGACAAATCTCAAACCTTGTCCTTGAGTAAACTTATTATTTGCGAAGGCAAGATTGGCATAAAGCATAATGTCAGTTACAAGTGTATTTACATGATGCTCAAATCCAATGGATGAGCAATGGCATCATTGTCATATTAGTACCTAGTTTAGATGTTTCAATGTATCATATAACTGGAATTAATATATATTAGGCAATTAATATGCTCTGTGATGTTAATACTGATAATAACTAGCATGTTGTATGGTTCAATGTAAATATCTCAATATGAGACCCAATGGTTGAGTTATTATGTTTATTAGGTTAAGAAGAGTGCTCACATTGGACCAAGTTCAAGAAATGATAAATGGAATCCTTGGTTTAGTAGAGCTAAAGTCGAAAGAGGTTTTACCAACCTCATGTTTTCATCCATTGTTCCAACTTGATCATAGGTTTTTTGAGGTTTTACCCTTCTTAGATTTTCGTCCATCATTCCAACTTGATCATAAGTTTGTAAGGTTTTACCTACCCCATGTTTTCATCCATTGTTCCAACTTGATCATAGGTTTGTGATTGTCTTCCTAAATTTGACACCCCTAGAAATTACGAAAATATCTTAGGGATTTGGACTTGCAATTCCATGCACCAACAACCCTAAAACAAGGTGTTTAGTCAAACACATTCTTTTATATTTATGGTAAACTTGATGTAGAGTAGATTATTATATTTGGTGTAGCTATAATAGAATCTAGACTTACTAGCATTCTTGGATAGACTTTCACCCACAACTAAAATGTGGGCAAGTTGAATGTGTCTATTACCTCTAAACATTTCTAAGAAAGAAGAATTACTTGCAAACCTTGTACCTTTGGTAATTTAGGCATACATTTCCACAAATCCCCAACTATGGAGCTATGTAGTTTTCCAATCAAAATGAAAACCTCAAAAATCAAACTCAAAGGAACGACAAATCTCAAACCTTGCCCTTGAGTAAACATATTATTTGTGAAGACAAAAATCAAACTCAAGGTTGACAAATCTCAAACCTCGTCCTTGAGTAAACTTATTATTTGTGAAGACAAGATTGGCATAAAACATACTATCAGTTACAAGTGTATTTACATGATGCCTAGATCCAATAGATAAGCAATGACATCATTGTCATATTAGTACCTAGTTTGGATGTTTCAATGTATGATATAACTTGAATTAATATATATTAGGCAATTAAAATGCTCTTTGATGTTAATACTGATAATAGCTAGCATGTTGTATGGTTCAATGTAAATATCTCAATATGAGACCCAATGGTTTCGTTATTATGTTTATCACGTTAAGAAGAGTGTTCTTTTTGGACCAAGTTCAAGAAAGGATAAATGGAATACTTGAATTTTCGCTATGGAAGTTGTGCTCATGAAGAAAGCTTTATTAAGGACATGCACATCAGCACATGCACATCCACTGCAAATTGTCTTAATATAATGCATAGCACTATGTTTTTAATTACTTAAGCAGGGGAAGGGCCTTGATCCCTCATAGAGATAAGATGGTTAACAACACATTAGAGCACAAGCACAAAACAACAACTAGCATCACACATCCAGAAGACTAAAAGGAACAACCTTGCAACTAACCCACCCGAGAGTAATAAAAAATACTATTAATCGTATACATAGCCCACCAGGCAAGCCTATCCTCCCCCATCAAAAACATATAACCATAGATCATCATAGAGTCATATAATACATAACCAAAGAAAACACTACTAGTAGTATTACCATAAAAAATATGCAATGTCTTAATAGGCATGCAAACCTTATAGTTCAAAACTAAAAGATATCTAAACTTAGAAACATAAGACCTATCTACCCTAAGCCTTAAGAGGCTACTATACCTATGAGAGCCATCAAAACCAGTAAGCATAACCATCAAGGTCGTAGCAAAAAGGTAGAAAGTCTAGCAATCCATCATGAACCATAACATCATTTGCTACTGAGAAGCCCATAGTTCTTGGCAATCCGCTGCATCTGGTCCTTCCAAGCATCTTGGTCCGAACCCTCATCCAATCGGTCCTCCACCTGTTGTTGTCTGGAGCCTTGTTGTTTCTTAGCTTTCCTCTTTAACTTGCTCTGCCCTGAGACAAAGCCCATAGCTGCCTTTCTCATAATCCCATCTGTAATAACACAGAGCAAGCTTATAGCTCTACCCTTTTGAGTATTGTTTTTACAAAACTCTTCAGCTTTGGCTTCTAGGCCCACCATATGAGCTTGTAAATCAACGATGTGGCACTTTAGATAAGCAATTGTGTCCTCATTCTTCATAAAGGGAGATCCTGAGTCTTTAACTCCATAACTCTTTCCCCAGTGTTAATTGGAGAAGGGGTTCTCTATTTTGGCATTTCACTCTCAAAATCAAGTTCATTCATTGCAGCCATATGGTTCTCACTCTTATCCTTCGAAATCTCATCTTCAACCAAATAATCCTCATTATCTGAATCTTCAGAAGAATTATCCTCTTCCTCTTTTGGGGCATACTCCTCATCAAACACATGGGCTTCTTCCTTCACCACAATTTTGCTTTTATTGTCCTTTGCAATTAGACGCATAGTGTGTCTTTCACCCGAGCTAATTTCATGTTTGTCACCTTCCTACTTGGCCTCATCTTCGTCATCAAAGCCCGACTCATTAAGGTCAATGGTGATACTTCTATTGGCAAGCCCTTTGCTCTCGGTTTTCCTAACTTCTGAGGAAGTAGGCTTAAGAGTAGGGACTTTTTGTTTTTCAAGGGTGGATTTTAGGAGCGCAACTTCCAAAGCCACATTAGTAGGGAGGTTTTTCAACTTTTTGCTTTTCTTATTTGGAGTAGGGTTGCTTTTCTTAGAAGGCAGTGGGTTGGTTTCGATAAGCTTAATATGCATCGAGCTACTACAGGCTTCAACATTGTCATTAGGTCTACTGGGAAAGGTGATAAAATAGATGCAATGGGGAGAGCATTCAAAAGCATAGTGGTAAAGGGCAAAAATTAACCCCTAGTGCAAAGCGGGAGAGGCCCCATTACAAATACTAGCACTTAAAGAAGAAAACAAGTAGAATGGAAGATCAATCTTTTCAACATGACGAATATGATTTAGGATGTGAAAGTGATAACCATGGACAGTAGAATAACGCCCTTCAAGAGTAAAATATTTCATAACATGGAAGATTACCATACAGAGACGATAAGATTGATACCCATTCTACAACACTGTCAGCCTCTCCCCTTTTTCAAAAAAAATCTTGATAAACCCTTTGTACATCCCTGAGCTTTTCTTTTCAGCTTTCTACCATTCACATTTTAGGTCTGTGACCTTTGTTATAAGTTTAGGAGTAACAATAAAATTGATATTGTGAATAGAAACAACACCCTTTTTCCATGAATTGCAGAATTTAGCCGACAACAAGCTATTGTAACCCTTCATGGCTAGAAAGTAGGGGATCATCCAAATCCTGGCTTTGTCAAATTGGTCCCACAAATCCTCATTTTGTCTCAACTCATTACAATCCCTAAGTTCAAAGCATTTCAAAGCACCTCCCATAGCTTTCTTAATCACAACAGTTAGAAGAGAAAAGAAGACAAAAAATAGAATAGGCCCATCGAGAATTTGACAACTCAAAGAGGACGTAATAATGGTGCAAATAAGGTTAGAGAGGACGAATTTTTTTTTCCAATCGATCAAGATCACACATGTGAAATGACCATACCATAAATATCCATCCTTTCGGTAATATATTTGCAAGGTGTTGCCATCCCCACAAATCCTATCACAACTAATGGCAATGATGGCGATATTGTAACAAGGCCAATTCAAAAAAATTGTACCTTTTATGGTAATAACTCCGCTCATGCCAAAAAAGGCCATTAATAACATCCGGCCACAACCCCTATCAAGAAGCCATGTCATCATAACGTTCTTCAACCAAATTTGAATTTGATATTTAGAAAGATTATTATCTTTTCCAAACCTTTCTTTTTTCTTCCTTGTGATTAACATGGAAAACATAGCCATGAAGCCCTAGTTTGAGTAAACTCACCCTATTGAGAGGTGTTGACGTGTTTTTTAGGACAATGTCTAACACAGAATAAAGTTGCCTAACGGTCACTTCACTCTCTTGATCAAAGTACAATTGCATGCTAAGATTGCAAGAAGTTCAAACAATCGACTCCAAGGTTCCTTCAATGCGTGGAGTGACTCAGTTCGCTGATGTGATTGCTGGTAATCCAAGGGGCCTTACATTTGCATCGTTCTTTCACTTCTTTGCTGTGGCTGGAACTCCATCATCAAATATGACAATTTTGCGATGTTGTTGCTTCGAACAGACTAAAATGAACTGAAAGTAAAAGGGAAAGGGTTTAGAAAGATCTAAATCTACTCCTAGGGGCAGTGATAACAATGAATAGTGCTCTGGTGGACAAATTCCAAATAAACCAAGCTCTGCTTCGCCAAGATCAACTACAACTCCGCAAGAACCGGTGCAATATTCTGGGGATGCTAGAGGATTTTCAAGTCGAGAAAGTACATTTGAATACCCAAAAACGATGCAATCCAAACGACTATCCACAATCGAACTTAGCACAAATTTAGGGGGCTCAGACTAACTTTACATTGCAACTTACAATCAGCAAGATGCAAAAAGTATGAACCAGGGAAATTCATCAGACACCATTACATTCTCCATTGAAATCAAAGCACTTTACTATTTCTAATCTAAGTGAGGAAGGTGAAACCATGCAAGTTTTGAAAAAATAACTTAAGTGGACACAATCAGAGAACAATGTTTCACTGTTATTATTTCAAAATCTTATCGCAACAATTTCATACAAAGCTCCCTCCCTTACAAATGAGGGGGTTCACCCCTTTATATAGGCCTCAGGGCTTGATTACATGCAAACCCTAAATAGGGTTTTCCCTAATAGATTCTCCACTCAAGATGCAACAAGGTGGGAATCTCAAATCAATAACCCATCATGCCCATATACAATTAATTCAAAAGTACCCAAAATAGCATCCATTGCACATTAAATGCACCACCTTCAAATTCGCCCATTCATTGAACATTCATCCATGCAAAAATCACCCCATTATGTCATAAATGATCCATCATTTCCACATGCGGCGGCTGCATGCAAAAGGAATCTGCCATAAATTCAACATGCAATGACCGGGTCACCATTTGGTCAAATATTTCGGCAATGAATGCACCACTCTACTGCCACGTGTTCAATAGATCCTTGCCATGCAAGTGGACCCCGCCGTCGTATATCCGCTCCTGCACATTTGGAATTGTTGGAGAGGGAAAATTCGATTCAGGAAGAATTTTCTTGAAGTCTCTTCAACTTTCCTTGCTCGAAGAAGGTTTTTCATCAATTCTACACATTTCCTATTTTTTAGGAAAAAATCCAAATTAGGGTTCCACGGTCTAGGAGAGAGAAAATTCTCCTACGAATCTAAATCTGTAAATTTTTTTGAAATTTGGATGTGATTTGATGCTCGGAAATGGATTTTTAAAAATTTTTCCTGGGGGGAATTTCTTGTTTAGTTCATCCCTGATTCCTTCCTTGCCTTAGAAATTTTATCTTCAATTCATCTTTGGATGTGATTTCTTGTTGTGGAGGAATTCTCCTTTGGAAATAAATTTTGTTTTTTACCTTGAGGAAGGAAATTCTTCATACCTTAGCCAATTTTCATGATTTCCAAGAACTATGTCCTGAAGGAAGAAATTTCAAAAACACAGTCAATTTTTCACCTTTCCTAGAATTTCTTCTTCTTGGGTGCAATTCTTCCCCGATGAAGGAATTCATCTCTTTGTGCACTATCCATGAGAAGATCATTTTAGCGCACTCCTGTGTTCCTAGGCGGCATTTTACACTTGGTGGGGAATTCTTTCAATTCCATGGATTCCTTGCATCCCTCTATCTGGTGCTCTTTCTCTCACTTGGGCACTAAAATGCCTTGGTCAAGGACTCTTGCAATTTGTCTGTTTCTCCATGCACTCCTCATTCTGGCGCCCTCCACAAGGCTGGGGCAGAAATTCCTCTTGAGAAAGAAATTCATTGTTTTGTGAATTGTCCATGTCTTCTTTTTCAACATCCCTATTTTTTAGGGATCCTCCTAAAATTTAGGAGCCAAGTTCATTGGATGGAGAATTCTGCCACGATTCCGAATCTATAACCATTTCCTCATTCCGGCGAGATTCGGTGTCTAACAATAGCAAATTCAAAAATTTGCCCGAGGGGAATTTTATTTTCTATTCCTCCTTCACCCCTTGTGGATTCCATGCCTTAGGCAAAATTTCAACTTTTTAGCTTAGGCATTGAATTCACTGTGCCTTGGAATTTTCACTTTTTTACACCTTCCATGGAATGTCTAGTTTGGCACCCAAGTCCACATTTGGGCGGATTTTTCATCTGGCCAAGGATTCATGGAATCTGCCTTCTATCTATGGGAATCCCATTTTGGCACCCTCTTCAGTGCTTGGGCGGCATTTTGCTCTGGCCAAGGATTCATAGAATTTGTCTTCTCTCCATGGGAATCCCATTTTGGCGTCCAACTACATACTTGGGTGGAATTTTCACTATGCCATGGATTCATGGAATTTTCCATTTGTCCTTGCCTTCCTCAGTTTGGCGCCCACCTGCATCCTTGGACGCAATTTTCACTATGCTATGGAAATTTCCATTTGTCCTTGCCTCCCTCAGTTTGGCGCCCAACTGCATCCTTGGGCGCAATTCTTCATGCATGGAGAATTTGATGCTTTTCACAAGTTCCAGGCTCTTCGTCAGGATATATATATGAAATATACATCTTCAATATGTCTTTTTCCTTTCTTATACTTTAAGTTATATTTCATATATATTGTTAGGATGTTTGAGAGTGGTTTCAGGTCCATAGGAATCATAATGCAAATTCTGGATTTTGAAAGATCTTTCAAGTTTTCAGACTTAGTCAAATTTCAGGGCATTTTCGGATCAGAATGACATTGGTGGATTGATGTGAATTTCTAGACTTGGATGATTTTGCATGCTTCCCTCTTCTGGAATAGGAGTTCCAAACCTAACCATTTTTTGATCCAACTTGTCTGCCTACTAACTCTTCCAGATTTAGAAATGGTCTTCAGGAATGTTCAGTCTTCAGCATCTTCAGAGATATTCAACTTTTAGTGCTTTCCTGTGAAGAACCTACCAAAAATAGATTTTTCCAAATAGTAAGTGTTTCAAAATGTCAAGGTTAGAAAAGCACTTACTAAAAATAATAAGTTTGATTTTTGACAAAATGATGACATTATGGGACTCAGTAAAATCCCTAAAAAATAGGAAGTTGCTCCGTTTTAGCTCAAATTTTACTGAGAGGTTCCTTGAAGGGTCCTGATTCCAGTCGTATGTTCAGTTTTTTCCAAAGCCTTAACAAAAACCCTTAAAATCTAGAACAAAAGGCAAAAACCCAAATTTGCTCAAACGAAAGGCAAACTTGACCAATAATGCCCTCAAACACTTGCAAAGCAGAGAGACTGGCAAGACTATTGCGAAAAGACCGGAAGGGCCTAAAAAGTAGGGGGTCTCCATTGCAATGGGGTGATGTGTGAAAACGTCACAACAAGAGGGTTGTCCTCTTTCAATATAAAGAATTTCTTTGAGACTGGGAGGAAATTTAGGAAAATAAAAGAAGGTCCAATCTGTATGTTTGAGGCCTAAATTTGCCATTTCATCCGCTCCCATGTTTCCTTCCCTAAAGACGTGCTGGACTTTGGATTGAAGGAAGTTTCTAAGCAAGTCCTTGTTGTCCTCCATTAACCTTGTTATTTCCCATGGGCAGCATTTAGCTTTATCATTAAGGCAGTCCACAATCAATTTCGAGTCCCCTTCAAGGATGATGTTCTGATAATTCTTTTCCTTAAGTCTCTTTAGGCCTTGCCAAGCAGCATAAGCTTCTGCTCTATTATGGGAACCTATGCCTAGGTTCCTGCTGCACCCTTCAATAAGGATACCCCTACTATCTCTTAACACGCTCCCTGCTCCAGATAACCTTGGATTCTCCTTAGAACAACCATCAAAATAGCATTTAATCCACCCTTCCTCCAGTGGTTTCCATTTGCTTGCTCTCCTTTCTTTGAATCAACTCTATCCAATTAATCTTCGGTTAATCCCCCATGTCTGTTTAATTCACAACACTGATAATTGAAAAAATGTGCTTGTCATCTATACAATCTTAGTATTTATTTACCAAAAGAGTGGAGGAGCACGTCAGCCTTGTTCACATTCAACATTTTCAGATTGCTTGTAATTTCAATGTTAAAATTAAACTGCAACTGTAAATTCTCGTCAGTAAATGTCATTCAGTGATTATTATCAATATTTTGTGACATTACAGCCATACCTCTATAATCATGGGGGATTTATGTAAAATAACAAAATATAAATCTCTCTCTATCAATTTTGGCAAATTAATTGATTTCAAAATTAAAGTATAGATCAAATGGCAAATAACAAAGACCCACCTTTGACTAGTAACTTGCCCCCATGTAATAACCAGAGGATGTATCATCTCCCTGCTTACCTATATATTAGATACATAATATGCAAAAACAGCAACTCGATATTTTATTAAAGTTGTAAAACATGAGCTGTCGCCTACATTAAAGAAACAAAAAAGTAGTTAAATTAAAATGACCAACTATGCATCACGACCTTGTTATTTACACACAAAGGCTTGCTCACAGTTTCAATTTGTGAGAGACAAACAATTATAATTCTAGATTTACCTATTAATGTTTATAATATCTTCAAAGTAAATAAATTTGACAAATGCAATTCATGTTTGTTTTCAAAAGCTTTTTACCTTGGGTTTCTGTGTGATTTTTAATATTTTTGGGGAAACACATACAGATGCAAATAATGCCAAAATGCTTAGTTTCTCGAATAACTTGATTTTGTTCTTGAATGGGTAAAATGCTTATGCAAAGGGTACCACCATATCAAGAATGCCTGTGAAGTGGCAAGATATGCACATCACTTTCAATAATCAACAAACACATTGGCCGACAGCAAGCTTGGTTCTCATTCAAAATTTTCAACCTACAAATTATTTTGTATGGTTCTAAAATTAATTTTCATTATTTTATACAGGAAATACAAAATGCTTATTGCATTTGTTTTATGCAATATCATAATCTACTCTGTAAAAAATCACCTGCCCTTGAGGTTCTAATTGGAATTTCCTCTAAGCTATGCCGCCTGTCCAACTTTTGGTGCCTGTCCTGCTTGAGAGCAAGCTCAGCACCCTTTTCAGCTACAAATTTTGCAAAGCGAGAACCTTTCTGCACACCATCTCTGGATCTTTTCTCATCTTTCAAAACATCTGGTAAAAAAGGCAGAGATGGTGATGGCCTTGGAGGTGTTGGAGGTACCAATGCCCACACGGCAGATAGTAATTCATTTGGCTTATCAATGTTGTACAATATGGACAGGTCCTTTGTGTCTGCGAAGCTCGGAAGGAGAAAGAAAATATTAATATCCTCAAATAGCCAAAGTAGGCAATGGAACTTCTAAGTACAGCAAGTTATAATAATGACAATTGCTAAAAGGAAATTAAACAAAAAAAATCTAAATTAAAACATAATACACACTAACTAGAGGTGCTTAACCAAAAACAAGTAAACCTTGGACAAGTCACAGAAAACCACAATATACAAATAAATAACTGGAAACTAAACTCATTAATAAAATCGTTGCATCTTCACCTGAGAAATACTCCTGAAGTTCTACAAGCTTCCTCTGGTACTTAAACAATTTTGCAACAGACTTGCTAAAATTACTTACCCCCTTTAGCAAATGTAAATACTGATTTGAGTGCTGCACAGGGTATGCTGAAATTCAAATGAGGGATGACTGTTCCTCCACTATGCCTTGCATTACTGCAATAGAGTTAAAACTATTAAAAAATTTGGTCAATGTAGAATATAAATATATAGCTTTCTACACAAATTTCCTGTCAAGATAATCTCTGGAGACATCTTGAAGAATATAAATATGTACCTTGTCACCAACCCAATCATTCTTCCCTGTGAATTGACTACCACACCCCCACTGCCACCAGGATGTACTGCGGCTGTTGTCTCGAGCATTGCAGGATACTCCTCACTGAACTCTTCTGATATGGCTGGCTTTCTAGTCTTAACAACTTTTGCCACAACCCCAGCACTGACAGAAGGACATAGATCTATGCCAAATTCAAGCAAATCAGGTCTATCCTATTAGGGAATAACTTATGGAAAGTCATAAATTAACATATATAACTAGATTGTTACCTGAACGGGGCCCAAAAAGACCATGTCCAATTACAAATGCTTTAGAACCTGGATATGGGCATTTTTCTTCAGGAACAATAGGGCATAGATGATTTGGAACCAAATTAATCTGCAATAGTGCAATATCCAAAGGTCCTTTAGAGACATACACAACCCTGGCATCATACCAAGAACGAGGATGCATGTGGTCCAGCCTCACCCGAATCCTTCTGTAGCTTCGGTAACTAAAATCCAATGTTGAATGTGTAATAAGTTGGTCACTAGAAAAAACATTATCACAATGTTCATTTAGAGGTGCCGCAGAATATGGTAAATTGTTGACTTGGTTTTCTCCCCAAGCAGTACATTCACCAGTCAAGGGTTGTGACCTAGATTTCTCTGAATATCTGTCAAATGTTCTTTGTCTAACATCTTCATGCTTATTTAAAGGAGGTGTTTTGCCAAATCGCCAAGGCTCCAAAAGATGAGCATTAGTTAATACAAGACCATTATCATTTAATACTATACCTGATGCCCACGCACCATCACCAACAGTGACAAGCACAATTGATGCCATGGCACGATCAATCTCAGAAGAAGCACTTGGAAAATTGGATGCAAAGCATTGAAGTCCTTCTTGCTCACTGCTCCAAGCTACAGATTGGAACTGTTTGTTCTCCTTCTCACAAACTGGTGGACAAAGATGCATATTCTTTTCCAGCATTCTGACTTTTTCTTGGTGCACTACTTGCAATTTTTCTGGCATTCTGAATTTTTCTGGATGCATTAGTTGCAGTTCACCTAAGGCTGGTGCTAAAGCATCCCACGTTACCACAAGCTGCCAAAAAAATTTGCCTTGTAATATACTGAAATGATACCCCAAAAGCATTTCATGTTCCCTAACTGTTTATAGCCAATTACAAAAATTTGAAAAGCATATTTACCAGGAAACTCTAGTATAGGAAGGAGCACTACGTTCATGTCCCCATCCCTGTACCCATAATTTCTGGTGACTATCTTTATATATAGTAAGTTGAACCTAATCTACTCATGTAACCTAATTTGAATGGTGTTCCCACCCCTGTCCTCATACTGATAGCCCCACTTCACCAGGTAACTATGTCAAAAAGCCAAAGTCAATAGGGCCTTGGTGCTGGAAAAGAAAATATATGTAAAATAAATAATAATAATATAAACAATATATATTTAAGCATAGGCAGGTACAGCCATTTGTAAACTTCCTAATCTTGATAAGTGCCCTAGAATATATATTTGATGGTATGACATTTAAACAAACATTTTGAAAGGTCAATTCCTAAACCAGTACAAGGTCTTGTCTTAACAAATTGATTATTTAACCTTACAACAGTAGTGACCCTATAAAACATGCACTTTGGAAGTTCAGACATATGATATTGGAAAACAAGCCATACTAAACAAATCAAAAAGTGTATTTGGCCAAAAAAGTAGAATCATGTCACTGAAGTAAATAATATTATAATTCTGTTTGTCTTGCTTAGAGCTGGCCATATATAATATATTGTATATTCTATTCCTTGGGATACTGCCAAATAAAATGATCATAGTTACCTGAACTTCTGCACCACCACCTCTCTGTCGGAGAGGTCTAGTAAGGATCCCAACGAGGTTGCCCAGGTCACTAAAAACTGGGCTACCTTCCATTCCTGGATCATATAATCACCAAGACAAATTAGCAATACAGGAATGGTTAGAATCAGATTATTGGAGAAAATTGCATCAAAACTTTAAATTGTCATATTTTTCCTGCTAATGGATCACATGGTGTGATCTGAAATGTCAATTTAAATTTTCACAGTTTTTCAAAAAATCGCATTCTAATATTACAGATTGCAGAAGCTTTAAAAATCTAAAGGGATCATCCCTTGACTAACATATGATTTAAGGAACTCATTGCTACCACATCTCACCAGGAAGACAGCGAATATCAGCCATTAATAATGATGTCTGGCTAGAAGCTGGAGGCCATGAATTAGCAACAATGCCCATTGATATGCTGATAACAACCAGCAAAATAAGATCAGAAAAAATGAAACTAAAAGTTTCCTGTATTTTGCATACTATGGAGGTAGTTTCCAAATAGTTAAAATGACATACTCCAATTTTTGTTGATTTTTAATACTTTATGATATTCTGTAAATATATCTCAAAGAGCATCTGAGCCAACTGATACTAATACTTAGCTCTTTACAAGCATTAACATTTAGATAACAACTTAGAAATTACTACTAGAAGCCAAAAAGTGGAAGACCAAGTCACCACGTAGAATTAGACCTTAGATATCACTTTATGGATTTGAACTTGGGTTTCCACATTTAAGCCAACACATTAACCACTTGATCTCAACCCTCAGGATCAATTTTATTTACAAAACAGAAATATCAAAGAAAGAAAGAAACCTGTTATAGAAATGCAATGGAGACAAGGCCCCAAATGGAGAACCTATTACTAAGAGAAAATCTCCTCTCTTCCGAGGCTCCGATATGCTTATTTCAGGCATTATCTGCATCGACATTAATCCAGTAAGCATGTCTCCCTCAAGTAAACAAAGAGTTAAGGATGTCCACATTATTATTTGCCAGTTATTACACAGAAAACAGCTAGTAATAATTTGAACATTGATGTCAGTATCTTCCATGGCCATCAAAAACAACTGGTGCCTAGTACAGTTGTCAATGCCAAAGGAGCTCTCATTTGCCTTCTTATGCACATCCTAGATAAAAAAATACACCAACCCTTTTATCATCTTTCTGGAAATTTTAATCAAGTCAACCAAACACATATGGACCCTTAGGCACCTTAAGAGGAAACCTACATTAGTTTCCAACTCAAATCAGCATCATTTAAACATAGAATGGAAATATCCTCATAGGGATACATATAGGAGATCATTTAATTATGCATTCTTAACATTAGCAGCTTTTAGTAAATATTTTACCTTCAGGTTCGCTGAAGATGACACGATAAGAACTGCAATTATTGTTGTTGCCATAGCCACAATGCCCGAGCTAGAATGACTTGATCCATTTCTTGCTGACAGATGAACATTGCTGAAGTGTTGAATTTCTTTGTCATCCTGAAAATACATATTAATTTTATCAAAGACAAGAAACACATGGGATAAAGTGAGGAGTTTTGTTGGTTTAATAACAAGTCAATAAATTTTACCTTCGATGTCTGCTTCCTTTCTATTCGACTTTGAGAAATATCTCCAGACATTTGAGTGCCACTGTCTGCTGGAGCTAAAGCCCAACCTACTTCCCAAGAACTTTGTTCAGATGTGCCCCCATGAGCTTCCAATAATGCTTGCAAGGCAGCTGCAGCTTCTGGTACTTCCACCTTTCAAAATAAATTATAAATTAAATCTGGACTAAATGTTTTGAAACCAGAAAAATGATTGTAGCAGAAGTTACCACTACAACAATTTCAATAATTATGGTAATCAGTTACCCTCAGATTTTTTAGAGCGTTAACTTCTAAAACGCTGTAAATGTTGATTTCTTCTGCCATTAAAATCTTTATTCCTAGTATTTAAACCTCTGGCAATGTGAATCATGTCCTATTCATGTCATTTGGCATTGGTGGGAGCTGCATGTCAAGGGACTTTTGTAATAGCATTCTTGACTGTGGCTATGTATTACTTTGACAACTGCCATTTCAGGAATACATTGTAAACCCTAAGCATCAAAATCACAAGTGTAATAAGCCCGAGCATAAATATTTCTGTATAATCTAATGCTTCCTAGAACCTGAAGTATTATCAATATTGCTCAACAACTCTTTCTGCACTAATCTTTACCAATCTTTTCTGCTAACCCAGAAGCCATCCACTGTTAATCATCCAGTGATTTGCTTTTGAGCACCCACTTTTTAATTGGCCAATAGATGCTTGCTCCTTTTGATATTAACCAATACTTGCCACAAATCATTAAGTCCAAAGATGCATGGACCATTGGATCATTTGCTTTAATCGGGGTTGTTCTTGATAGCTACATTTTTTTGATTAAACTTTAAAGACTTTCCTTAAGTCCTCAAATCTAATTGGTCTCTGGGTTTCATTTTTAATTTATTGGCCCCTTTCCCAAAACCACAGTGGCACTAACTGTCAATTACCAAAGGGTCGACCCTGGTCAACCAAAATAATTTTGTGCCCATGTTTTGGTTGCACCCTTTCATCATTGACAAGAGATGTACAGCTATGTTAGCCCATTTAGACCTCAAGCCATCTGATCTAGGTCACCATTCATCTCCATCATTGATCATGATGGGCATGCTTAGGAGTTATCTAATCTTAAACCATTCACTGCTATTTTGCTGTTAACAATTGTGGGCCAATTCAAATAAGAGAAATAAAGACAATAATCATCAGATCTGATCTAATGGCTCTATTCTTTGCTTTCAGTGTCACTTTCATGTCATCTGTGCTTGGCATCCTCACGTCTATCCATGTGTATATAGGTCTTTGCACAGTCTAAACTGGCTTAAGCTTACTATTTCCCAACCAAATGAGCGAGTGATGCCATTCATCATTTATGCATAAAAAGGAAAAGCCATGTGAAGTATGGTGTTGAAGAACGCATCCCAGTAGCATGCAGAAAAATAGAAAAAGGGCACAAGGAAGCAGATGCCCCAGTTATCAACAAAAAAGAAATATTTTGCAAATTCATAGAGGATGGAGTATTGTGACTTTTTTGCAAGAACATTAAGCAGAGGAATGCAAGATTTCCTCTGAGGAACAATGTTGAGAGCCAGACTGTACATGCTACTATCCAAGAATGCATTCCTGCCTCGGAGTTTTTTTGCAAAGTTTTTAAATACTTTTAATAAAGAGATGCAACAATGCAATGTCAAGGGAGATTAAACAATGCAAAGCCAGAGGCAATGACGATGTAGCATTGGATGCAAGTTGCCCAAATTTTCCAGATATTGACTTCTGAATTTCTCAAGCAGCAGTTCAAACAGAATAATTGGAGATAGGTTCATGTTGACACCAAACATGTCAAGAGCTTCAAGAGGAACATCCTCAACTGCCAATACTTACCACCTAGCAAAATAAAGCCTCTGTTTAAGCATAAAATCATTTCTCCCCTGTTGATGATTTATAGCTTCAGTCGGATAAAATTAAATGTTAAATTGGCCTTAAGGCCTTCAACATTTAATAATATATATCATTATGTTATTTATTATTATTATTGTTAAATTGATTAGATAATAATAATTATTACTATATTTAATTAATAATATTATTATGTAACTTCGTGTTTAGTTAGTGTTTCGATTCTTTAATGAGTCGATACAGGTTTATCTAGCCACCTCTTCATGTTAAAGGGACACGGCCCTTATGGAAGTCCGTAGATATATTATTTAAGGATAACGTGATTTCCTTAGAATGCATGAAGGAGAATATAACAGATCGAAATACTAAATCAGTGAAAAGAACTACGTACGTGGAAGATATAAATTATCTGTGTGAATCTATATATATATATATATATATATACACATTGTAATCTGCATCTATATCAGATTGAAAGCGAAAACTGTATTCTGACAATCACTTAGGAGTGAACCTAAATCAGACTGAAATTAAGTTAATTGTGTTCAATATTTAAAAATATAAAATTACCTAATCATATAAATCTGATCCAAACTTAACACTGTTGGTGTTGGAAATAAGCCACACCTGAACCGACGATGGACTGGTCCAAGAGGGGCCAGTAGCTCAGTGGTAGAGCACTCCAGCAGCGTATGGAAGGTCCTAGGTTCGAGTCCTAGCTGGTCCATGTCTCAACCTGGTATCAGAGCCAGGTCCAGGCTAGGAGCCCCAAGCACACGAGAGGTGTGGCTTAAGGGGGGGTGTTGGTGTTGGAAATAAACCACACCCGAACTGATGATGGACTGGTCCAAGAGGGGCCAGTAGCTCAGTGGTAGAGCACTCCAGCAGCGTATGGAAGGTCCTAGGTTCGAGTCCTAGCTGGTCCATGACTCAACATCCCCAGCTACAAAACAAATTATTAATGGAGTGTCAGATAATGGGGAAAAATTCTGATGAATTGATTAAAGGAAGATGTGATGTGTTCAATACTTGAGCATTCACAAGCACCAGTAAAGCGGTTTAATATCATCTTGAGTCATCAATGCATTTTTTGAAAAAAATCATAGACTGTGTTTGTTCCAAAAGGCCCTTAAAAATGGGGTGATAAAAAGATTTGCCAAGATTTTGTGTATATAAGAGTCTAGGGATGTGCTTGTTCTACTTCTCCATGCCTCATGCCAAAATTATTGATAACGAAGATGCTTGCCTAGAGTTCCTACAATTATTGTAGGCAAGCTTAAGTTCACATCTGTTGGAAAAGCATCCTGAATCAAGCTACCTTTTCAATTTGAAGAATTTCAATTGAGTAATAGTCATGCCTTAGAAAGACATCAACAATGATGCGAGAATACCAATTTGACCTAGGAAGACTCAAGTAACAAGATCAAGAGGGAGCTTTGACAAAGTTGAGGGGAAAAGCATATATTGTCACGAGTGCTCATGCCTATGATGAAATCAAGGATCAGGTCATAAAAACCTCCGATGAAATAAATACTGGTGAATATAAGACACAATTAGATAAAAGGTTATGTTTGGCATATAAAGTTAGGCAAAAATTATGAAGGATATTTGGCCAAACAAAAACTCGCCAATACTCAGATGTTGCTAAAGATTCAGGTTGTTGCTTGAGATATATTTATGAAAGGGAAGAAAGCAGAGGGATATCAAAATAACTAAGAGATAAAATTTGGTTTTACCAACCCAATTAGAAAATCCCCTATTGCAGAGGGAAAATCAAAATATCTTGAAGATCCTGTTGAGAACCTCTTGGATGATAAAAGGCTACAAGAAGAACATGAATCTTCATGAACATTTTTTTTAAGAATTGAATGAAACAAAAACTTTCATTTCAAAGATACTGGCCAAGATTGATTAATGCAAAAAGAAAGAGGAAAAGAAGAAAAACCCCGCAGAATCTAGAGAAAATGGTCCTTCTCTGAAGACACCAAGGTATAAACCTTCCTTTGACCCACTATCATCTAGAAGAGCTCAAGAAAGTGGATGTTAATGACCCCAAGTTGGTCAAAACTCTCATCAAAACCAGAATAATGGTATTCATAAATGGATGCAATGATCCTCAAATGAGATACACATTGAAATGATTCATGCCAATTGTTTATGGAATCAGAAGTCATGTACGGTGGCCACATGGTCTTGGTATCCAACCAAGAAGAATTTTTTTAATGAATTAAAGGTGGATAATAGTAGAGTATTCTCATGGCTGATTGATGCATGCTAAATGATTTGTACAAATTACAAACTGATTATATGATTATAAAATTTAGAAACAATTTAACAAAACAAATGAAGAACTATGAAAGGATCTTGCATCAATGAATTAAAAAAGGAAAATTTGAAAACAAAATATGTAGAACACAATGTCACTAAGAGGGGGGGTGAAATAGTGATTTCAAACAAACTCGGGTAGTGTGTGTGTGATTGGTAACAATGAGAACACTGACAATCAATCATACACAAAAGACACACCACATAACACCGGTTATACGAGGAAAACCCAATGTAGGAAAAACCTCGGTGAGAAAAGCTACTGGAGTCTACTGCTCCAATCCAGCCTCACAATGAAACAACAATATTACACTGATTTAGGGCACCAACCCAAGGAGCACCAACCCCTAATTGTTTATGGGCACCAACCCCTGCACCGAGCACCAACTCAATGATATACAATGAAATAACAACTTATTACAATGAAAATACCTTGTTACAAATGAGTTTTGTAACACCTATTCAACTTCTCTCTACCGGTTACAACTCTTCTCTGCTTCACCGGTTCTTTCACTACCGGTTATCAATTCACTCTCTCTGATCCCTTACCGGTCAGCCTCTGCCTTTCTTAACTTCCCCTATTCCTCAATCTGCACTCTTTCACTCTATGATGCCTTCCTACCAATTCAAACACCGTCGGTACCCTTGACTATTAACTCTATAACAGTTCACCAGTTTCCCTGTCTCTACCAGTTGAAGCCTCTTACCGGTTCTACTTTCAAGTACTCAGTCAATTCAATCTTTTGCAATGAACTCTCTGATTATCTCTCTGCTTGCTCAAGCACACTCTCTTCTTGCAATTGGCATCACATATCATCTCTTCAATCTGCATATTTATACATAAGCTTTCTCGCCAAAATGAGGTTCAAACTATCTGTGGTTAGGGTTTCTTCTACCTACCACAAACCGTATTAGATCACATTGGATCTCCTCTCCACGATTGACAACCTGCAACAAATCAAGCTTCACCGCCATTTCCATTCCTTCCAGAACACGCTTACTATATTTGGCAAACACGGCTCAGCTTTTTGTCAATCACCATAAATGCTCTGGATGTTTTCTTCACCAAATCTGATCTGCTACTCGACGTCCTGCATCGATCCTTACATCACAAATCTCAATCTTATTCTATTGTTCTACTTCGAGCCGCAAAACTCTGTCATCATCCCGTGATTTATGCAAACTGCATTAGATGTCTTACCAATCACCGACTACTTCGATGATGCACTGTTCACTTGCCACTTGGAGACTACATGGCATCTCAGTCAACATCCGACTCAACTCAGTCCATTGTGTCGGTTTAGACTCAGTCATCGACTAATCACACAACCAATACTTCTCCTTAGACTACTGGTCTTCTTACCCTATCGGTCTTTTGAGCCAAACTCTTCTTTGTTCTACCGGTTGGATCATATTAGCCCAGCCATCAAACTTGCCTACCCACAACAGGTATCCAGGGCGAGTCACTGTGTCCATCTCTTCTGCACTTTGTTGCATACCGGTAGTCCTGTTTATCGGTTGACACTGCTCCTGCCTACATACCGGTAGTCTGTAGTCTTCAACTGTCTCCAACTGTTATGCATCAATCTCCTCATGCATCTTGGTTGACTACACATCTCCTTGCATATTGGTGATCATGTTCCTTTCTATTGTCCCTTGCTTGCTTACCGGTAGATAATACTTTTGTCTGCATACTGGTAACATACCTTACTGACCTGCCTACATACCGGTTGACCATACCGGTTGACATCAATGACAATACAATGCCAACAAAATAATGGTGTGAGAAAGGATGAACAAAATGTTGCTAACCAGCTCACAAGTTATGGCAAGAACCTAAGGCACCCCCTACTCCACACCAATTTTTACCACTTGATCCTTTGACTGACAAAGTGTAGGGAAGCCTACAAATAGATGAGAGAAATGAAGAGGGTTTGAAGAAAATTCTAATATCCCTCTTCACATTACACAGAAGGCAAGTATCTGATTTGACATCCACAATTTATATTACAATGAAAGATTTGTGAACTTGAAGGAGGTTCATTCTCTTGTGCAATGTACCTTTGTATCAGTTTCTAGATGGGTTAAAACTTAAAAATGAAAGAGGTAAGACATATATAGGGGCAATTTAAAGACAATATCATCAATGACTTGAAGGCCAATGGTCACGATGCCTTTAGGTGCAAAATGGAGATTTGAGACTCGATCAATGTGTATAGGTTGATTGAACAGGCAAAAGGTAAACTAAGGAAGATAGCTTCAGAAGAGGGCATTGCAAGATCATTGAGCTTATACTCCTACAAATCCTACAATAGTTGATAATTGTACACACAGAATTCATCAGAAACAGACTCTATATCATGTGAAATGATTTCCAGAAACACATCAAGTTGAGGCCATTCTGATGCTACAATGGTAAATAACTCACTGGCAATGCTGTTTTCTTGAAAATCACAATTGAAGAGGTTATCAACAAAATATAGGTCAAGGTCTGAGGCAGTGAGACAGAGGCTCACTTTGTTTTAATAAATAAGATAGAAGGAACAACATAGGCAACTAAGGCCATTTTAAAAAATTTGATCAGATTTTCAGCTTACCCATCTTACCCCATTTGTTAAATGACTCTTTCATCAGCTGGCCAAAGTTCTTGCATAAGCGAAGTACCATACAGAAAGGGGAGACCTTTATGGCACAGGCTTCAAGATAAAGATAAAAGCATGCATAAAGAAGCTGCCACTTAACAGAACAAACCAATCAGATAACTGAAGCAGGGAACTCTCCAATGCAGGACAATCCTATGGCTGAAATCACAACACCATTAATCCCTATAGAAGTTTTTGCTCAAAGGAATGTGGAAGTTACTAGTAGTCTTCTGCTTGCTGCCACTGAAGTTCCAGCAACTGCTGAAAGGATTCCTTCCTCTACTCCCACCAAATCATCCTCCATGGAGATTGATCTTTCTTCCACGGCTCCCTAAACAAACCAAGTATCATGTTGTCTGGGCAACACGCTAAAACTTGCCTCACCATGATTCACCTTGAGCCATGAATATTGTAAATGGAAATTGTTATCAAAAATTGAAAAAACAAAGTTTTAGTCATAACTCACTTCATTGTTGCATACAAATCCCAACTGATGGGGTGTAATGTAAGCTGACACATTAATACTTTGTTTACCATGGTCACCAAAGCCATGTGATATTAAAATCTCTTTTAAACAGGTTTCAAAGCTCATTTGCGAATATGGACATATATCCCACCTGGGATGGTGGCTGGTGTCAATCAAGACAGGATAGTGGAAAACCACATTTTTCTTCTTGGTGAGACTCGAAAAATAAAAAGGGAAAATATTAATTAACCACCGGTGGTGGGATGATGAAAAATCAAAACAAAGAGTGAAGATAGAGTTAACGACAATCATCAAATAATGCCTACTGTAAGTTGTAACCATAATCAGGATCTTCTTCAACTATAAAGGGACTTCATCTGCAGCATACCAACATTTGACATAGGCACTTATGACCAATATACTGCCATGCTTGGTAATACCTTAATGAACATCTTCTCACCCTTCTCAACTTTCCTCTCATTTTCAGGTTGCAACATGGCAGAAGTTTTGAATGAGAACGTTTTAATAAGGGGTTTATTTCAAGTTTCTCTGTAGATCATTACTCATGGTAGTAAATTCCTCAAGTTCTATAAATTTCTGAAAATATTCATGACTTCAGTTGTTCTACATTTTGATTTTAAAATTTTTGGACGTTAGAAACATGCTCCCTTACAACTTATATCAAAATTGTATATAAACAAACAAAGCTCCTTGCTCATTACATGGTGAATAAAGTATGCTGCATATTGTTAATGTAATCTCTGCAAAATTTCGCCACACTCTTGGTGCATTCATAAATTTCTAATCTGCTTGCTGATATTACGAGGATTAATTTTGTTGTACCAAGTTCTTACTCACTCGTGACAAAAGTAACATTATCTTTTATATTTTAGTTTTTACTAATCATTCTTGAAACATTTGGAATTGTGAAAATGATTGATGTGTTCTCAATCCAAAATCAAATCAAATATTTTACAAATAAATGTTTGAGCCCTCCTAACAAGTTAAGTTCGTGTAAACTCTCAAGTGTCAATCTGAACTTGAAAGATCATATAAATATTTGCCCTTTAAAGATAAATTTGATACATGGATGCATCTGTAGGGCTTCAGTTGCCTTTAACAACTCAAAATATACTTAAAGCTGTTTGCAAGGTCTCCAACTAGATCTGATTTTGGTTCTTTAGAATCCTTTTGGACTATCGAGTGTCAGTCTGAGTGATAATAAGACCTAATGTGTTGGCAAAAGAGACGAGTTCACGTAAGTCCCCAATCCTAGTATCATATGAACACTCGGAACTTCAGGTTTGCTACAATTTATTGTATCTTATAAAACCACTCTAAAGCTCCAAAGTTAATGTTGTTATTATTCTTTATATGTATAACATAAAGAAAGACATTGAAAGAAACTTACCATTATAGCATCTTGAAGAACTCACCAGAGCTAGAAGATGAGCTGGTAACCAAGAAAGTTCATAACTACTGTTAGGATGGCCCACATCACTGTTACCAGAACTTGAGGAAATCTGAATCATTAGGAGATAGTTAATAATCCAGCTAGAATTCAGAACAAAATGAAACTGTTGTTTTGAAGGTTCATTTTACAATAAAGTGTTGAGAAAGATCTTACCTCTGTCAAAACATCAATTTCTGCACCAGATATCAGTGTTGGAGTTCCCTAAATGAAGAATATGGGCATGCATCAAATCCACATTTTAAAACTAGATCCCCTATTAATGTAGAATCAAGTCCAAGGAAAAATTACTTAGTATTGCAAATAAACGCGTTTTCTGAAACCTGTGCAGTAAAACCACGTTCCTGTGAAGACAGGAAAGGCTCAATGATGGATGCACAGGTAACAACTATCAGTTCATTTGAATTTTTCACATTCTTTAACCAGCTGGAGCAACTGGGCAACAACAACCCCGAGGCAGAAAGAGTAGTGTCGCCAGATCTGAGATTCAAAATATATTTATATTAAAAAATGTGCTCAAAGACAAGGGGCTTTCTTTCTTCTATACCTATTGCTTTTCAACCAAACACATTAATATTAAAAAATATGCTCAAAGACAAATGGTTTTCCTTCTTCCAGGCTTATTGTTCTTTAACCAAACATATTCATAATAAAAAATATGTTCACAGACAAAGGGTTTTCACTCCTCCCGACCTATTATTTTTCAACCTAAGCCATTCATGTTAAAAATAATGCTTCCAAGACAAGTAGGTTTTCCTCTTCTGAAACTATCGTTTCTTAACTCGAAAAAGCAAGTGAACACCAATGTAGAATTTATCGATGCCAGTCTAACAGCAGGTAGACAGAGAAGCATGTTATTAATAACTTCAAACGATAAGGCCTTCCAATATGGCATTAAGAAAATAAGTTAGAAATTCAAGGGGCTTGTCAAGCCCAAGAATAGATGCAATTTAGTGTACATATTCGAACAAAATGGACCAGAAATAACAATTACAAATTTGTGCAGCATATTAGAACCAGAGCTGAAGCAAACCCTAAAAGATAGTAAAAATAAATAAATATATATATCCCAAGTGCTAAAAAATAACAAAGCAAAAGAGAAGTAACAGTCGGTGCTTACTCGGAGTGATAGAAGGCATGTTTACGCATTTTTCTGCCCTTGGGATCCTGATGCCAAGGAATAACTTCAAATTTAGTTTCTTCAAATATTATCATTCAGTTTTCATATACAGCACATCGATTCTCAGGTAAGAGAAAAGGAAAAACGATGCATAATTGATTGAATTAAAATTGTGGGTATTGTATAAAAATTAATAAAAGGTCAATAGCTAGCGACTTACAGGTCCGTGCACTCGCACCATGACTGCTGCTCGGCGACCATCATCCTTTCTCTGCCTCTCCTCCATCTATACTCCTCTTCTTCACTATCTTTGCTTCCTAAATGCTCCTCTTCTTCAATAATCTTTGCTTCCCAATTTCTACTCCGCATTAATCTCTGGTCAGAGAATAATATATGAGTGATATAGCTTCCTACATTTTTTCCCCATTACATCCAATCAAAGAACCGATGGGTGGACCCACCGCATGAAAGCAGCTGCGGCAAGAGACGTGGAGGAGCTCCAATAGCCGGGATTTGAGAGCTCTCCGAATGATGGAATATTGGGTTTGTTGTTATATATTTTGGCAATCATTGGGTGAGCCTCCCTCCCAATAATTGCCAACTCTGCATTATTTTTTTCAAAAAAAATATCGAATTTCACTCCTGGCCTTATCTTATCTTCTGAAAAAGAATCTTTTGTTTTAAATATTTGATTTATGACGTAAAGACGTGGCTCAACGCCTGATTTTTTAACAAGTGGCGGTGGTGCAATTCACACGCGTCTGGTTCTCGGTTGTTTCAATTTCAAGGGAAGGAGTGGCCCCGTGCGACTTTTGCTTTATTTATAATATTTTGTTTGTAAATCTTAGCGCTGGAAAAGATCGACGACATTGATTGATTTTGTGCCCTAAAAAGCAAAATCAAACTTGATCTCTCCAGCGTCGGAGATATTTTGTCATCATTCCTCCATATTCGCAAAATGGTATTTGTTGCAGCACTAGTAGATTCCCTCGAAGGCTCCCTTGGAAAATTTCAAGCTAAGGACAAATGTTTTTAAGGACAAATTAGCGATGTAGAAAGTTAAAATGACTGGTTTACTGTTAAAATGACTGGTTTATCTTTGGGTTGTTTTTTTTTGGAAGTTAGAAATCTTTTTATTCTGTATGTTTATTGTTTTGTCTTATTTCGACTTTTGTGAATATGATTCTATTTTATTCATTTAAATTTTTTTTTAATATAATACATATTTATGTATCTAAGAATTCTCTTTTACAATTAAAAAGTACATTTTATTAATATACTCTTTTCTATTCTATTCCATATGTTTAATATTTAACTTAATATTACAATCTTACAAGTATTTTTAAATTGAACAATATATTTTATTAATATGACTCTAGCTAGCTTTGTAGACATAAAAAAAACTTTCTATTCTATTCTACATGTTTAATGTTTTGTCTTGTTTCAACTTTTGTCAATATGATTCTATTCCATTCATCAAATTCTTTTACAAATAATACAATAAATATCTATGCATTATTTTTTTTATGTTATAATCTTTCTATTATTTTTAAATTGACAATTAGACTTTATTAATATAAAATTGTAAAGGAATCCATTTCTCTAAGATGTTATTTAGGCTAATTAATTAATAGAATCATTAGACACGAAATTAATATAAATATTTGCATTAGATAGAGAAATTAGAATAGAAGAGATTATAGTTGTATTGAGGATCTTGGTTTGTTATCTAAGTCTTCAATCCTTGTAGGCTACATTATTCCATGACAATCTCTTAAGATCTCTAAGAGCAAAAAATTGTCAAACTTTGACAAAGAAATTATCAAAGTTCATGGCACCTATAAATGTTCTATCTAAACCTACAAGTGGAAATCAAATCTCCTAATAGTGCCCTCTCTGTTTTGATCAAATACACACCATTTGACCACATCAACAATGAACATATTTTTGTCAAATGCATCATTTGAGAGAAATATACATGTGTTAATAGGAATATTTTGTGTTTAGTGCATCATGAGGCTAAACCAACTATTCTAAATATTGTGGTGGGTAGGTTAATGCTACTAGAGACCTCATTTTATTCTCCAAGTCTCCTAATCTTTGCAAGCTACATTATTCTATGGTAATCTCCTAAGAGCCTTAAGAGCGAAAAAAAAAAAACCAAACTTTGGAGTAATTCTTAGAGTTTTTGGAACCTCCAAATGTTCCATATGGACATATAGGTTGACATAAGTCCCTCTATAATACTCTATCTTGATTTTGGTCAAATTTACACCATTTGACCAATGTCACTAATGAATGAGTTCTTGTAAAATGGAATAGTTCTCAAGAGCCTTGGAAGAAAAAACCTACCAAAATTTTATGGAATAGTTCTTAGAGCCCATTAATCCTATGAATGTTTTGTATAGACCTACAAGTGAACGTCAAGTTCCTCTATAATACTATCTCAATTTTCATCGTCTGCATCATTTGGTATAGCAAGAATGAATGCATTCATGCAAGATGTGTCATTTGAAAGTAGTGTAAACATGTCAATAGGCATATTTTGCATTCCATTCATCATGGGGATGAATCAAATATTCCAACATGTTGAATGGGTAGGTGAATTCTATTGGAGGCCTCTATTTGTTTTCAAGTCTCTCAATTCTTGCAAGCTACATTATTTTGTGGCAATCTCTTAAGAGCCTTGAGAGCAAAACATTGCCAAACTCGATCTCTCTAATGTTGGAGATATTTTATCCTCTTTCTTTCATATTCGAGAAAATGGTTTTTGTTACAACACTATTAGATTCCCTTCAAGGCTCCATAGAAAGTTTCAAGCTAAGGACAATTGTTTTTCATTTTTATTCAAATAAATAATTGCATATGAGACAAGCAATGTAGACATTTAAAAGGATTGGTTTACTTCTTCTAGGTTATATTTGACTTTTAAGATAGTGAAAAACTTTCTATTCTATTCCTGTATGTTTAATGTTTTGTCTTGTCTCCACTTTTGTGAATATGATTCTAATCTATTTAAGAACTTTCTTTCTAAATTCATATAATAAACACAAAAGAATTTTAAAACTTTATGTTATAATCTTACAAATATTTTAAATTGAAGAGTACAATTTATTATTAATATAGACTTTGGCTTTGTAGACATTAAAAAAAAATCTATTCTACTCTATATAATTTTAATGTTTTGTCTTGTCTCAACTTTTGTGAATATGATTCCATTCCATTCATTAAATTCTTTTGAAAATAATATAATAAATACTTATGCATAATTTTTTATGTTATAATATTTTTATTGTTTTTAAATTGAAAAGCATATTTATTAATATAAAGTTGTAAAGAGAAACCCACTTCCCTAAGATGCTATTTAGGCTAATTAATTATTAGAACATACGTAAAATTAACTTAAATAGTTGCAACAGGTAGAGAAATTAGAATGAAAGAGATTGAAGTTGTGTAAATTCCAAGTGTCAAATATTTTGTATGGGCCAATGTACATGCACTCTAAGCTCTATGGAATGAACTCTAAACTCTTTGGATTGAATATGCACTCTGGTGTTTGGAAATTTGTACAACTTTAAGGAGTTTTAAGTAAAATGATAAATAATAATTTAGACAGTTAAATGCAAAGGAACAATGTACTTATTTGTGACAATTATGATGAAGATATAGGTCAGATGTAATGCAAAACTTGATCATTGGGTACATAAAATAGGTAGTTACAATATAATCATTATTTAGAACTTTCTGCAAACTTTTAACTCATTATAGGTCAATTTTGTGTTTATGGGTTAATTTTGTGTAATATATATTTTCTCAATAACCCACAAATCCTATTTGGTGTACTATGTACTTTTTTAATTCAATTCATTGGATATTTTCTCTCTACTGTCATTTAAGATTTAGTGGTATATAAAAATACCTTGGAGTTAATGGGACCTTGTTCTATTGGTGAAGTTGATTGGTTCTTAATGAGCCCACTAGGGATCAAGTCTTGCTAGGTGCAAGGCTCTGAAATCATAAGGGATGAGGTTAGGATTGACTTTGTGGGTGAAAAAACCTCCATGAAAATACCTTTGAAAAGTCAATTAGTCAATTAGTCACAAGGGACAAGTTCTCTTACATTGATTCCCTTGATTAGATTGGCTTTACTATCATAGAAATTGTTGGAGTGCATTCACATTTCTAGCTATGTTCCTTTTTTATGGTTTATTTTTCACCTTCCTAGCCTATGTAAGCTTTCTTGTGCAATATGTATGAAGGCAAATAGTTAACAAAAATTACTTCACCCATTAAGTACTAAAATATTAATTATTAAGCTACATTGTTTTTGCCTTCTCATGAAAATATTTACCTAAAATCCACTTTCCTATGTAAATCGTCATTTATAAATATTATCCATTGATGTGTTTTCTTCTTTGCATTTAATTTCACTTTGTTGTGAAACCATTTGTGAATAATGATACTTATTTACAGATTTGATTTGTAAACGTTGAAAAAATTTTCCCCTTTTATATTCACCCATGCACAAATAGTTTTGCTTTTTCTATCACTTGTGAAATATTTGAACTCACACTTTAATATTTTTTCCTTATAATAGTCATGTAAAATATTTCCTCTAATAGTTTGTATTTTGATATTTCTCCTAGCATTTGATCTCAACATTATCGTTCATTCTCGACTCCATCATGCTTCTATGTAAAATCCATTCACCTAAATTTTTATTAGTTTTTCTCCTTTCATAGATTGCATTCATATGAATTAAAGAGTTTAATAATTTATCGGTTTCTTTTTACCTCTATTCTCACTCATTTCATTTGAATTTACTTACCGCATTAAATATTAAAAATGATATTTAGCTTTAGGGCTCTCAATTTTGCCACAACGACATATGCAATTTCATTTGAATTTATTGTTGTAAATGGAAGTGCCACAACGACATACACAATTTCGAGCATGATGGGAGGATTTGAATTTAACAATAGTTTTGACAAATGTATTTTAACTTACAACATTAAAAAATGAATTAATGTGACTATTGCAAATGTGAAGTTGATTGATGTTTCAGTATGGTTGTCATTGATGTCAATGTACTGATTCCGTGTTTTAGTATTTGGTCTTTGCTCTGGATGTTCAGACTTATTACAGATATATTCCTGATATGTTTGCGTGTTGTCAGATATTGCTTTGAGATTCTTCTTTCGTGGTTTGGTGGTCCGGAAGGTGTTTTTCCGAAAGTCTCTGTTGTGTTGATGATGTTCATCTAACAACATTTGCAGAGCTCCGCATTGCTTCACATCTTCAATTCTTTTGTTGCTCTTTTGGATTTATGTTTCTCATGCATATATCTCTGTTATTCTATTTTGGCACGTGTTGATGTGCTCCATAATTGTGTTTTTGGTCATATTTTTTGTTGGCAAATATAGCATTATAATAGACAATGAAAGATTGTTGGCATTTCATTAAGGATATTGAGAAGGTTGTTGATGATTATGGATATAACTGATTAAAGATGTTTACTGTCTTGATATTATTATTTTGTCATTGATGTCAAGAAATTGATTTTCTAATTCAGTATGATGTTGCCATATCTTGAGAAGTATGATTTGAAGAGTATAAAGATGTTGGTAAAAGACACAGGAAAGAATATGATGAATAAGGGGATGAATAAGGTATTCAATGGACAACTATTACCGAGTCAGACAATGATGAGATCATGATGTTTAGATTGTTTTAACATCATATATATGTTGTAAATTGTAAAGGTTAATACTATACTATGTTATCAAGCAAGGAACCTAGTCGGTAAACCCTACGGTTATCGCTATCGGTTAATGAAGGCGGAATGTCTACCGAGTGAAGTTTAGTATTCACCGAGTTGTTACCGAGTTGTAACCAAGCTATAACATAATGCATTAAATGTTTACATGCGATATTTAATGAAGGAAGCTGATGAGCTGGAACTGTTTAAATGATTGGTGAGCTGTGCATGAAGTTTGTTAATGAATCTAAGGCAAAGGAAAGTCGGCATGAAGATCTACAGCTCAAATTGAACCGCAATACCCTAGCACAAGTTCCAAGAAATGTATGCAAGTTCCAAAGCGGGGTAAAACATTTTCAGATCGAAAGATACATTGAACCTGGACAATATTGAAGATCTGATGGCTATGATTGATCATGAGAAATGTGATCAAGGAGATTAAGTGGTTAGCTAATTGTTTATAAATAGGAAACTATTGGTGAACAATGCATGCGGGCAAGTGTATGCACAGGGATGCAACATAGTGATTACCAAGCACAGAAGCTTGAAGACCTATTTGAATAACAAAGTATAGAAGCCCAACAGATAGACAAGATTAGTTCTATGTCTAGATTGTATTGAACAAATAGGAATCTGCTTTAGCATTTTAGATGTGAAGTTGTAGATAGATTTTTTTATTATTGTTATTTTGTGAAAGTGACAAAAAATCTCTTAACCGAGTGGACTTAACAGTCTTATTTGTAAAACCCTCTAGCAAGGTGACATTCTGATTGAGTGTTTGAAATCCTTTAACAAGGTCACTTCTAACAAGGTGAAGATCCTAATAGATCTGAGGGAAATCCCTTAACCGGGTCACATCTAGCAATGTGTTTGTAATCTTTAACAGGATTTGCTTTTAACCGAGCATACTCTAGAAGAGTATATTTCTTAGTGGGTCCGAAATCCCACAGTGGTTTTTCCCTATTTGGGTTTCCACGTTAAATCTAGTGTTATGAGGTTTATGATGTTTATATGCTTCTGAGTTTGCATGTTTAACAGTTTTGGTTTTATTCCTGAAGTATATGTTACCGAGGTTGAATCTGATGTTTTTATGGATGATTAAGTTTGTATGATTCACCCCCCCCGCTCATCTTGTTGGCTATTGGATCTGTACTTACATTAAGTATCAGAACTATCAATTGGTATCAGAGCTTTGGACTTTGGAAGAAAAGTTTAAAGGCACTTGAGTTAAAGATCCAAAGATGTATAAGAGGGATGCACCGAAGCTGAACAAGTCAAGTTTCTCTACATGGCAGAAAAGGATGAAGCTGCATCTATCGGGAGTTGGAGAATATGTTGTATACTATCTGGAGAATGATTTTGTTACACCGAGCACCTATCCATTGACTATGGAAGAGATAAAGACATAGCAAGAACATATTCAAGCAATGATTGAAATAACATCTGCATTGACCGATTCAGAGTTTAATGATCTAGAAGGCTGCAATGATGCAAAGGCAATGTGGGATAAGCTCATATCAGTATATGGAGGAGATGAACATGTTCAAAGAGCAAAAGTAGATAGTCTAAGAGGACAACTTGAATCTATGAGGATGAATCAAGGTGAGAACATAACTCAGTACAGTACAAGACTAAAGGAGATTGTCAATCAAATCAAAGGAGCAGGTGGAACTATTGAAGAAAAGGATATAACAAGTAAGTTGTTGAGAACCCTTCTACCAGCTTATGCAATCCGAGTCTCTGCAATCAATGAACTGAGGTCTGTACCTAATATGCCAGTTTCTTTAGATGCTACTATCGGTAAGCTACATGCATTTGAGTTAAGTAATTTTGATAACAGTGGATCTTCGGTAAATAAAGTTGAATCTGCATTTAGTTCTTTTCATCTTGATGAATCTAATGATTACAATGAAAGAAAGTATAAGTACTCTGAAGGAGATCACAGTGGAGCAAGTGAAAGATTTCGTAAGAACATGGAAGAAGTACACAAACTGTATGAGGAAATCAGAAAGCAAGAAGAGTTTGAAGCACTACTAGCCAAAAGGTTACCGAGAGGCAAAGGTAAGTATAAAGGAAAACTATCTTTGAAATGTTTCAATTGTGATAAGATAGGACACATGGCTTCTAACTGTCCTAACAAAGATTTTACTAAAAAGAGAGATTACCGAGATGACAGATAGAAATATAATCATTACAGAGGACACCGAGACTTCAGAAGAAGAGATAGAAAGACGTGCTTAATAGCTGATGAGGAATCCAATGATGATAAATCAAATGAAACTGATACAGAGGAAGTAGTTTATGTGGCTATCAAAGATGGATCAGATGAAGAAAGGTATGAAGAAAAAGCCCTAATATCTCACATAAACACTAATGATTCTTGGATCATAGATAGTGGATGCTCACATCATATGACAGGAGATAAACACAAGTTTGTTATATTAGAAGATTATGATGGAGGCTATGTTAGATTTGGTAATAATGTTCCATGTCCGGTAAGAGGTAAATGATCTACAACACTTCTTGATAATGCAAGATGCAATGATGTTTATTGGGTTGAAGGTTTGAAATATAATTTGTTAAGTGTAGCACAACTAAACAACACAGGTTACTGAATAGAATTTCAGAAGGGAATTGTCAAAGTTCATGACAAGAATGGAAAGTTAGCTGCTACCGGGACACAAACAAAAGGTAACACATTTCACATTGACTCAACTCGTAATAAGTGTTTGTATGCAAAGTTAGATGATAGCTGGTTATGGTATAAAAGGTTTTGTCATGTAAATTTTGATAATCTGATCAAAATAAGTAAGAAGCACCAAATAAGAGGTCTACCGAGTCTTGAAAAACTTGAGAATGCTATGTGCCGAGGATGCCAGATGGGTAAGATGACAAGATCAAGCTTTACAAGTAAGTCTTACACTTCTAAGGGAATTTTAGATTTGTGGTCCTATGAAAGTTCAAAGTTATTATGGCGATAAATAATTCATATTATTTGTGGATGACTATTCAAGGATGATGTCAGTAATGTTTCTAAAAGAAAAATCAGAAGCTTTTCAAATGTTTAAATGGTACAAGGCAAGAGTTGAAAATGAAACATGAAGACAACTGAAATGTCTTAGATCAGATAGAGGAGGAGAGTTCACATCTGATGAGTTCAACTTATTCTGCAATGATCATGATATTATAAGACAAGTCTCTGCACCGAGAACTCCACAACAGAATGGAATAGCTGAGAGAAAAAACAGATCTATAGTGGATTGTGCTAGAACACTGATGATTGAAAAGAAGGTGCCACAAACATTTTGGAGAGAAGCAATAAGCACAACAGTTTACACCTTGAACCGAGTTCAATTGAAGAAAGGTACTTTGAAGACACCATATGAAATCTGGTATGATAAGAAACCTAATGTTAGTTATTTTAAAATCTTTGGAAGTAGATGCTATGTTCATAAAGATGATAGAAATGACAAGTTTGATCAGAAAAGTGAAGAAGGAACATTTCTAGGTTATTCTTCTAGAAGCAAAGCATTTAAATGTCTGATCAAATCATCTAACAAAATAGTAGAAAGTGCCAATGTAAAAATTGATGAATTTGCAGAAAGAAATGATGAAGGAAATTCCAAGGAACCAGAAGACTATGATGAATTTATCTATGTTCAACTGAGAAGTCTTACCGAGAAGACTGTTGAAGAAAATGAAGAGAATATCCAGTTACCGAGTGATGAAGAAGATCATACAGAGCCTACCGAGCCTATATTAGCCAAGTATGTCAGAAGACATCATGCACCAAGTCAGATTATAGGAGATAAGGATGATCTAGTGATGACAAAGAACAAACTGAGACAGAACACATGTTTGATATCTGAATTTGAACCGAGAATAGTGAAAGAGGCATTTAACAGTGAAGATTGGATAAATGCTATGACAGAAGAGATTGATCAAATCAAGAAGAATGACACATGGACACTAATCCCAAGACCAAAGGACAAAAATGTAATCGGTACAAAGTGGATTTTAAGAAACAAGCTAAATGAAAAAGGTGAGGTCATTCGAAACAAAGCAAGACTAGTTTGCAAAGGTTATGCTCAAGAAGAAGGAATTGATTATGGTGAAACTTTTGCACCTGTTGCTAGACTTGAAGGAGTAAGAATGTTGTTGGCCTATGTTGCTTTCAAAAACTTCAAGATATATCAAATGGATGGCAAATCTGCATTTCTGAATGAAATATTAGAAGAATAAGTTTTTATTGAACAACTTGAAGGATTTGTTGAAGACAATAATAAAGATCAGGTATGTAAATTGAACAAAGCTTTATATGGTTTGAAACAAGCACCAAGAGCATGGTATGAAAGATTGCACTCTTATTTGATTAAAATTGGTTTTATAAGGACAAGTGAGAACAACAACATGTACATGAAGAATGATGAAAATGGAATACTGATCTCAGCCATATTTGTTGATGATATTATATTTTGTGGAAATGACTTTCTATGCAAAAACTTTGGAAATAAAATGAGCAAAAAATTTAAGATGTCATTAATCGGTGAGATAAAGTATTTTATAGGTTTACAAATACTGCAAATGAAAAATGACATTTTCATTACTCAATCCAAGTACTAAAGGAAATCTTGAAGAAATTTGGAATGGAGGATTCGAAGCCAGTAAGTACTCCTATGACTACCAACTGTAAATTATCAAAGAATGATGAATCTACATCTGTTGATGAGACACTTTACCGATCCATGATTGGAAAGCTACAATATGTTGTTCACAGCAGACCAAACATAGCACATGTAGTAGGTATAGTTGCAAGATTCTCTGCAGATCCTACAGAAACACACATGACAACAATCAAAAGAATTTTTAGATACTTGAAAGGCATTGAGGATTATGGTTTAGTATATCAGAAAGGAAATGATTTTGATTTAAAAGTTTATACTGATGTTGATTGGGCCGGCAACATTGATGACAGAAAAAGCACAAGTGGAGGAGATTTCTTTTTAGGAGAAAGACTAGTGAGTTGTCTTAGCAAGAAACAAGGATGTGTTTCACAGTCAACAAGAGAAGCTGAATACGTTGCTGCAGCACTAAATTGTACCAACATTGCATGGATCAAACAACTGTTGAAAGGAATAAATGAGAAAGTTACAGAGCCAGTAACTATATTCTGTGACAATACTAGCGCCATTAATATTTTAAAAAATCCTGTTATGCACTCTAAGACAAAGCACATCTCTATCAAATATCATTATCTTAGAGAAGAAGCTCAAGAGAAGAAAGTGGTGTTGGAGTATGTTAGCACAAAGGAACAAATAGCAGATATCTTCACCAAGCCACTACCAAGGGACACTTTTGAATATCTCAGAAGTAAGTTAGGGGTCCTACCCCTATCTTGTACTCATTGACCGAGTTCGGTGAAAGCATCAATCTGATGACTCTATCGAATATCTTTTAGGAGTTGATGCTGATTTATACACTTTAGGATGTTTTCTAAAGGTGTACAAGAATTATTATAGGAAATTATACAGGGAACAAGAATTGAAGACAAAATGCTCTGACCGAGACTCAATTGATACACAACCGCAGGAAATCACTTCATACTGAAAGTAATTATGTTTTAGTTCTTTACTTTTTGGCATTGTTGTCAAAGGGGGAGAAGACTACTATAAAGGGGAGAAGACCAAAAGAAAACTGAGCAGACTACAGATTGGAAAGAAGACTGAAGAAAACAGGAGAAGTCTAATGTATGGGGGAGAGCATTTCAGCATTTCAGAATCACAACAATCCGAATCTTTCAAAGATAAATCAATTGGTTTTGCCATCAATGCCAAAGGGGGAGATTGTTGGCAATATAGCATTGTAACAGACAATGAAAGATTGTTGGCATTTCATTAAGGATATTGAGAAGGTTGTTGATGATTATGGATATAACTGATTAAAGACGTTTACTGTCTTGATATTATTATTTTGTCATTGATGTCAAGAAATTGATTTTCTAATTCAGTATGATGTTGCCATATCTTGAGAAGTATGATTTGAAGAGTATAAAGATGACGGTAAAAGACACAGGAAAGAATATGATGAATAAGGGGATGAATAAGGTATTCAATGGGCAACTATTACCGAGTCAAACAATGATGAGATCACGATGTTTAGATTGTTTTAACATCATACATATGTTGTAAATTGTAAAGGTTAATACTATACTATGTTATCAAGCAAGGAACCTAGTCAGTAAACCCTAAGGAACCTAGTCGGTAAACCCTAAGGTTATCGCTATCGGTTAATGAAGGCGGAATGTCTACTGAGTGAAGTTTAGTATTCACCGAGTTGTTACCGAGTTGTAACCAAGCTATAACAGAATGCATTAAATGTTTACATGCGATATTTAATGAAGGAAGTTGATGAGCTAGAATTGTTTAAATGATTGGTGAGTCGTGCATGAAGTTTGTTAATGAATCTAAGGCAAAGGAAAGTCGACATGAAGATCTACAGCTCAGATTGAACCGCAATACCCTGGCACAAGTTCCAAGAAATGTATGCAAGTTCCAAAGCGGGGTAAAACGTTTTTAGATCGAAAGATACATTGAACTTGGACAAGATTGAAGATTTGATGGCTATGATTGATCATAGGAAATGTGATCAAGGAGATTAAGCGGTTAGCTAATTGTTTATAAATAGGAAACTATTGGTGAACAATGCATGCGGGCAAGTGTATGCACATGGATACAACATAGTGATTACCGAGCACAGAAGCTTGAGGACCTGTTTGAATAACAGAGTATAGAAGCCCAACAGATAGACAAGATTAGTTCTATGTCTAGATTGTATTGAACAAATAGGAATCTGCTTTAGCATTTTAGATGTGAAGTTGTAGATAGATTTTTTTATTACTGTTATTTTGTGAAAGTGACAGAAAATCTCTTAACCGAGTGGACTTAACAGTCTTATTTGTAAAACCCTCTAGCAAGGTGACATTCTGATTGAGTGTTTAAAATCCTTTGACAAGGTCACTTCTAACAAGGTGAAGATCCTAACAGATTTGAGGGAAATCCCTTAACCGGGTCACATCTATCAATGTGTTTGTAATCTTTAACAAGATTTGCTTTTAACCAAGCATACTCTAGAAGAGTATATTTCTTAGTGGGTCCGAAATCCCAAAGTGGTTTTTCCCTATTTGGGTTTCCACGTTAAATCTGGTGTTATGAGGTTTATGATGTTTATATGCTTCTGAGTTTGCATGTTTAACAGTTTTGGTTTTATTACTGAAGTATATGTTACCGAGGTTGAATCTGATGTTTTTATGGATGATTAAGTTTGTATGATTCACCCCCCCCCTCTCATCTTGTTGGCTATTGGATTTGTACTTACATTAAGTATCAGAACTATCAATTTTTACCTAGTCCGATTAACCCCAGAAGCTCTATCTTCTTGGTCTGGTGATTGCGACATTTGATAACATCATGTTGGATTGTGGTGTGGTCCACTTTTCATACCTCTCCATCATGGGAATGCTTAGTGAAGACCTATTTTTTAGTTATGACTTATTATCTCCTTGGCTGACCTGGAAATCTATTTTGGATATCAGTATATATAAAGATCGCTTGTAATGGAAAAATAATCAAGAAGTTTTTGTAGAAGGAAGTTGATTGTAAAAGGAAGATCTATCTTTGGTAATGCGAAGTGGTTGATTAGTGTGGTTGTTTGTTGATGCTATTTGGTATCGGTGGCAGCGAGCCTAAGTTTTCTTTTGGCATTGCATCAAGAGTGGCAGTTGTGCCTTTATGGTGGAATATTTCTTTCTTCCTTTGGGCAGTGAGCCCTCCTTTTTTTTTCTAGTGGTTTTAGTCGGGCAATGAGCCCACCTGTAGTGAGCAATTCTGGCAGTGAGCCATCTTGTAAAAATCACCTTAACTAATGTCACCCTAACATGTGTTTTTATTCCGAGAACTAACATTCTTCGTGGTTTTTTCCTCCTTGGGTTTTCCACGTCATATCTGGTGTCTCTTGTGTGTACTCTTTTTCATGTTATTGTATGTTCATGGTTATGCAATTTGAAATTTAATTTGACAGATCTATTTATGTGAAAAGTAAGATAAGTTTTTAATTGACAATTGATTCACCCCCCCTCTCTATTGTTTGGAACATTCAACAATGACAACTCAAATCTCTTGAGTCAATGGTGGGGCTTTTTGGCCTTCAATTTTTTTTCTTCTTAAAACCAATGAGTCATTGATCAAGTTGATCCAATAGCGTAGACTAAATATTTTAATAAAGAATTTCACTTCATATTTTGTGAGTTTGTGGACGTGGGAGTGTAATGTCCTCAACCAAAAATTAATAAATAATTTTTAGATCTAAAAATTAGATTTACAAGAATTATGCCAATTTCATTGAGAACATTAAAACTAATTAACTAGTCCTGCATAGAGAGGAAAATAAATCAATCCATCATTAAATTGATTTTTCAAATATGAACAATAGATGATTAGGTTTGCAAATATGATTATATAACAACATCAAATCTATAGCTTCACACTTCCATAATTTCCCACAAATCCACAAACTATGCCAAAATTGGACTACCCAATTTACTCCAAACTTCACCAAAAGAACATCAAACTTCATGAAATGCTAAAGGAATGATTTTTTTGATATTTAACAACAAATATTCATGTTTGAGATTTGATATACAACAAAACCAACTGATTTAACATTTAACACCCAAATTCTACACAAAACTCTCAAAATATGACAAATTTGGTACACTAGATTAACTCCAAACACCACAAACTAAAATAGTTTGAGTTTCAAATAAAAACACCAACATGTAGATCTGATTACAAACTCAATATCAACATGTTTTTGAGATCTAATCTACAAAAAAATTAATTAATTTAGCTTTCATCACTCAAATTCTACACAAAAACTCTCAAAATATGACAAATCTAGTACACTTGATTAACTCCAAACACAACAAATTGAATTAGTTTGAGTTTCAAATGGAATACCAATTTGTATATTTGATTACAAACTCAATGAAAACAACATATTGTTGAGATACCTCCACAAGACTCAAAAGTCACAACAAATTATACAATTAGGCTTGAAGAACTCTTAAATCAACACATTAATAACAACTACACACTAAAAAATAAGAAACCAATCAATATTACAAGATTTTCTTTATCACAAATGCAATCTCTCGATGATAATTCCCTCTTCAATCAAAGGGTTTTTGTCCTCTAATTACACAAATCTCATGGGTTTTCATCCACAAGTCTTCTCCTTCAACGAGTTTTCGTTAATTGATGAAGTTGTCTACAAATCTGCAAACATGAGTGAAGAGATAATAATCAACATGTCTTTTAAAGGTCAAGCTCACCATATTTATAACCAACCAAAATCTAATGCTTATTGGGATGCATGATTGTTTAGTTTTCGACCATTTAGTTGCCCCAAAGCCCCTTCAATTCTTTGTTTTGGACTTCTTGCTTCCCGATTCCAAAGGACATAGATTCCAACACCTAGATTGAGCCTCATAAATATTAATTTAATATTTAGTTTCCCTCTTGATATTAAAAATAATTGGACAATTATGAATATTAAATCACTTATTCTTCTTATGCTTGCTTGATTAACCCATGTGAGAATAAAATGGGTAATAATTTGCCAAAATCCAATTTCAAATAGAAGCAGATATGACAAGTCATCCCTCTTAAAATTTATTATCTTTAACCAACTATAAACATATAGCTTCGAGATCCTTATGCCAAAATTATTTGTCAGGATAAATTGTATGTCAACCCTTCACCTTTTTCCTATGTAATGTAGCATCTTTTTCCAATGAACACTATGCAAACTTGAAGACTTAGATTCTTTTGTATTAGTGTCATGTATCACAAATAATAACCATGCAATCTCAGCTCTTGAATGTGTAAATATTTTATATATACTTCCTCATACTCCAACTGATCTACATCCCTTCACAAAGATTTATTAAATGCAGTTTTGTTCATCTTCCTTCCTAGCTTTTTGAAAAATCTATGAACAATGAATTTGAGATGAGTTATATTATAACAATCATGAAGGTGTAGCCAACTTACCAATGCTACCAATTGGTATGTGATGTATGTTGGATATTAGAGTTGTTGGGATATGTTGTTGTCATTTATGTCAACATATTCCTGTGTTGTAGAGAATTGGTTTGTTGCAGAGAGTTGTTTTGGTGATATGTTGTAGATGTGATGATGCGGTTTAAAGGGATTTTAAGATACGTATCTCTAGTTAATTTAGTATGTGTTTCATGATGCTTTGAGTTATGAGGTCTGGTATGTGGACTCATTTTTCAATATTCTGTGTTGCAGAGTTATAGTATTTGATCTATATTGCTCCAGAATGATTATATCTTGAGTTGCGTATTTTGGAGAGTGTTTGGGACATTCACATGTGTCCTTTGATTGGATGGTTCATGATTTGTAACTTCACAAGCGTGTCTTTCAGTTTGTCAGTCGATGTTCTTGAGCTCTAGTGATGTAGTAATGATGAATCTTGTTATCTAAATTGTTGTGGTGATTGTGGTGGAATTCATGTTGCTTGTTGATGTTCATTGATCGTGTGCTATGAGTTTTGATGTTTCGTGTTGATCGCGATGCGTGTTATTGAAGATTTTATTGGTTCATTGGTATTCTCCATGTTATGCGACATATTCGTTGGTGTAGCGTGTTGAGGATGATCTTGGCGAATTATTTGATGGTGTAGCGTGTTCGAGGATTTGATTTGGGTCCATGCTATATCCTTACCGACATTGTATTGGTCTGGTTATGGATTATGTATCATGTGATGTAATTTTGTAATTAGGTCTTATGGGATGAGCCAACCTTAAGATTAAGGTTGATGATATGTATATATAGGCATTGTAATCATGTTAGTCATGTGTCTACAATTGTGTTTATGATTTGAGAGAGTATTATATGCGCGAACAAGTGAATCTATCATTCAGAAGTGTGAAAGAGCAGAGAATAGTTGTGCAAACAATGTGCTTAACTGGAACTATAATAAGGCATTTGGAGATGCTATTCTTTCAGTTCATGTAATCTAGATTGTTGTCTGATCTTTGTAAGGTAGTGAGCCTTCCTCAGGGTTGTATTCGTTCTTGTTTTGAGTAGTGAGCTCTAGGTAATGTGTCTAAATGCATGTGCATTCTCCATTGTAATATTTACACATACTATTGCATAGTATCATCTTATTGTGGGTAGGTTCCTATTGTGGTTTTTTCTTTAACCGGGTTTTCCATGTCAAAAATCCTTGTGTTATGTGTGTTGTTGATGTGGTGATTATTTCTGTTATTGTTATTCCTAATCAGATATGAAGTTAAGGTTAATTTGGTTGATTTTGGTAAAAACTAATTCACCCCCACCCTTAGTTTTCCTGCATTATTATTGTCTTTCTATCAACAATTAGTATTAGAGCTAGATCCTTTGGAAGGAGCTTGATCGCTTGAGGAGATTCAAGATGACAGTTGTTGTTTTAAAAAGGAGAGTCTGAGATTTGATGGAACTAATTACTCTATATGGAAGCAACAAATGGAAGTTCACTTGAACTGTCTTGGAGAAGATTATTGGAACATTACAAAGAATGGATACATTGTTCCTCCGAATGGTCCTGCTATTGCAACTAAGATCAAAGATGCTAAAAGTAATATAAGAGCTAAGGAAGCATTGTTGAGTGCCCTGATTGATGTAGAGATGACTAATGTGATGGGGTTGGAGACTGCACATGAGATTTGGGTGAAGCTTGAAACCTTGTATGAAGGAGATAAACATGTGAAAGGTGCTAGATTGCAGAGCTTAAAAGGAAAATATGAGTTGCTAAGGATGGGGGGAGATGATAATATTTCATCCTTTATGGCTAAAGTGGAATGATCTTGTGTTGAACATCAGATGTGCCTGTGGAGTCCTTGAAGAAGATGAGATTGTGGATAAAGTGTTGAGATCCTTGCCTCCAACTTATAAACATAAAGCTGCTGCTATTGATGAGATCCAAACTGTGACAACTATGACAAGAGATATGTTGGTTGGTAAGCTTGCTGCTTTTGAATTGAACGAACTTGGTGAATCACATGGAAAGACCAAGACTGCATTTACAACTACTGTATCCGGGAAGCAGAAGTATGGTTCAAGAGAGAGTTCAACTAGGGTATCCAGATATGAAAGAGAAATGAGAGAGATAGAAGAACAAGAAAGAGATTTGGAAGAGCTTGAATCACTTATTTTCAGAAGATTGCCTAAGGGATCTGCTAAGTATGAAGGGAAGTTACCTTTGAAATTTTTTTCATGCAATAAGATTGGTCATTTTGCTTCTAAGTGTCCTGAAAGAGCAGAAAAAGCGTCAAAGTATGATAAGCCTTACAAGCCTAACCAGAAGTATAGATATCAGAAGAAATGTTATTATGCTACTAATGAAGGTATGACAGATGAAGAGTCTAAGAAAGGGAATTTAGAAGATGAATTTGTGTTCATTTACATCAAGGAAGATGATCTGGTACTTGCTGATTCTACAAGTTGTATTGTTGAAGAGAAAGATTTGGCTGCTAAGATTGATGTGAAAGATGAATGGGTGATTGACAGTGGTTGTTCACATCATAGGATAGGTGATAAAGGTCAATTTGTGAATATGGAGAAGTATGATGGTGGTGTAGTGAGATTTGGAGATAATAAAGCTTGTGTAATCCGTGGTAGAGGTTCTATTTCTCTTGATGGTAAGCATATTACTGATGATGTTTTATATGTTGAAGGTCTGAAGCATAATCTTTTGAGCATTAGACAAATGGTTACTAAGGGATATGATTTGCAATTTAAGAGTGGGAAATTTAAGATATTGAATAACTCCGGTATATTGCATCAGGTACTAAGACTAAAGGTAATATATTTCATCTGAATGCTGGTGAGAAAAGTTGTTTGATTTCTTAGATTGATGAGAGTTGGTTGTGGCATAGGAGGATGTGTCATGTTAAATTTGACTACATGATTAAGATAAGTTCTACTAAAGCTGTTTGAGATTTGCCTAAGATTGTGAAGTCTACTAATCCGGTATGTAAAGAATGTCAATTGAGAAAGCAAACAAGAATTTCATTCAAGAGAAAATTGTATGCATCTAATGGATTATTAGATCTTGTGCATACTGATTTATGTTGTCCATCTAGAGCGAGAAGTTTGCAGGGAGATAGATACTTTATGTTGTTGATTGATGATTATTCTAGGATGATGTGGGTCACTTTTCTAAGGGAGAAATCTAAAGCATTGGAGAAATTTAAAATATTCAAAGCTATAGTGGAGATAGAGACTGGATTGAAGTTGAAGTTTATGAGGTCTGATAGAGGTGGAGAATTCACCTCTGGTGAGTTTAATTCCTTTTGTGAAGAGCATGGAATCATAAGGCAGTTGTCTACTTTGAGAACTCCTTAGTAGAATGGAGTTGTTGAAAGGAAGAACATAATAGTTTCAGATGCTGCTAAAACTATGTTGATTGAAGGAAATGTCCCACATATCTACTGGAGAGAAGTTGTTAGCACTATTGTATACACATTGAACTGGGTGCATATAAAAGGTGATTCTGGTAAGACTCTTTATGAACTAGGGTTTGGTCATGTTCCTACAGTTAGATATTTCAAAATCTTTGGAAGGAAATGTTATATCAAAAGAGATGAGGATATAGAAAAATTTGATGTAAGATGTGATGAAGGAATCTTTTTGGGATATTCTACTAAGAGAAAAGCATATTGGTGTTACAATAAGAGACTGAAAAAGATAGTGGAAAGTGGAAATGCGAAGGTAGATGAGAATTATGAAAAGCAAATTAGAGCATGCAGATACGAGTCTGATGATCAGGATGTTATTCCAAAGCAAGTGCAGAGTCCGAGTATGAAGCAGAATGATTCAGAAGAGATAGTAATTCAAGATGTTGTTGCCGGTGAAGAAGTTCATAAAGCTGAAAATCAGAATAATCAAAAGATGCCCAGGTATGTAAGATTACATTATTTAGGGAATCTGATTATTGGTGATAAAAATAAAGGTGTGATGACTAGGAGAAGGATTGTTGCTAAAGAGACATGTTTGATTTCTAAAATTGAGCCTAAAGATGTTGTTGAAGATTTTAAAGATGAGAACAGGGTAAAAACTATGTAAGAAGAGTTAGATCAGATTGAGAAGAACAAAACATGGGAATTTGTTCTAAGACCTAAGGACAAGAATGTAATTGGTACTAAATGGGTCTCCAAAATAAGTTGAATAAAGATGGATAAGTTGTTAGAAACAAAGCAAGATTAGTATGTAAGGGATGTTCACAAATGGAAGGTATTGATTTTGAGGAGATTTTTGCTCTAATAGCTAGAATTGAAGTTGTTAGACTATTTCTCGCATATGTTGGTCATAAGAAAGTCAAGGTATATTAGATGGATGTGAAGTCATCCTTTTTGAATGGTGAGTTGGAAGAGGAAGTCTACATTGAGCAACCTGGTGGATTTTCATTGACAAATGAAGAAGATGTGGTGTGTAGATTGAAGAAAGCATTGTATGGACTTAAACAAGCCCCTAAAGATTGGTATGCTAGATTGGATAGGTATTTGATGAAGTTGGGATTGTGTAAAGGTACTGTTGATAGTAATATTTACTTGAAGATTGATAATGATAATATTTTGATTGTTAAAGTCTTTGTTGATGACATTATTTTTGTAGGTGATGATGATTTGAGTAAGAAATTTGCTGATGATATGCAAAAAGAATTTGAGATGTCTATGATAAGTGAGATGAAATTCTTTTTGGGACTACAAATTACACAGATTGACAAAGGCATTTTCATATCTCAATCTAAGTATGTGAATGAATTGTTGAAGAAGTTTGGGCTAGATGATTCCAAACTTGTTGGAACTCCTATGGTGAGTAGATGTAAGAGGACAAAAGATGATGAATCTCTGAAGGCTAACCAGACCTTGTATAGATCTATGATTGGTGCATTACTTTACTTGACTCGGACTAGGCCTGGTACTATGAGTGTTGTATGCCTTGTTGCTAGATTTTAGGCTAATCCTAAGGAAAGTCATGTTACTATTGTGAAGACGATATTCAAATACTTGAAGGAAACAATTGATTATGATCTGTGGTATCCAAAGAATGATGATTTCACTTTAAATGCTTGCACTGATGTTGATTGGATGGGTGATGTTGATGACCAGAAGAGCACTATCAGTGGAGCATTATTTTTGGGAAAGAAGTTGGTTGCCTGGACAAGTAATAAACAAGATTCTATTTCTTTATCTACTACAAAAGTTGAATACATTGCTGCTGCTAGCAACTGTACTCAGGTTATTTGGATGAAGCAAATGTTGAAGGATATTAGAGTTGTTTATAATGAGCCTACTGTTAACTATTCTGACAATTCTAGTGCTATCAATATTTCTAAGAATCCAGTGTTGTGTTCTAAGACAAAACATATATCAATCAAGTTTCATTATCTCAGAGAGAAAGTTAGTGATAAGGAAGTCGAATTGGAGTATGTGTCTACAAAGGAAAAAATTGCAGATATCTTCACTAAGCCTTTGCCTGCAGAAACATTTGTATATCTGAGAGAGAATTTAGGGGTGATTTCCCCTCCGGCTATGAACTAGATGCATTGAGTTGCTTCGATCCGATGGACTTCATTGTCTTATTTTGTTATCCAAATTGATGAGTTGGTGCTGCTACCTTGGGCGAGTAGTTAGTGTATGGTTTCGCTAATCAGATTTGTGAGTTTATCCTAAGGAGGAGAAATTATTCTTCTTAGTGGGAGATATACATGAGAGAATAATTATTTGTATATGTCTTTGCCATTGCTGTCAAAGGGGGAGAAGAGCATGTGAAAACCCTGAAGTATTTTGAGTTGTTTGTCAAGGTAGAGCTGATCATTATGATCTTAGGGGGAGATTGTTGGTTGTTGATTTCTTTCTTTGCATTGATTATTTTTTGACATTCATATGTTTCCATCAATGCCAAAGGGGGAGATTGTTGGATATTAGAGTTGTTGGGATATGTTGTTTTCGTTGATGTCAACATATTCCTGTGTTGTAGAGAATTGGTTTGTTGTAGAGAGTTGTTTTGGTGGTCTGTTGCAGATGTGTTGATGCAGTTTAATGGGTTTTAAGATAAGTATATCTAGTTGTTTCAATATATATTTCATGATTTTATGAGTTGATTTGATCGAGTTATGAGGTCCGGTATGTAGACTGGTTTTTCAATATTATGTGTTGCAAAGTTATAGTATTTGATCTATAGTGCTCCGAAATGATTATATCTTGAGTTGCAGATTTTGGAGAGTGTTTGGAACATTCATGTGTGTCCTTTAATTGGATGGTTCATGATTTGGAACTTCACAAGCATATCGTTCAGTTTACCAGTCGACGATCTTAAGCTCCAGTGATGTAATAATGATGAATCTTGTTATCCGAATTGTTGTGGTGGAATTCACGTTGCTTGTTGATGTTCTCTGATCATGTACTATGCATTTTGATGGTCTGCGTTGATCGTGGTGTGTGTTATTGAAGATTTCATTGGTCTGATGGTATTCTTCATTTAATGCTATGAGACTTCCACAATCCATATTGTATACTCGTAATTTTTTTGGATTTGATTGTGTATGTATTTTTTATCATCAACATTTCGAATCACACTCTATGATTCATCATCAGGATGAACAAGAATTCTAAGGAGATGAAAAATAGTGAAATGCAGATTTGAGAGAGACTAAAAAGATGTGGGTTAGGAGAGGGCATGAGGATCAAGGGAGAAAAATAATAGACAAAACACAAACAAAGGAGAAAAAGACAAATAGCCAAAGAGACCACCTTAAAAATAGAGGGTATAAATCTAAAGAAAAAACACCAAAAAAAAAGTAAGAAAGTGAAAGCTAATAAAAAGAAGGAAAAGGGAAAAAACCAAAGAGAAAAATAAAACCAAAAAAATAATAATGAAATTACAACATGAAAATAAAAGGAGAACCCAAATAGAGAGAAGTAAAAATAATAAAGACAAAGGAAGAACAAAAAGACCAACAAACAAAAATAAGCACAACACACCAACTAAAAAATATAAGAAATGAATACATACCCCTACATATATGTGCGTGTGTATAAAGATACACATACACAGACATATAGGAAAAATGGGAGAAATGAATATATATATATATAGAGAGAGAGAGAGAGAGAGAGAGATCTTATACATATAAAAATATAACTAAATCACAAAAGCTAAACAAAAACATACACACTCTCACACACACACACACAGACATCTGTGTGTGTGTGTGTGTGTATTATATGTACACACACACACAAATATATATATATATATATATATATATATATATATATAGATAGATATATATATATGTATATATGTATATGTATGTATGTATGTATGTGTGTGTGTGTATAGATATATACATACATACATACATACATACATACATACATATATACACATACATACATACATATACATACATATACATGCATGCATGCATACATACATACATATGTGCGTGTATGTGTGTGTGTGTATACACACACACACAGATATATATATATATATTGTTGGCAATTGACACTCAATTGGTTGGTTTCAATATGTTATCATTGATGGCAACATGGCAACTTGTTTCAGCTTCATATTTTGGGTTAGTTGTGTACTGACAGACACTTCATCGACACCGACAGGTTGGATAGATTTTTTTGGTTACCAACAATACATGCCAACATGGTTTACAATCGGGTTATCAGTATTGGAGACCAACATCTTTTGGATCCGACATCAGCAATTGATTTTGATATTTATGTATATATGTTATTGAGCCGACATGTATGTTCATTTTGTAATTATCTTTGTAAGCTAACATAAGGCATGATGAATTGTAAAGGGTATATAGGTCAATTGGTTAGATCATTTTGGGTAATGGATTGATAGGAGAATATGATAATGTTATGTAATGTGAAACATATGACATAGATCATGTATGTGAGGATATTTATGTAAAGGGGTACTTTGGTAAAGGGTTTAGGATTTCAGACCGGAACAGACAGAGCTTAACCGGAACTGTATTCAGGCATAGAAGATGCTATCTTTGCAGTTCAATCATTTCTTCGGATTGTTGTCTGGATTTGTATGTAGTCAGTAAGGCTCCTTTTGTGACTGAGCAGTGTGCTCTAGGTTGTAAGCCTTCCTGCAAGTGCAAGCCCCTATATTTTGTAATATCTCTTCATATGGCCAGTGAATTGATATTGTGGGTCACAAATCCCACTGTGGTTTTTTCTTTTTGAGGTTTTCCACGTATAATTATGTGTGTTATGGTATTCATTTATGTGATCGGCTTATTGGTTGCTTTACTTATTTCAATTCTATATGTACCGGTATACCGGTTGGTGTATGCATGTTTTAATAAGGTTAAAATTTATCATTCCAGTAGAACATTCACCCCCCCTCTCAGCGTTCTTGGATTCCAACAATTGGTATCAGAGCCTTGTGCCTCAGAGGAAGTTTAATAGCTTGAGGAAGATCCTGAATCTGAAACCATGGATATGAGTTTGGAGAAGCAACTTGAGATAGCACTTGAAGATTATGATGCTGAAAGGATGAAAAACTTGTAGTTACAAGATGAATTGAATTTTGCTCAGGAATTCATTCTTGTCCTACAGGAGAGGCTATCATTTGTTCAAGCTAGGAGAAAGGAACTTTTGCAAAATCATGATGATGAAGAGAAAGATGCACTTAAGGAACAATGTCAGAAGCTGAGTCAGGAGAACATGGTCATGGGGAATGAAATGCAAGCTATAACTATGAGAATGTCTAAGGAGATTGAAGATTGGAAGAAAAAGGAAGAAAATCTTGTTGTATCTCTAAAAAACAAATTTGAAGAATGTGGTAGATTGGTTCATGAGAATGATATGTTGAGAACTAATTTAGTACAATCCCAGATTAGTGAACAATAGCTTGAGAGACAAATGATAATTCTGAGAGATGATCTGACTATTGCAAGTGAGTATAAAGAAAAAATCAAGATTAGTTTAGCACAGCTAGATGAGTTATTGAAGAGACAAAGGCAAAATGGAGATTCCAGTGGACTTGGATTTGAACAAGGATAGAACTTCAATACTGCAAATGCAGATCAAAACCATAAGGCACTGGTAAGGCAGTTTAATGATTATAAATTTAATGGTAGATGCTTTGTTTGGAATAAATCTGGTCACATGGCTTGGTAATGTAGAAATAGAGTAAATCAGAACAATAATTATGCTCTCGGTCAATGTTCTAAATGTAATAAGTATGGACATAAGACAAAAGATTGCATAATGAATGTTAAATGTTATGCATGTGGAAAATTTGCACATATGGCTAATCAGTGCAGGTCTAGCAATTATACCGGTTTTAGCAAAGCAATTCAAAAGAACAATGTTACATGCTATGCATGTAATGAGGTTGGACATATTGCTAAATTATGTAGAAGTAGAAATACACCGGTTGGTAATGGAGGATCAAATGAGAAAGGGAAAGAAAAGGTTAATGAAATCTGGCAAGATTATACCCAAAGATGGGTTAGGAAGTTAGAAGAACAATCAGTAGATGCACCGGTTACTCAACCAACAGAGGAGGTTGCTCCTGAACTGACAACTAAGGCAGATGCCTTCGGGGTAGGTAAAATTCATGAAGATACTACATATGCCCTGGGAAGAGGTTCTGTAAGATGTTCCAGACATTGGAGATGCTTATCCGGCATAGGAATGTTTGATCAAGATTTGGTATCTTCCACCTAAAGTCATTTATAACAATGACGGATTAGGGTTTTTTTTTGGAAGTTAAAAGGTTGAATCTACTTCATTTTTTATCACCCTGCATTCAAAGCGATTAAGTGTGATTCATAAAGAGTCTAAGGCAATTCAGTGCGATCTGATATCTTCTTGAGCGATTTCACCAGTGATTGGAAGAGGTCTTTAAGGTCTTTCACCGACAGTGATTCACAGGTATTTATCTTCAATCATGGAAGCAAGATCATCATCTGTACCTATATTTATTGCAAATCCGATTGTTGTTGAGGTCAAGGACCGTCCCAGGCTGATTTTCAAGCGATACCCACATGTTGCTACCCTGGATGATTCGGTTGGCACATTTTCTCGTGTTCTGGAAGGAGTATATGTTGAAGATGTTAGAGCTTACATTCACTGCCACATTGAGGATTTGGGAACAACTAATATTAAGAGCATGTACATGAATGAGCTAATGGGAGATTCTAGAAAGGTTAAGCTCGAATACCAGCATATTGTGAATTTAGGGTTTACCAGCATTCTGGACATTCTGGAATTCGAAGATGAAGTCGTTAGGTATGTTTTGAGTAGGGTGTATGAAGAGTTTATCTGGTTAGATAGACCATATAAAATTACTAAGGAGGCCACCATGGTAATCACCAGTTTACCACAGGTTGGACAACGTCCGAAGAAGAAGGTTTCTAATGATCATGTCAACAAAATCACCAACGCAACTTCAAACATGCAATCAATGAGGATCAGTACTATCACCAACACAGATATCTGATTTGGTAGCGTGGTCATTGGTTACAAGGTAACTCAATCAAATCGGCCGAATTTTGTTTCTAGCTCCTGCATTTATGCAACACATAAGATGATGAGAGAAAATGAGAAGTTAGATCTTTGTGGATGGATGTTAGATGAGTTGTTAATTAACTTAGGGAAAATCAAAGGAGAAAAGAAGGGGACATTCCGATATGGGAATCTTATTGTCTGTTTGATGCTATTTTTCATCAATGAAACTCCCGGTTTTGGGAAGAGACAATGGGCATTTGATATCCCGGTAGGGAGGCAATTGAAACAATCTATTGCTTCATTGGGTAGTTAGAGAGATGAAAAAAGTTTGGGGATACTTCAAGGCATTTGAGAAGGTTATGAATTCTAGGATGAGGGTTCCCAAGCACATTGTTGAGAAATATTCAACTGAGATATGCTTCACGATTAAGAAAGATGAAACACTCATGGAAGTGGTCAAACCCCAGAAGATATGGATCGAGGAGATGGGTTATGAAGTTGATGCACAAATTCTAGATGCTTATGTAAAGACGTTGATTGATGCACCTATTGATGAAGCTGAGAAACCCTGTGGTACTACTAAGCAGAAGACACAAGAGGTTGAAACTGAGTTCAATCCGAAGAAGAGAGAGAAGAAGGAAGGTAAGGCAAGTAAGTTTGTTAAAAAGGTTTCATAGGACATTAAAACATTGATTGATGTTGTCCCAGAGAAAGGCAGGAAGAGAAAAGAACCACAAATATTTATTGAACCTGTTGCAGCTGAATCTGCATCCGAAGATGACACACCCTTTGAATTCAAAAGGGTAATAAGGAAGAAAATTGAAGAAACTAAGGTAGAGGCTAAAAAGCAATTGGTTAGGAAAGTTACTATCAAGGTACCATCATAGAAGAAAGCACCAAAAGAAACACCTCCAGCCCCATCCGATATTGGAAGAAGGAAGAAGAAGGATGACATTGATCTGGCAATTGAATCTGGTAATGTAACTATTATTCCACCAAAGACTTGTGCAGAGTTAGTTGATGAAATTACTAAAGATGGTATGCTAAAGAATGTACATTTTTATTATGAACATTTAGATAATGATGAACAAAGAGAAGTAGAGGAAGCAATTTTGTTATATTTGGATATTTATAAGAAATCCCTGTTAGAAATTGAAGACCAAATGCCAACACAATTGTATGATATGTTAGATGCTAGAAGACTATCAACAATGCAAGAAGATAGGCATATAAAGATACAAGAGTTGTTATCTGTTTGTGTTTCTATTGTTCCAAAGGAGATGGATAAGACACTTGAGGTTGCAGATAGGAAAATCTTTAACAACAAACATAGAATAATCAGTTTTATGTTAGGTAGAGTAAATGAGATAATCAAAGAGACCCACAAGGCATGGGTTAAGTTCGTTGGAGAGAACCGTGGTTTTTATACTTCACCAGAATCTAAGACAGATACTATAAACATCTCGGTTGAAGGGAAGGGTAAAGGTATTATGGGTACTTTGCCCTCAATTTTAAAAAACATTAAGATAGTGGAAATTGAGCCCCCAGTAGATACAAATGTACAAACAAATGTTGAGATATTGGAAAATACAAAGTGTAAAGGTTGATAATGAACATGTTACTAATGTTGAGGACAACAGTCCTCCGGATTAGATTGTATAGGATGAGGATAAAGTTCCTAGGGAGGAACCGACAACAATTGATACTGCACCAAGTGGTGAAGCCACCGGTGCAAGTAAGGAAGCTATAAAGGTTAAAACATCAGAAGAGAAGAAAGGGGAATTCAGTAGGGAACCGATAACAAGTCCATCATTGTTGTCAATTGACACCTCACAGGTTGAAAAGAAAAGCATAACCGAGATGAGCTCTACTGCAATCATGATGATGGCTGCACAAAAAATGTTGAAGGAGGGATCTATGGATAAAGGGGTTATTGATCAATCTATCATTGTTTTGCATAGACTAGTCTCGGAGTGCAAGGTTGATAAAGAAGCGAGCCCATCCGACAAGCTTAAGATAATCACTGAACACATTTCAAAGGATTTTCAGTCCTTGCAGCAGATATCAAACCGACAAGCACTGGAGAGATTCACACAAGAAAAGAGGACTACATTTGATCAAATGATTGAATCTAAAAGAAAGGAAATCAATGATAAGTTGAAATTGATAGATAATTCTTTAAGGTTGTGTACAAATATCTATAGAGTATGTTGTAACATAGGTTTACTGACAATTGATTTGGATAAGAGGATTAAGGAAAATCAGGAGAAAATTGTAGGTATAGTCAATTCTTTTGATGGTTCATTTTCTTTGACTACATCTATTGATGGTTAGATTTTGGTTTTGGAATCTCAAGTTTTAGCTCTTGAGAGGGAAAAAGACAAAATCATAAGAAGAGCTAGAAGTCTTAGAGGTTTGGTGAGTCCCCAGTTGGATTCATTTAGTGTACATAAGAAGGAGTGTATAGATATGGTTGGTAAGCCCACACCGACAGAGCTCAATGAGAAAGAGTCATTTTCCCATATGCTAAATGGACTTGTATCTATTTCTGGTACTTTCAAATCAAGTTGGTATACCTATCTTGAGCTATTGGAGAAGGCTTATCCAAATAGTTTTAAATACATCTAGCTTCGGTAAGGTATTTTTGGGATATTCATTGTATATTATTTTCTATTCTTCATCCCATCTTTTGGTATTATTTTTGGAATTTTTGATGGAATTGATGTCCAAGGGGGAGAGATATTGATGTGAAAAAGAAAAGGGAGTTGTATACATTAGGGGGAGTATGTTGGAATTTGCATAAAAAATTGCATTAATGATTTGTTATGTTGTCATTTATGTCAATTAACCGGTAATGTTATTGTTATAATGTTGTTTTGTAACTGGTAGGAAGAGATAAGTGAAGGGAATTGTAACCGATCGGTAAGTTTGTGGAGTGAACCGGTATTGCTAAGTGTTGGAGAGTTGAATTGGTAAACCCTACCTGTTGTTTTGATAAACCCTAACTGATTAAGTCTGGTGAATTTGTTATATTGGTTTATGATATGATGATGAGCGGTAATGATTATGACACGTATGTATATTGTATGAAGAGAGCTTCAAAGTGTTTTTGGCACATTGAGTTAATGTTTTTTAATCTTGGGAATGAGCAAGTATATTGCATGTAATGCAAAGCGCGTGATGAGTTACTAAGTTCGATGAAGTGGTGATCAAGGAGTGGTCAAGGCTTTCTTGAATGATGTGTAGAGATTATGTAATCCAACGGTCATACCTAAACCGACTTGTTTGTAATCTCTATGAGAGAATTAGGTTTTTGTTGTGTTATCAACCTAATTGATTTGTTTATAAGGTTGATGAGTTGTTTTGTTGAGAGAGTTGGCAAAGTTGAATTGAGTGTGTGGTTGTTGAATCGGATGATGTATTTGCAGTTTGTGTAAAAGCAGATAAGAGCATGAAAAGGATTTGAACAAGCAAGTGAAGTGTTATTCTAACGTATCAACAAACTCTTGTTGTTTTCTAACAATTACAACAGTAAAATCCCCTAACCGGGTAAGCTCTAACAAACTTTGTGTTATTCAAATCCTCTAACCAGGTGATCCATTAGCTTGGATTCTAAACCCTGTACAAAGGTTACTCCTCATAGGGTATTGCTTTTAACAAGTCATTATAGTCAATCCCTTAACTGGGTGGTCCCTAATAGGATATGTTCTTAACATGACTTGTTGTAAAAGCTTTAATAGGCTTGGCTCCTAACAGGGCGAACTTCAAAAGAGTTCAAATAGTTATCTTGTGAGTCTCATCTCACCGTGGTTTTTCCCATTTGGGTTTCCATATCAAAAATATTGTGTCAAGTTGTGAATGTTTTTGTGGTTATGTTTCTATGGTTGAATTGCTTAACTACTTAATGCACTTTGATAAGTTATGTTAACCGGTAATAATCTAAAATAAGGTTTTACTTATGTCAAGTAAAAGTATTTGGATGTTTGTAAGTTTCAAGTTGTTTATTGTTATCTGTTGTAATAGTTAACCGGTTTATCCTGACAGTTTTATTCTGACAGAGATATTGCATTCATAGTTCAATGGTTCAACTTGTCAGTTTCAAAGTTTACTTAGAGAGGTTGTTTCTGAGTAAGGTGAAAGTTTATCAGTTTTTCTATCTACTGATTCACCCCCCCCCTCTCAGTAGTTGACCGGATCCTTATTCTTTCATCATACCATCAATTGGTATCAGAGCACTTCTCAGGTCCTCTGAGGTCTAAGCCTAACAACTTGAGGTAAAGATCTTGTTGAACATGATGAAGAAGGAAGGTCTGAAGTTTAACAGAGAGAACTACATAATATGGAGTGACAAAATGAAAATTTATATCAAGAGTCTTGGAAATAAATACTGGGAACATGTTAATACTCAATATGTTGCACCTAGTGGGATTATGACCGATGATCAGAAGAAAGAGTAACAAGAAAACAACCAAGCATTGGAGGCAATTACCAGTTCTTTGTCTGATGGAAAATATGTTGATGTTCATGGTCTGGAGACTGCACATGAGGTATCAAAGAAACTTGAAGAGATTTATAGCGGTGATGAACATGTGAAGATTTCCAAGGAAGAGACTCTAAGAGGAAAGTTTGATGACATGCGGATGGTTGAAGGTGAGAATATCCAACAATATGGTCAGAGGATAAAAGAGATAGTTGGAGAGATCAAGAGTGTTGATGGTAAAATGGATGATGCCACAATAGTCAATAAGGTGTTGAGAACCCTGCTACCGGTCTATGCTATCCGTGTTGCAACTAAAGTCAATTGAAAAAACCATGGTAACCCTTGACTCCATCATTGGTAAGCTTACTGCTTTTGAATTAAATGGTTATGATGGTAGTATTCAGAAATTTGAATCATCATTTAGAGCTTCAGTTTCTAACCCATCTATTAGGAAAAGTAGAGATGCTAGTCACTGTAATGAATCTAGATCCAGTAGAGAAATTGATGATGAATGCAGTTTGGTTGAGCTTGAAGCATTGTTGACCAAGTGATTGCCCAGAGGTACCGGTAAATACTGAGGTAAATTACCTTTGAATTTTTTTGCATGCAAGAAGATTAGACACATAGCTGCTAACTGTCCTAATGGTGATAATGAGCACAAGCGAGAGAAGTTCAAGAAGTAAAAGGGAAAAGGAAAAAGAGATTTTCTTATTGCAGTTGATGGTGGTATCACTGATGAGGAATTTGAAGGTGATGTTAATGAAGACATTGTCTTTGTAGCCATTAAAGAGGAGACATCTGATAAGAAAGCTTGAGTTTCTCGCATGGATAATTCTGATGATTGGATTATTGATAGTGGTTGCTCACATCACATGACCGATGACCGAAGCAAATTGATAGTTCTGATACTTAATGTTAAGTATAGATGCCAAGCTAATAAAATGAGAGGGGGGGGGTGAATCATACAAACTTAATCTTCTAGAAAACAACAGATTCAACCTCGGTAACATATACTTCAATAATATAACCAAAACTGCTAAACATGCAAACTCAAAAGCATATAAACATCATAAAACTCATAACACCAGATTTAACGTGGAAACCCAAATAGGCAAAAACCACTGTGGGATTTCAGACCCACTAAGAAATATACTCTTCTAGAGTATGCTCGGTTAAGAGCAAATCCTGTTAAATATTACAAACACATTGCTAAATGTGACCCGGTTAAGGGATTTCCCTCAGATCTGTTAGGATCTTCACCTTGTTAGAAGTGACCTTGTTAAAAGATTTCAAACACTCAATCAGAATGTCACCTTGCTAGAGGGTTTTACAAATAAGACTGTTAAGTCCACTCGATTAAGAGACTAGGTTCCTTAGGGTTTACTGACTAGGTTCCTTGCTTGATAACATAGTATAGTATTAACCTTTACAATTTACAACATATGTATGATGTTAAAACAATCTAAACATCGTGATCTCATCATTGTTTGACTCGGTAATAGTTGCCCATTGAATACCTTATTCATCCCCTTATTCATCATATTCTTTCCTGTGTCTTTTACCGTCATCTTTATACTCTTCAAATCATACTTCTCAAGATATGGCAACATCATACTGAATTAGAAAATCAATTTCTTGACATCAATGACAAAATAATAATATCAAGACAGTAAACATTTTTAATCAGTTATATCCATAATCATCAACAACCTTCTCAATATCCTTAATGAAATGCCAACAATCTTTCATTGTCTGTTACAATGCTATATTGCCAACAATCTCCCCCTTTGGCATTGATGGCAAAACCAATTGATTTATCTTTGAAAGATTCGGATTGTTGTGATTCTGAAATGCTGAAATGCTCTCCCCCATACATTAGACTTCTCCTGTTTTCTTCAGTCTTCTTTCCAATCTGTAGTCTGCTCAGTTTTCTTTTGGTCTTCTCCCCTTTATAGTAGTCTTCTCCCCCTTTGACAACAATGCCAAAAAGTAAAGAACTAAAACATAATTACTTTCAGTATGAAGTGATTTCCTGCGGTTGTGTATCAATTGAGTCTCGGTCAGAGCATTTTGTCTTCAATTCTTGTTCCCTGTATAATTTCCTGTAATAATTCTTGTACACCTTTAGAAAACATCCTAAAGTGTATAAATCAGCATCAACTCCTAAAAGATATTCGATAGAGTCATCAGATTGATGCTTTCACCGAACTCGGTCAATGAGTACAAGATAGGGGTAGGACCCCTAATTTACTTCTGAGATATTCAAAAGTGTCCCTTGGTAGTGGCTTGGTGAAGATATCTGCTATTTGTTCCTTTGTGCTAACATACTCCAACACCACTTTCTTCTCTTGAGCTTCTTCTCTAAGATAATGATATTTGATAGAGATGTGCTTTGTCTTAGAGTGCATAACAGGATTTTTTAAAATATTAATGGCGCTAGTATTGTCACAGAATATAGTTACTGGCTCTGTAACTTTCTCATTTATTCCTTCCAATAGTTGTTTGATCCATGCAATGTTGGTACAATTCAGTGCTGCAGCAACGTATTCAGCTTCTCTTGTTGACTGTGAAACACATCCTTGTTTCTTGCTAAGACAACTCACTAGTCTTTCTCCTAAAAAGAAATCTCCTCCACTTGTGCTTTTTCTGTCATCAATGTTGCCGGCCCAATCAACATCAGTATAAACTTTTAAATCAAAATCATTTCCTTTCTGATATACTAAACCATAATCCTCAATGCCTTTCAAGTATCTAAAAATTCTTTTGATTGTTGTCATGTGTGTTTCTGTAGGATCTGCAGAGAATCTTGCAACTATACCTACTACATGTGCTATGTTTGGTCTGTTGTGAACAACATATTGTAGCTTTCCAATCATGGATCGGTAAAGTGTCTCATCAACAGATGCAAATTCATCATTCTTTGATAATTTATAGTTGGTAGTCATAGGAGTACTTACTGGTTTTGAATCCTCCATTCCAAATTTCTTCAAGATTTCGTTTATGTATTTGGATTGAGTAATGAAAATCTCATCTTTCATTTGCAGTATTTGTAAACCTATAAAATACTTTATCTCACCAATTAATGACATCTCAAATTCTTTGCTCATTTCATTTCCAAAGTTCTTGCATAGAGAGTCATTTCCACAAAATATAATATCATCAACAAATATGGCTGAGATCAGTATTCCGTTTTCATCATTCTTCATGTACATATTATTGTTTTCACTTGTTCTTATAAAACCAATCTTGATCAGATAAGAGTGCAATCTTTCATACCATGCTCTAGGTGCTTGTTTCAAACCATATAAAACTTTGTTCAATTTACATACCTGATCATTATTCTTGTCTTCAACAAATCCTTCAGATTGTTCAATAAAAACTTCTTCTTCTAATATACCATTCAGAAATGCAGATTTGACATCCATTCGATATACCTTGAAATTCTTGTAAGCAACATATGCCAACAATGTTCTTACTCCTTCAATTCTTGCCACAAGTGCAAAAGTCTCACCATAATCAATTCCCTCTTCTTGGGCATAACCTTTGCAAACTAGTCTTGCTTTATTTCTAATGACCTCACCTTTTTCATTCAATTTGTTTTTGAAAATCCACTTTGTACCGATTACATTTTTGTCCTTTGGTCTTGGGACCAGTGTCCATGTGTCATTCTTCTTGATTTGATCAATCTCTTCTGTCATAGCATTTATCCAATCTTCATTGTTAAATGCCTCTTTCACTATCCTCGGTTCAAATTCAGATATCAGACATGTGTTCTGTCTCAGTTTGTTCCTTGTCATCACTAGATCATTCTTATCTCCTATAATCTGACTTGATGCATGATGTCTTCTGACATACTTGGCTAATACAGGCTCGGTAGGTTCTTTATGATCTTCTTCATCACTCGGTAACTGAATATTCTCTTCATTTCCTTCAACAGTTTTCTCAGTAAGACTTGTCAGTTGAACATAGACAAATTCATCATAATCTTCTGGTTCTTTGGAATTTCCTTCATCATTTCTTTTTGCAAATTCATCAATTTTCACATTTGCACTTTCTACTATTTTGTTAGATGATTTGATCGGACATTTAAATGCTTTGCTTCTAGAAGAATAACCTAGAAATGATTCTTCTTCACTTTTCTGATCAAACTTTCCATTTCTATCATCTTTGTGAACATAGCATCTACTTCCAAAGATTTTAAAATAACTTACATTAGGTTTCTTGTCATACTAGATCGCATATGGTGTCTTCAAAGTTCCTTTCTTCAGTTGTATTCGGTTCAGGGTGTAAACTGTTGTGTGTATTGCTTCTCTCCAAAATGTTTGTGACACTTTCTTTTCAATCATCATGGTTCTGGCACAATCTACAATAGATCTATTTCTTCTCTCAACAATTCCATTTTGTAGTGGAGTTCTCGGTGTAGAGACTTGTCTTTTTATACCAATTGATAGTTTTGATACTTAATGTTAAGTACAGATGCCAAGCTAATAAGATGAAAGGGGGGAGTGAATCATACAAACTTAATCTTCCAGAAAAACAACAGATTCAACCTCGGTAACATATACTTCAGTAATATAACCAAAACTGCTAAACATGCAAACTCAAAAGCATATAAACATCATAAAACTCATAACACCAGATTTAACGTGGAAACCCAAATAGGGAAAAACCACTGTGGGATTTCGGACCCACTAAGAAATATACTCTTCTAGAGTATGCTCGGTGAAAAGCAAATCCTGTTAAATATTACAAACACATTGCTAAATGTGACCCGGTTAAGGGATTTCCTTTAGATCTATTAGGATCTTCACCTTGTTAGAAGTGACCTTGTTAAAGGATTTCAAACACTCAATCAGAATGTCACCTTCCTAGAGGGTTTAACAAATAAGACTGTTAAGTCCACTCGGTTAAGAGATTTTCTGTCACTTTACAAAATAACAGTAATAAAAATCTATCTGCAACTTCACATCTAAAATGTTAAAGCAAACTTTTATTTGCTCAATACAATCTAGTCATAGGACTTATCTTGTCCATCTGCTGGGCTCTATACTCTGTTATTCAAACAGGTCTTCAAGCTTCTATGCTCGGTAATCACTACGTAGCATCCCTATGCATACACTTGCCCGCATACATTGTTTATCAACAGTTCATTATTTATAAGCAATTTGCCAACCACTTAATCTCCTTGATCACATTTCCCATGATCAATCATAGCCATCAGATCTTCAAACTTGACTAGGTTCAATGTATCCTTCGATCTGAAAATGTTTTACCCCGCCTTGGAACTTGCATATATTTCTTGGAACTTGTGCTAGGGTATTGCGGTTCAATTTGAGCTGTAGATCTTCCTGCTGATTTTTCTTTGCCATAAATTCTTTAACAAACTTCATTCACGACATACCAATCATTTAATCAATTCCAGCTCATCAGCTTCCTTCATTAAATAATGCTTTTATTCATTCAATGCATTCTGTTATTACTCGGTTGCAACTCGGTAAATACTAAACTTCACTCGGTAGACATTCTGCCTTCATTAACCGATAGCGATAACCTTAGGGTTTACCGACTAGGTTCCTTAGGGTTTACCAACTAGGTTCTTTGCTCGGTAACATAGTATAGTATCAACCTTACAATCAACAACATATGTAGGATATCAAAACAATCGAAACATGATGATCTCATCATTGTCTAACTCGGTAATAGCTTCCCATTGAATAACTTATTCCTCCCCTTAATCATCACATTCTTTCTGTGTCTTTTACCGACATCTTTATACTCATCAAATCATACTTCTTAAGATATGGTAACATCATACTGAATTAGAAAATCAATTTCTTGACATCAATGACAAAATAATAATATTAAGACAATAAACATCCTTAATCGATTATATCCATAATCATCAACAACCTTCTCAATATCCTTATTGAAATGCCATCAATCTCTTATTGTAATTGGAATGCCAACAATCTCCCTTTGTCTGTTATAATGCCAACACAAATTTCTTTGTTTGAAGGAATTTGATGGCAAAGTTGTAAGATTTGGTAATGACTCACCTTGCATGGTTAAAGGTAAATGAACTATTTCTCTTAATGGGAAGAGTAGTGCAGATGATGTCTACTGGGTTGAAGGTCTAAAACACAATCTTTTGAGTGTTGCTCAAGTCAATGACAAAGGATACCCATTGGAGTTTAAGAACAGTATGTGCAAAATCTATGGGAGAAAAGGTGAATTGATTGCAATTGGCAAGCAGACTAAAGGTAACCCATTTCACCTGAATCCTAAAGTCAATAACTATTTAATTGCTAAAATGGATGATTGTTGGCTTTGGCATAGGAGATTTTGTCATTTGAATCTTGATAACATTGTTAAAGTGAGTAAGTCCAAGACAATGAGAGGTTTGTCTCAGTTAGACAAACTGGTTAATGCTCTATGTAAGAAATGCCAGTTGGGAAAGATGACATCCTCAACTTTTATGAGCAAGTCTTTTTCAGTGGAACATCTGTTAGATTTGGTTCATACAGAAGTCTATGGACCAATAAGGACTAAAAGTATTCAAGGTGATAGATATTCATGATCTTCACTGATGATTGTTCAAGGATGACGTGTGTCACATTATTGATGGATAAAACATAAGCATTTGATAAATTCAAGGCATTCAGGGTCTTAGCTGAAAAGGAGAGTGGTAAGAAGATAAAGTGTGTGAGGACTGATCATGGTGGTGAATTTACTTATGAAGAATTCAGTAGATATTGTGAAGAGAATGGTATCAAATGACAACTTTCTGCACCAAGGACACCACAATAGAATGGTATTGCAGAGAGGAACAACTGGTCAATTGGTGAAGCTGCTAGGACGATGTTGATACAAGGAGGTGTAGCAGAACCCTTCTGGAGAGAAGTTGTCAGCACAATTGTCTACAAAATGAACAAGATTTTGGTAAAAAGAGGTAAGGATAAGACTACTTATGAATACTGGTATGGTAGATCACCCAATGTTAGTTATTTCAAGATATTTGGTAGCAAATGTTTTATTAAGAGAGGTGACTATATTAGCAAGTTTGAGGCTAAAAGTGATGAAGGTATATTTCTTGGTTATTCCACCAAGAGTAAAGCCTATAAATGCTACAACAACTAGACACAGAGAATCATTGAGAGTGTTGATGTTCGAGTGGATGAATATCCTAAAGTCTCAGGGGAAACCAGTGTGGAGAAAAAGGATGAAGATCCTTGCATTTTCTTTTTGGAACCAGAAGCTATGAAACCTGAAACCGGTAAAGCAAATATTGATGTACCAGTTCAACCTGAACATGTAGACTCAGAAAAAGAGGATGATAATGAAGAAGATGAACCTGAAGAAAATGATCATGTTATTCCGAGGTATGTGAGACTCAATCACAATCCTGACCAGATTATTGGAGATAAGGATGCTGGAGTACTAACCAAAAGAATAATTAGAGAGAATTATTGCATGATCTCCTCTATTGAGCCTAAAACTGCTAAGGAAGCATTTGGAGATGATCATTGGGTCAAAGCTATGGAGGAGGAGCTTGATCAAATTGAGAAGAACAATACATGGACCCCAATACCCCGATCGGTGAATAAAAATGTGATAGGTACTAAGTGGGTTTTTAGGAATAAGCTGAATGAAGATGGTGTAGTAGTCTGAAACAAAGCTAGATTGGTTTGCAAAGGTTATGCACAAGAGGAAGGAGAAGATTATGGTGAGACTTTTGCACCAGTTTCTAGACTAGGTGTCAGAACTTTATTGGCTTTTGCAGCTCATAAGGGATTCAAAGTATATCAGATGGATGTGAAGTTTGCATTTTTTAATGGAATACTAAAAAAAGAAGTATACATTGAGCAACCAGATGGTTATGCCTTAACTGATAAAAAATACATGGTATGTAAGTTGCACAAGGCACTATATGGATTAAAGCAAGCATCGAGAGCATATTATGAAAGGATTCATTCACACTTGATGAAGATAGGTTTTTAGAGAACCAATGAAGATATCAACATTTATCTCAAATCTTAAGGATATAAGATACTAGTTAGTAAAGTGTTTGTGGATGATATCATATTTGGAGGAAATGATGACACAAGCAATGACTTTGCAAATGAAATGAAAAGTGAGTTTGAAATGTCTCTAGTGGGAGAGAATTTTTTTTCATAGGTTTGCAAATACAACAAATGAAGAGTGGTATTTTCATTACACAGTCTAAGTATGTGAAAGAGGTATTAAAGACATTTGGTATGAGTGATTGTAAACTAGTTGGGACACCAATGGTTACATGTTGTAAGTTGTCTAAGGAAGATGATGCCACATGAGTTGATGGAAAAGAATACAAGTCAATGATTGGAAAATTGCACTATGTTATTCACAGTAGACCGGATATAGCTCATGCAGTTGGTCTAGTTGCTAGATTCCAGAAGAATCCTAAGGAAACACATTTGATAGCAACCAAGAGGATATTCAGCTATTTGAAAGGTATTGTTGAGTATGGATTATGGTATCCATATGAAAGAAACTTTGACTTGAAGGAGTATATAGATGTAGATTGGGCAGGTAATGTTGATGACCGGAAAAGCACAACCAGTGGAGCATTCTTTCTAGGAGGAAGACTTGTTTCATGGAGTAGCAAGAAGCAGAGTTGTATTTCATAGTCTACTGCTGAAGTTGGGTACATTGCTGCTTATATGAATTGTACCCAGGCTATCTGGATGAGACGCATTTTGGAAGGTTTCAAGATGAAGTTTACAGAACCTGAAAAGATCTTATGTGACAATACCAGTGCCATAAATATTTCAAAGAACCCTGTTTTGCACGCACGAGCCAAGCATATTGAATTGAAGTATCATTTATTGATGGAAAAAGTGCAGAATAAAGATGTGATCTTGGAGCATGTTTCTACCAAGGAGCAACTTGCAGATATCTTTACTAAACCTTTGCCTAAGACTACTTTTGAGTATCTTAGAAGTCAGCTAGGGGTTGTACCCCTTCATGAGGTCAATTAAGCATGATGTAGATTACATCAGTTCCAGAGCTACTTGCAAAATTTTACATCAGGATTGGTGTAGGAGTGGAGTTATTCCATAGGGGGAGCATCAGGTTGTTGATGTTGATTAGTGAGTTTGACATTGCATGTTATACTTTCAATTTGGCATTGTTGTCAAAGGGGGAGAACTATGTGATTTTTGGAGGTGAAGAATTGTAATGTAAACCATGATTCCTATTCACAATCACAACAATCAATGGTATTGATATTTGTATTGCCATCAATGCCAAAGGGGGAGATTGTTGGCATTTGCATGAAGAATTGCATTAATGATTTGTTATGTTGTCATTGATGTTAATTAACCGGTAATGTTATTGTTATAATGTTGTTTTGTAACCGGTAGGAAGAGCTAAGTGAAGGGAACTGTAACCGGTAGGTAAGTTTGTGGAGTGAACCGGTATTGCTAATTGTTGGAGAGTTGAACCGGTAAACCCTACCTGTTGTTTTGATAAACCCTAACCGATTAAGTTTGGTGAATTGGTTATATTGGTTTATGATTTGATGATGAGCGATAATGATTATGACACATATGCATATTGTATGAGAAGAGCTTCAAAGTGTTTTTGGTGCGTTGAGTTAATGTTTTTTATCTTGGGAATGAGCAAGTATATTGCATGTAATGCAAAGCGTGTGATGAGTTACTGAGTTCGATGAAGCGGTGATCAAGGAGCGGTCAAGGCTTTCTTGAATGATGTGCAAAGATTTTTATGTAATCCAACAGTCATACCTGAACCAACTTGTTTGTAATCTCTATGAGAGAATTAGGTGTTTGTTGTGTTATTGACCTAATTGATTTGTTTATAAGGTCGATGAGTTGTTTTGTTGAGAGAGTTGGAAAAGTTGAATTGAGTGTGTGGTTGGCGAACCAGATGATGTATCTTCAGTTTGTGTAAAATCAGATAAGAGCATGAAAAGGATATGAACAAGCAAGTGAAGTGCTATTCTAATAGATCAACAAACTCTCGTTGTTTTCTAACAATTACAACAGTAAAATCCCCTAACCGGCTAAGCTCTAACAAGCTTTGTGTTATTCAAATCCTCTAACCAGGTGATCCATTAGCTTGGATTCTAAATCCTTTACAAAGGTTACTCCTCACAGGGTATTGCTTCTAACAAGGAATTATAGTCAATCCCTTAACAGCGTGGTCCCTAACATGATCTATTCTTAACATGACTTGTTGTAAAAGCTTTAATAGGCTTGGCTCCTAACAAGGCGAACTTCAAAAGAGTTCAGATAGTTATCTTGTGAATCTCATCTCACCGTGGTTTTTACCATTTGGGTTTCCATGTCAAAAATATTGTGTCAAGTGGTGAATGTTTTTGTGGTTATGTTTCTATGGTTGAATTGCTTAACTACTTAATTCACTTTGATAAGTTATGTTAACCGGTAACAATCTGAAATAAGGTTTTACTTATGTCAAGTAAAAGTATTTGGATGTTTGTAAGTTTCAAGTTGTTTACTATTATCTGTTATAACAGTCAACTGGTTTATCCTGACAGCTTTATTCTGATAGAGATATTTCATTTATAGTTCAGTGGTTCAACTTGTCAGTTTCAAAGTTTACTTAGAGAGGTTGTTTCTGAGTAAGGTAAAACTTTATTAGTTTTTCTATCTACTGATTCACCCCTCCCTCTCAGTAGTTGATCGGATTCTTATTCTTTCATCATACCATCAGAGTATAGATAGATTACTATGGAAGTATGGAGTATTTTGTATTGATGGATATTCAACTCAAGGGGAGCAGGTTCAAAATGAAACCAATAGTTGGAAACCATGACCATTTTTCACATGAGTGTTGCCATCAATGCCAAAGGGGGCGATTGTTGGCATTTGGCACTCAATTGGTTGGTTATAAGTTTTGTCATTGATGGCAACATGGCAACTTGTTCCGGCTTCATATTTTGGGTTAGTTGTGTACCGACATACACTTCACAGACACCGGCACTGGCACCAGCACCAGCACCGGCAGGTTGGATAGATTTCTTTGGTGACTGGCAATACACATGGTTTAGAATCAGGTTATCAGTATTGGATACCGACATCTTTTGGATCTGGAATTGGCAATTGATTTTGATATTTATGTATATATGTTATTGAGCTGACATGTATATTCATTTTGTGATTATCTTTGTAAGCCGACATAAGGCATGATGAATCGTAAATGGTATATAGGTTAGTTGGTTAGATCATTTTGGGTAATGGATTGATAGGAGAATATGATAATATAATGTAATGTGAAACATATGCCATAGATCATGTATGTGAGGATATTTATGTAAAGGGGTATTCCGGTAAAGGGTTTAGGGTTTCATACCAGAACAAATAGAGCTTAACCGGAATTGTATGTAGGCATAGAAGATGTTATCTTTGCAGTTCAATCATTTCTCCGGATTGTTGTCTGGATTTGTATGTAGTCTGTAAGGATCCTTTTGTGATTGAGCAGTGTGCTCTAGGCTATAAGCCTTCTTGCAAGTGTAGGCCCCTATATTTTGTAATATCTCTTCATATGGCTAGTGAATTGATATTGTGGGTCACAAATCCCACCGTGGTTTTTCCTCTTTGAGGTTTTCCACATATAATTCTATGTGTTATGGTATTCATTTATGTGATTGGCTTATTGGTTGCTTTACTTCTTTCAATTCTATATGTACTAGTATATTGGTTGGTGTATGCATGCTTTAATAAGGTTAAAATTGATCATTCTGGTAGAACATTGATTCACCCGCCCCCTCTCAGTGTTCTTAGATTCCAACATATATATATATATATATATATATATATATATATATATATATATATATATATATATATATATATATATATATATATATATATATATATATATATATATATATATATATATATATATTACACAAATAAAAATATGGTAAAGCTCAAAGAGAAAAGGAAGAAATACGGAACAAGCCGTTAAACAAAAATTGAAACATAAACGATGAGCTAACAAAGAGCTCTAAAAAGAGGGAAAAGCCTAAAGCAAAGAGAAAGAGAACAAAACCCAAACAAAGGAAGGGAGAAAACAAAAGAGGGGGATCAGAGCACAAGAAGAAGAGGGAGATGAGCGGATGCAAAAGACCAAAGAAAGAGGAGTTAAGTCAAGGAGGGAGGTGATGATGATACTTAAGTAAGGAAAGCAATAGGTGCTAGGAGATGCTAAGGTTCAACCCATCATCACGATTAAGATTGGAGGGATGATTGATAATTTCACTAGCCTCTTTAAGTTTACTTTTTAAAAAGTTGTCCTCCCTATACAATATCTGAGTCTTCCAAACAAATATGATGCCTAGTGGTTGACGAATGCTCCACTAAGGATGATTTGAGGGCAAATTCATGGTTTATGTTGACACCATACTCTTTACTTCTAGTGATGAACGATCGACCTATTTCTCCTATATAGTGGGTGCCACACGAGAAGACGATCTTGTAGACACCTGACTCTGAGAAGGCATCCCTAGAGTCCTTAAGTGGGGTAACATGTCTCTTTAAGGTAGAGACAGGTTTGAAGGCACAATGATGATCTTTTTTCAAATGGATTTTTGATATCTTGTGGGAGATGCCTTCAACATAAGGAAAAGAGATGAATAGAGACAAAGAAGGAGGAGATGATATGGGGTTGGAAATAGAGAGGAAATAGGATTTGGCTTGGTGGAAGGCCCTAGCAATTTGCTTGTTAGAGTAGCCATTCCACCTAAAGACTTGACGAAGATGGGAAAGCTCTTGGTTTAAGTTATCCTCATCACAAATACGATGGGATCTTAAAGCAAGGGTTTTGAGGATCCCAACTTTCTGGCTAGGGTGGTGATGCAAAGACGAATGAAGATACAAGTCAGTGTGGATAGCTTTGCGAAACACCAAGCAACTGAGGGATCCGTCGGGTCTTTTATATATTAAGATATCAAGGAAAGGTAATTGGTTATTGGATTCAAGCTCTTTGGTGAAGGCGATAGAAGGAGAAATTTTGTTAAGGTGAGCATGAAAATCCTCTAACTTGTCCAAACCTTGCGGCCAACAGACATTAGTATCATCCATATATTGTTTCCACCACTTTGGCTTGAGGGGAAAAGAAATTAAGGCCACCTCCTCAAAATGTTCAATGAATAAGTTAGCTATAACCATCGAGAGAGGTGAGCCCATGGCTACACCATCAACCTAATCATAGATAACGCCTTGGAAAGAGAAGAAGGTTGACCTTAAGCAAAGTTCCACCAAAGAGGTGATCTCCTCATTGACTTTACGTTTGACAATCTTGATGGAGTCAGGAATGGGAACCTTGGTGAAGAGGGAGACCACATCGAAGCTATGGAGGATGTCATTAGTGTCAACCTTGGTGTCTTTGATAATCTGGAAAAGATGGTTGGAACCTTTGATGAAAGAGTTAGAGTTTCCAACAAGTAGGGAGAATAATTTGGCAAGAAAAGAGGCTAATTTGTAAGTAGGCGATCCAGTGGTATTGACAATGGGTCGCAAAGGAATATTGGCTTTATGAATTTTTGGGACCCCATGTATACATTGGGTCACTTCTTTGGAGGGAAGAAGACAAATTTTGGTAGCCTCATCCAAGGAGGAGTTGGAAATAGCCGATCTAACTTTATTGAAGATCTTAGTGCATGGATTAGGAGAAACAATTCTATAGTCACTAGAATCTGAGAGGAGGTCCTCTGTCTTGGCCAAGTGATCAAGTTTGCTCATAATGACCGTGGCATTATGTAGTACCCCTGCCCTAATCAATCTCTAACCTTGGTTTAATCTTGATTAGTTTATCTTAATATGATGTTTCAATCAGATGTTTGATTTAACGCATAGCTATTGATGTGGTTTTCACACTAGTTGTATGCAAGTGATTCAGTGTTCTTATTTCGTGGTATTAATATCGAGCTAACGCTTTCATTAAGTTTATATATGTATGCATGTATGACTCTTGGTTGCAGGAGATTTCAGGTACAATGTCGTATGAGTGCGAGGTTCGTCTTCACCTGGATTGCAGGTTTGAGTGTACCTTTTTAACCCTTAGAGTTGGATTAGGTGGTCGTAAGACCCTAGTTGACCTTAGTCGTGCTCAAGTGAGCATCGCCAGTCGTCGTCGGTGTTCCCTTTTTGTTGGGTTTGCGAGTCGTCTGCTTGGTTGACCTTCTTGGTTTGCGTGCTTGGTGTGCATGGTTAAATTGATTAATTAGTCCTTAGTAATTATTTTGATTAAATATGTATTTGTGCATTAGAGATTAATGGACTAGATTAATCAGAATTTCGTTATGCGATTTTCGTTGATGGATTGCTTATTTTAAATTGGGAGTGAGTTCGATTAAATGACTGATTTTGAATATTAAATGCATTTTATATATGCTGTTGAAAAAGAAAGTTTTATATTTTATCGCAATAGACTTAATTGTATTCTGTTGGCTTTTGAAATTAGAACGACTAAATTTGATTAAAGGAAGAAATCGATTTTTGATTTGAAAAGCGAGTTAATTGTTGCTAATAGTTTAAAAAGGAATTATTTGGAGAGTTATTTTTTTTAAATAAAAATTTTAATTCCAAAATAGAATTTTTGGTCAACTCTTCCATATAACCCAAAATTTGGGGAAAAATTGGAGGATGGACATTTTGGAGAAAATTTTTGGTTGAAAAGATTTTGGAGATGAAATTTGGGGGTTTTGGATGGAGAAGAAAGGTTTTGGTAGCTGGAGATTGGGACTCTTCAGCAGATCTTGCCAGGAACGCGAGATCAGGTAGGATCCAATTCTCAATTTTAGTTATTGTTTAAAATGGAAATGGAGGTTTGAATGTTTTCATGCTCTTGGTTTTAGATTCTCCATTGAATGCCATGCCTATGAACTGATTTAGTAAATTAACTAGCTTGGCTGGAAGTGTTTTTGAGGTGTTGTTAATTCCTCTATTCTTTTTGGGTGTTTGAAACCCTCTATTATTGGGAAGGATGAAATCACCAAAGAAATGGATACCAAAACATAGATCTTTATTTTATCTGAACTCTTCTTAAATCGAAAACTTCAGCAAACCCCTTTTTGGGCGTTTTTGTTTTGGAAGTTCGGACTGTGTATTAAATCAAAAAATATATATATATTTTTTAATCACTGTGCGTGTTTTTTTTTTATATGGAACCGAACTGTGTTTCAAAAAAAATAAAGAAAATATATTATTTTCGAACTGTGTTTTATATTTTTTTAGCGCTGTGTAAATAATGTTAAATCCGAGCTGGGCATGTGTTTTTTGTTTAAGACTGTGGGTTTGGGGTTGGAGGGCGGGGAGCGGAGCTCCACCCGCTCCTCCTCCCCTCCCCCGCTCATCCCCCTTCTCTCGCTCAGCAGCACAACGGCCGTGGCCCACGATGGTGGCCGCAGGGGCCGCGGTGGCCGCAGGGCGCTGCGGCACCTGCGGGCACCATCGTGAGCGCCGCCCGCAAGCTTCCTCGGCGCTGCGGCTAGGGCACGGCCCGCCCTCGCCTCTTGGTTTAAATGCGTTTTTTGTTTAAAACATAGTTTTTAAATGGGTTTTTTTTTATGTATTTTTTTTTACCATTAAAAAAAAATGCTTATAATATGTTAAATATTATTTTAATGTTAAGTGTTAATTAGTTCTTAATTATGATTAAGGTTGCATTAATCTTGATTATGTTAATTGGATATTAATTAATTTTATAATGGAAGTTATAAGTTAACTATTATTCAATTTCATTTTATGACTTATGCACTCCTTTTAATTAAGTTCTACAACTGTAATATTGCAATTTAATATTGTCGATTATATTCTGATTGATCTTGGATTAATAAATCTAGATCTTACCTTCTAGCTGATTAGAGCATTGGGCTAATTGAGGTAGTATTGTTTAAAATTATAGAGAATTATATGTTATTGGGAAATCGTTGAATTACGATGTAGTTACTAATTGATGATGTTAATATTATCTTAGAACATATCATTTGAGTAATTGAGAAGTAGTGAAATATTTATCGTTGGGTATTTGAATTGAAACGATATGCTTTTCGAAATGATTATCTCCTTTTAGACTCTCTTTTTATATTTATATTTCCGTGCTCCGTATGTTACATCTGGGATTGAAAATTATGAATCTATAGAGATTGATTTCGAACCAGTATGTCAATGACGTTTTGATTGGAGATTAAATATCTTATTTTAGTTGATTAATGGTTGTCTGAGTTTAATTAATATGAATTGGTTTAAAAACTCTTTATGGCTTTATATGTTTGTTCGATGCTTTGAACCTTCAAGAGTTAGAAAACCAAGAACAACTTATCCCTTGATGAGGTAGATAACTGTAATCTGATTTAGATCTTGTAGAAACTTGATTGACGTTTAATGTTTAGATCAATTCGGAAAGATTGCATCTGTTGAATATTGTCTTTTCCGATTATTGCCTATGCGAGTTTAATTTCTGTATTCGCTTTTAATTATGAAATGGCAAGTCGTGCTTGTTTAGATAGTACCCTGTCGTATGGAATGATTTGGTGTACCTGTTTCAGTCCTCGATTCCGAGTTGACTGTTGTATTGTGGTAGTGTCGTTTTGATCATATCCTCTTTGTGTGAGTCGAATGATGGTTTGTGGTTAACCGCTGTTGGTCAGGTCTCTAGTTAGAGTACCGTTAGTTAGTGTGCATCTATGATTCGTGTTTGACCAGATGTTTGTCTCTCCCTTTGAACTCCGTTCGTCTGACCATGTGTATTCCTTGGTTTTGAGTTCGTCTAAGTATAGTCTAGTGTCGTATGGGAAAGTGGCTTTCGATTGGGGGCCGCGCCCAAAGTGGCTGCTGGGTAACCCGTCGAAAGTGAGTCTAATAAGTGATAACCTTTAAGTAGATTAGAATGTAATCTCTAAGCAAGATAATTGTGCCTCACACATGGGACGAGTGCTATCATAGATTCGACATGCTGTGAGAAGGCCTGAAATGGCAAACCATCATCCTTGTCTTCACGAGAGGATGTGTGGGTCCACATGAGGCTTGGATGGGCCGGAAGCTCGGATTAGGTTGCCAGGGTGACCCAGTGTATGGGGCCGGGACCTATGAAGACTTGCCATGGTAACCATACCAGGTTGTGTGATGACACTTGTCCCTACGTTCGCTAGTGTGTTGTCGTTTTGTCCTGTTTTGAGTACCTTTGTGGGTCGTCCTTTTGTCTCTGCCCTTGTGAGTATCGGTTTCGTGTTAGACCTTGGGTGGTGATGACTCAGTTTTATGGATGCTCTTCTGGACCTTTGTATTAGCTTTGATTATGTTTAGCTGGATCGTGTTCGTTTCAGGGATCGTTTATGTATTTATTGACCGATGCGGTCGTTTGTATATTGTTTATGTTTCACCTTAATGGCCGGATTGTAAATGGTGTAACCTCTTGTATTCTTAACTTTATTAATTATCAGAGGGGTCTTGCAGTTGCGCAGACCTGGAGATGTAGCCCTTTAGGGGTGAACTCCGAGATCATTATGGTGTTATGTGATGTATTCTCTTATGTTTCCTTTATTCAGCTTTATCGTGTATGATTAGCTTATGTTAGAATGGTTAAGTGGATAAATGGAATTAACTTTAAATGCTTATATGCAGTTCTTTCTTGTTTGCCTTGTTGATTGAATGCGTAAGTGGTTTAGATGAGATTTATCGTAGATGCATGTATGTAATCGTCTTTTAAAATGCAATAAGATGGAGTATGAATGAATGTATCTTAGAGTAATGGAATCTATTCCGTTGTGGTTAGAAAATTAAGTATGCTTGAATAGATCTCTTATGTTTATGATGGAATTCTAGTGTTTTTGAATATTAGATGTATGGCTTGTTATTTTAAATGAAAAGCTTGAATGAAGATTATGAATAGATCTTAATGGATGAATCTTTGTTGTGATTTATTTTTCCATCTTTTGAAAGAAATTATCCTGATTAAGAATTATCTCGTTATTAAGATAATCAGTTATTGGATTAATTGTGTGAGTTAAGTGAATTGTGATATTTAAGTAATCTCGTTGGGAAACTCTTTAGGTGTTAGTTGATGTCTTCCGCTATGTAATCTGAATCTTTGATATCTTGTTGTATCTTAATGTGGTGTAACTTTAAAAAAAAATAAAAATTATTGCACTCTATTCTTGTGTTTTGGCTAAATCCCTTCGGGGTTTCCTGGCGGGGCATTACACATTACCTTTGTCTGCTCTTGAGATAAGAAGGTCATTGTTACGCACAAGATTATTAAAAGTTAGTATCTCAGCTTTAGGAATGTTGCATTTGGGAGGTTTATCATGGGGGAGCGCCACAATGCAATCTTGTCTTACCTCTTCACCAACATCGATGGGAAGGGCACGCACCGCATTTTCGATCTTGATAAGGAAGTCAACATGCAGAATGGTGTGGGGAGTCAAGGCAAAGTTAAGACCTCGCTTAAGGAAGTTAAAGGCGAGAGGATCAATGGAGGCATGAGAAAGGTTGACAACTAATTTCGACTCCCAATTGCGAATAGGGGTGATTAGGAGAGGACCTAGGTGAGGAGAAGCAACTAGAGGTGAGGGACATAGGGGATGATAAGACATAAGGAGGAGAATCCGAGAAAGCAAGAGGACACGTAGTCAAGGAGTGGGTGAAATTCTTAGCACGGAGGATGGTGTGATTTGAACTTGACGTGTGATGAGAAGCGGATGAGGGAACCATCTTCTCCACAAGATGCACTTGGTACAAATTGACATAAAGGCGTGAAGAAGTATCGCCACACATCTGAAGAGGAGGATGGGACAACAAAGGAAGCAATCGAGGTTGGTAATGCTTGCAAGATACACAATCACACAAACAAGAAATAACAGAGCAATTAAAGCGCAAGAAATTAAATTGGACAACGAGGGTTGAGGACAACATACCATGAAGTGGCTGAGAAGGACCGTTGAGAAGAAGCCATTGCGGGAACCCAAGTTGAGCCATGGAGCTGGAGTTTTCTAGAGGTGTAGACGAATTTCCAAGATCTACATATATGTCTGCTAAGTCCTCAAAAAACTCGATTATATTTTGTTGAGGGTATGAGTGGATGAGAAGAGTCGATGAGAGAGAATATCCACCATGATCTAAGTTGAGAGATGCATGATAACAACCAATATGTTGGACAATGGTTGCAGGACCATCGACACCCAACAGATGTACTGAAATGGAGCCAATGTTGAGAGGAGACGCCAAAGGCGTCGATGAAGAAGCCCAAAAGGTGGGGGCTTGGATAATAAAGTGAGGAGGGGGTGGAGGAAAAGGAATGGAGGAAGGAGAAGCCCCGATAATGGAAGGGTTAGAAAGAGCCGGAGGTAAGTGATGAGGAACAATGGAGGGCGTGAGAAAATTGTCAGAGGGTAATGCAGGATGGTTCCCATGGTGCCTTTGCTACAAAATGTAAAACTTCTTCTTTTGTCTTTTGACACATTCCTCTTGGTGGCCCATTGCTCTAGCATACGAGGTCAAGTCCAAGCAGAGCCACAAGTTTGGGCGCAAAGATGAGGCAAGCTCCAAGTGAAGAGGAAGCAATCTAGAGTTTAGAAAATCAATAGCACTCCTTGTGGATTTAATAACTGATCTGAGTAAAGATAGACCAACCCAAAGGAATATGTGCCTTGTGTGGGAATTCCAAAGATGATGAGAAGTTTTGACCAAGGAAGGGATCAGACAACACACATACATACACACACACATATGTAGGGGTACTTATTCATTTCTTATATCTTTTTTTATATTTTTTAGTTGGTGTGATGTGCTTATTTTTGTTAGTTTAATTATATTTTTTTTGTTTGTTGATCTTTTTGTTCTTCCTTTGTCTTTATTACTTTTCATTCTCTCTATTTGGGTTCTCCTTTTATTTTCATGTTGTAATTTCACTATTATTTTTTGGTGTTATCTTTCTCTTTGGTTTTTTCCCTTTTCCTTCTTTTTATTAGCTTTCACTTTCTTACTTTCTTTTTTGTGTTTTTTCTTTACATTTATACCCTCTATTTTTTAGGTGGTGTCTTTGGCTATTTGGTTTTTTATCCTTTGTTTGTGTTTTTTCTATTATTTTTCTCTCTTGATCCTCATGCCCTCTCCTAACCCACATATTTTTAGTCTCTCTCAAATATGCATTTCACTATTTTTCATCTCCTTAGAATTCTTGTTCATCCCGATGATGAATCATAGAGTGTGATTCAAAACATTGATGATAAAAAATACATACACAATTGAATCCAAAAAAATTATGAGTATACAATATGGATTGTGGAAATCTCATAGCATTAATCGATGCCCTTCATGGGAGGGAATTATCTATGAAATCTAAGCAACTTGAATTCCTAAGGATTAAACTAGCAAAGAGAGTTGCAGATTTGGTGTTTCTCAGAAGGTGCAGAGATTGTCGTCTGATCCCTTCCTTTATCAAAATTTCTCATCATCTTTGTAATGCCCACACCAGGAACATATTCCTTTGGGCTAGTCTATCTTTACTCAGATCTGTTATTAAATCCATAAGGAGGACTATTGATTTTTTGAAGTCTAGACTGCTTCCTCTTCACTTGGAGCTTTCCTCATCTTTGCGCCTAGACTTGTGGCTCTGCTTGGACTTGACCTCATATACAAGAGTGATGGGCTGCCAAGAGGAATGTGTCAAAAGAAAAAAGAATAAGTTTTACATTCTACAACAAAGGCGCCATGGGAGCCATCCCACATTACCCTCTGACAATTTTCTCACACCCTTCATTGTTCCTCATCACTTACCTCCGGCTCTTTCTAACCTTTCCATTATCGGGGTTTCTCCTTCCTCTATTCCTTGTCCTTTGCCCCCTCCTTCTCACTCTTTTATCCAAGCCCCTACCTTTTAGGCTTCTTTGTCGATGCATTTGGCATCTCCTCTCAACATTGGCTCCAATTCAGTGCATATGTTGGGTATCGATGGTCTTGCAACCACTGTCCAACATATTGGTTGTAATCATGCGTTTCTCAACACAGATCATGGTGGATATTCGCTGTCATTGGCTCTTATCATCCACTTGTGCCCTCAACAACATTTAATCAAGTTTTCTGAGGACTTAGCAGATATATATGTAGATCTTGAAAATTCATCTACACTTCTGGAAAAGTCTAGCTCGATGGCTCAACTTGGGTTTCAACAATGACTTATTCTCAACGGTCCTTCTCCACCACTTCATGGTACATTGTTGTCAACCCTCAATGTCCAATCTAATTTCTTGCGCTTTAATTGTTTTGTTGTTTCTTGTTTGTGTGATTGCGTATCTTGCAAGCTTTGCTAACCTCAAGCCTTTCCTCCACTGTCCCATCCTCTGGTTCAGATGTGTGAGGATACTTCTACACGCCTCTATGTCAATCCGTACCAAGTGCATCTTGTGGAGAAGATGGTCCCCTCACCCGCTTCTCAGCACATGTCAAGCTCAAATAACACCATCCTCCATGCTGAGAATTCCATCCAGTCCTTGCCTACGTGTCCTCCCTCTTTCTCAGATGCTCCTCCTTATGTCTTGTCGTCCCTCGTGTCTCTCACCTCTAGTTGCTTCTCCCCACCTAGGTCCTCTCCTAATCACCCCACTATTAACAATTGAGTCAAAATTAGTTGTCAACCTTTCTCATGCCTCAATTGAACCTCTTGCCTTTAACTTCCTTAAGTGAGGTCTTAACTTTGCCTTGACTCCCCACAATATTCCGCACATTGACTTCCTTATTGAGATTGAAAATGTGGTGTGTGCCCTCACCATCAATGTTTCTGAAGAGGTAAGACAAGATTGTGCCATGCTAAACCTCCTAAATGCAACATTCCTAAAGTTGAGATACTGGCTTTTAATAATCTCATGTGTGATAATGACCTTATTATCCCAAGAGCAGACAAAGGTAATGCCACAGTCATTATGAGTAAACTTGATTACTTGGCCAAGATGGAGGACCTCCTCTCAAATTCTGGTACCTACATAATTGTTTCTCATAACCTGTGCCCTAAGATCTTCAAGAAAGTTAGATCGGCTATTTCCAACTCCTCTTGGATGAGGCTACCAAACTTCATCTTCTTCCCTCCAAGGAAGTGACCCCACATATATATGGGGTCCCAAAAATTCACAAAGCCAATATTCCTTTGCGACCCATTGTCGATACCATTGAATCGCCTACTTACAAATTATCCTCTTTTCTTGCCAAACTAATCTCCTTGCTTGTTGGCAACTCCAACTCTTTTATCAAATATTCCAACCATTTTGTCCAATTTATCAAAGACACCAAGGTTAACACTCATGGCATCCTTGTGAACTTCGATGTGATCTCTCTCTTCACTAAGGTTCCCATTCCTGACTCCATCGAGATTGTCAAACACAAAGTCAATGAGGAGATCGCCTCTTTGGTAGAACTTTGCTTAAGATCAACCTTCTTCTCTTTCCAAGGCATTATCTATGATCAGGTTGATGGTGTAGCCATGGGCTCACCTCTCTAGCTGGTTAAAGCTAACTTATTCATGGAACATTTTGAGGAAGTAGCCTTACTTTCTTTTCCCCTCAAGCCAAAGTGGTGGAAACGATATATGGATGATACTAATGTCTATTGGTTGCATGGTTTGGACAAGTTAAAGGATTTTCATGCTCACCTTAACAACATTTATCCTTCTATCACCTTCACAAAAGAGCTTGAATCCAATAATCAATTATCATTCCTTGATGTCTTAATATGTAAAGAACCCAACAAATCCCTCGGTCGCCAGGTGTTTCGCAAAGCTACCCACACTGACTTATATCTTCATTCGTCTTTACATCACCACCCTAGCCAGAAAGTCAAGATCCTCAAAACCCTTGCTTTAAGAGCTCATCGTATTTGTGACGATGATAACTTAAACCAAGAGCTTTCCCATATTTGTGAAGTATTTAGGTGGAATGGCTACTCTAACAAGCAAATTACTAGGGCCTTCCACCAAGCCAAATCCTATTTCCTCTCCGTTTCCAACCCCATATCCTCTCCTCCTTCTTTGTCTCCGTTCGTCTCTCTTCCTTATGTTGAAGGCATCCCCCGCAAGATATCAAAATCCCTTTGAAAAAAGACCTTTGTTGTGCCTTCAAACCTGTCTCTACCTTAAAGAGACATGTTCTACCGCTTAAGGACTCTGGGGATGCCTTCTCAGAGTCAAGTGTCTACAAGATCGTCTGCTCATGTGGCACCCCCTATATAGGAGAAATAGGACGATCGCTCATCACTAGAATTAAAGAGCATAGCCTTAGTGGTACATTCGTCAACCACTAGGCATCATATTTGTTTGGAAGACACTCAAATATTGTATAGGGAGGACAATTTTTTTAAAAGAAAACTTAAAGAGGCTAGTGAAATTATCAATCATCCCTCCAATCTTAATCATGGTGATGGGTTGTGTTTACGGTGAAAATGGATAAAACAATATTGAAAGACTAAATGAATTCAACCACAAAACCCTAGCCTAACAACAACAAAGATCCACCATAACATATGAAGATTACCTAAGACAATGCAAATCAAATGAAATCACAAAGATTATACCATCACTTGTCCAATAAGGTTTGAATCTCCATTCTTCCTATCTCCATTGATCTTGCTTGATATATTTGCTCTCAGATTTTGTGTGCACAAGAGCTCAACAAAGAACGAAAATGTGGTTGCAAGTAGGATCGCATATGAAAAATCGAATGTTAGGATGCTTGATTAGAATGTATATGTCTAGGGGCTTGATAATGAAGGAAACATCTCCTTATATAGAAGACACTATAAGAAATGGAGGGATAAGATTGAGAGGTGTAAGAGATAAATGGTCGGCTATGATTAGAGGGTAGGTAAAAGAAATAATAAAATAATGAGAGGGTAGGTAGTGTATGAATTAAGAGATGAATGACATGTGTCATAGGTGGAAAAGGCTAACGAATTAATTAAATAAATAAAAATTTATTTAATTAGTAGAAGTGGGATCAATTAAATAAATAAGAGTATTTATTTAATTTAGGAAAAGGGGAATTTAAATAAATAAATGTATTTATTTAAATGAGAAATAAGGCTAGAAGAGGATAAATGAATTAATTAAATAAATAAAGATTTATTTAATTAATAGAAGAATTAGGCTAAAGTAATTAAATAAATAAAGATATTATTTAATTAGACATGACAATTTTAGGTGTCTACATTTTGCCCCTCTTTGAGACAATGCAGCTTGTCACGTTGTTTCAAAGAAGATAACATGAACTGATACAGAGTTGCCCCAAGATGGGAATGATATGCCCCCTCGAGAGATTGGATGAAAATATCTGGAAAGATCGCAGACAATCTCTCGATAAGAAAGAAAGGCTAGAAAGGATTGACCAGATAAAGTGACAGAGTCACGGGATAATGAAGACTGACACGAGAGACTAGGGCTAGGGCTAGAGCAGTCTATAAGATAGACCACGAGGGGAAAACATCCTCATTGTCATCCACACATCCAAGAGCTCAGAGTGCAGAGAGAGAATAGAGCAACAGTAGTTAGCAGCGATGGCATTGGTTCACATATTTGATCGTGTTCGCCGATTCTAGAGGCCAACAGATGCAGGAGAGCCGGTATGTACCACAAAACCTCCTTGTACTTTGTCGCAATAAATTTTGTCATTAATGCATGTTAGGTAGAGCAATAAATGCATTTTCGAATATGTCAAGTGAGGTCAAAAAATGCTAAGGCACGTCTGTGTTGGTGCCAGACGTGTCTAGATTGGCTAGGCGCGTCTGTGTTTGTGCCAGGCGCATCTATAAATGAAATAGTGTTTATGTCAAATGCGAGCGCGTCTGTGTATTTTAGGCACGTTTATGCTATATGGGCGAGTATGTGCAATCTGTAAGCGCGTTTATGTCATAAAGGTGCGTTTATGTCCTCTAGGCCAAATCGACAGTTCTGTGATGAACATACATTGTCGATTGGATAAGCTGCTAAGAGGATACACTCAAGCAAGTCCTCTAGGGAAGACTAGGATAGCAGATACGGCTAGGATTGACAATTCTGTGATAGAACATACGTTGCCAATTAGAAAACTACTCAAGAGGATACACTCAAGTAGAGGCCCTAGGATAGGATAGGTCAAGGCACTTTGTGATGAACAGGGAGTACCAAGACATAGTACTTTGTGATGAACAAGGAGTACTAAAAAGAGCAGCACTTTGTGATGAACAGGGAGTGCAAAAGTGAGCAGCACTTTGTGATGAACATGGATTGCAAACACGTAGTACTTTGTGATGAACATGGAGTACCACTAGGATAAACAACAACACTTTGTGATGGACAATGAGTGTCACTAAGATAGAGTATCATAAGCACTTAGGATAATAAACAACATTGCGTGATGAACAGGGAACGCCACTTTGACTGACACAACTGATTTGCTTGACTGCAGGAGTATCTACCTATGCTGGAGTCACGGGAGAGATTCCCATTGACTCAGAGTTTACGATCAGAGCTGACATTTGAGGATAGAGCAGCTATTGCGGTTATGGGCTTGCGATATATTTTGTATGTGCCTGAGTTTCGGACAAACATGGGGTTGCTGACTACATTAGCTGAGAGATGGCACTCAGAGACTTGCACTTTCAATTTGTCGATGGGTGAGATGATAGTCACCTTAGAGGATGTTTACAGGATATTGAGGATACTGATCGATGAGGAGTTGATACCCTACGATAGAGACGAAGACAGGGATGCACTGAGACGAGTGTTTCAGGATCCAGGACTGCAGATGAGGGCTGGACACGTGGATTGGGACATGATGACATGGACTGGATTGGCACTACCATTAGTATTGCCATGAGTGATTAGTGGGTTCCTATGTTTGGACAGGGCGACACGAGGACTTGTTGTGGGCTGGGGTAGCACACTGGAGACACTGGTGACACAACATTCCAGATTTACCTGGGGACCGTGTCTGCTGGCACATTTGTATTATGAGCTTCATCAGTTTGTATACCATGGATCAGCAGGATTGAGCTACGGAGTGACATTGTTGCAGGTATGGGCTTATGAGCATTTGTTGGTTACCCGACCGATTTATTTCAGAGGCAAGGGCCATGGGCGTAGTTTTGTGCATTTATATGATATGATTACATCTCAGTCACGGATCGGGAGATTGGAGTACTGGCACTGGGTCATCGATGAGATTGACGTTGTGGTATGGAGACCATACCAAGAGTGCGAGGAGTGGGAGGATGGCGTAGTGGACCTGCCATATACATTTAGGAGCAGGTATCTGATTGGGCGGACGCCCTATGTGCTGGAGAGGCAGTTGGTGGATAGGGTTTGCAGGCAATTCGATAGGATACAGTGGATACCACGGGGTTCCAGGATGTATGCTCGGACAGTGAGGGATCAGGCACACTTCGGGCCATTATTGTCATATGATCAGGTAGTGATGCAGCTGGTAGAGATGACTCCCTTTCCTTGAGATATGTGGGCAGAGATAGAGGATGCGAGGATGGATGTAGAGTATACTGCATATTGGGTTGAACATCCATTTCCATGATTGACAGACCCAGGGGAGTAGATAGATGGAGATGGCGGGGGTGATGAGGATGATGATGAAGATGGCGGAGGTAGAGGTCGACGAAGGAGACGAGGGGTGATAGGGGAGAGGAGAGTGGCTCCGCGGAGAGAGGGTGGAGAGGAGAGACAGGCTCGCGTGGTGAGAGATAGAGGTGGATTGCCTTTACAAGTGCCAACAACACAGGGTCCCAGATAGGTATAGGGACGAGGACAGGGGTAGGGGCAGCCACAGGAGCAGCCACAGGTACAAGGGCATGAGTAGCCACAGGTATAGGGGGGAGAGGAGGAGGATGAGCTATTGGAGTTGAGGGAGATCTTCTAGGGACAGGCAAATGAGATCCAGGATCTTGAGCAGGAGAGGGATAGGCTCAGGAGACGGCTGAGGGACACAGAGCAGAAGAGGGATCAGACTATTTAGCACTCTACAGAGGTTGGGACAGCACGGAGGGAAGGGAGGCAAGTGGCAGAGGACACAGGAGATGGTTATGCTTATGTTCTGTGAGCCGGGGAGGAGTTAGGCTACTGGAGAGACCTATACTATGGGGCTATGCCACCAGAGCAGTGGGCTAGGAGCTTTCGTAGACCATCGCGGACAGCGATGACCACTGGAGGGAGGGACAGGAGACAGACATTGAGCGATGGGGTCATGGGTCCTCCACCACCACCAGACAGAGGGGACAAGAGAGATGATCCTGGGGCAGGTCCTTCCAGGGCTCAGACTCCATCGAGGCCAGGCGGCTCCGAGGGAGGGAGTTCATCATAGCCTTAGAGGGCTCCCTATGTATCAGTTTTGTACCATTTTGTATGATGATGTAGACACCTTTGGGTGATTGTAGCCATATGATTTTGACATCATTGCATCATGACACTTATTTATATGAGATTCATCCTTGCGGCAGCTATATGCATGTGTACCGATGTGATTTATGTTTCTATGTGATGCTTATGATATGGATGCAAATATGTACATGATGCAATGCAATATTTTTGTTCTTCTATGTTTTATATGTTATGCAAATGCACATGTGAATGTATGAAATGCAGATGAATATGATAATGCAAATTATGAGAATGTAAAATGTGCTAACAAGTGTTGTGTGTAGGATGCGATGCAATGATGATATCTATATGTATGTATGAAATGCTTAACATGTGATAATACATGTGCAACTACATGAAATGCAAATGTTTTTGGTGTGTCATTATACTCAGTCGTGTGATAGCAGGCTACACGGACTCAGGAAGGGCAATGGAAGTCAATCAAGAAAGGGGGATGGAAGGTAGAAGATATGAAAGTGAAAGAGCTTCTTGTGCGTTATCATCATTGAGCTTTATTATGGCAAAATAGGTTTTGACAATTCAGGCATATGTTCGACCCAGAAAGTCATTGTACCCGTTTGCATGGAGATGAGACAGTCGCAAACAAGGAATGCTCCAATTCATACTAGACTCACAATGTCCTCATATCCTTGGACAAGTCATAGCATTACTAAGAGACAATCCACAAACAACAAAAGAAAAATAGGTGACGATACCCCATCCTGGCCTTTCTAGTCAAAGACATCCTGGAGATAGAATCTCTAGTCAAAGACATCCTAGAAAGGCTAAAAGACATGTCACCAAAAAGATAAAATTAAAAAAGAAAACCAAGACTCGACACCAACATCCACCGTAGTCCTCAAGTTTAGTGTCTCTTGTCACTTGTATAAGTCTATTTGATTGTGGTGACAATGTTTACTTTCACAAAAATGATAGATAGCACTGAACCATATGTTGTCTGAGTCTGTTGAAATATTTGATTTGTTGAAGCCCATTGTTGCTGTGTCTCATCTGAAACTGACTGAATCCATGAAATTGATACTTAATTGCGGAGAAGACAAAAATTTATTGTGGATTAGCGAGGAAAATGCTACTTTATTGCGGATTGTGCGTGGATAGACTAAAGAAAATTGAAAGAAACTGTACTCCACAGAACAGGCAATGCTCTCAATTCCACACCCATTACTAGACGTAGGATTTGCCTTAGCCATAGATAGGAGCTGATTTATTATGAATGGAAAAGGTGAAAATGAAGGTTTATTATGAATGGCTAACCAATCTTAGGTAGATCAATAACAAGCCATGATGGGAATGGGTGTTTATTATGGATGAATAGGTTGTGAGTGTGTGCAAAGTGAAAGGATGAAATGGAATCTTGAAGGAGGGAGGAGCAATGTCTCTACGCATGGCGCTGGTGACCCAGTTTTCACCATGGTACTTGCACAGGGCGCCACTGAAGTGGTTTTCACCATTGGACGAAATGATTTTTTTTACTTTTTTTATTTTTCAATTTTTTTTGTGTCACAAGGCACCTGTTTGCCAGGTTTTCACCAAGTAATGATTTTTTTTGTTTTATGATTTTTTATTTTTTTTGTTTTTTTTTAGCATTTTTAAATTTTTTTTATTTTTTTTGTATTTTTGAATTAGGATACTCTGAAGAGCTATGTGTAAAACCTGTGAAGGTGCATGTTGTTGATAGGATCCTCCAAAGGTTCACCATCTGGAGTTGAAAGATGATATGCACCGAATCCATAGACTGTCGTGATGATGTAAGGACCAAGCCAATTTGGTTTGAACTTGCCCTTCTTCTCTCTGTCTTGCTGATTCTTAGGATGTTCTCTGAGAATTAAGTCACCCACCTTGAGTGTATGAGGCTTTACCTTATGTTTGTAATTGCATTGTTCCTTGATTGAATTATGTGTAGCTCGAGTGACTGTCTTCCTTGATAAAGGAATTGAGATAGAATTACTAGTGTGTAGACTACACAGGCCCGTATGCGTGTCACCTAAAGAAGTTTGTGCATCCCTGATAACAAAGTCCCTCGAGGAAGCTCCATTAAAGGTCCATGATGTATCGCCAGAAGGGAAAGGATGTGTGGAACAAGTAGATGAGTGATGAAGGCTTATGATTGTGAAAATAAGTGAAAGTAGGATAGCATGATGGAGACTTAGGATCAACAAGTATGCTTTTTGACTTGAAATTTTAGAACTTTTGTCCCTAGTTATTTTGATATTAGGGGAGATCAACTCTTGCTCTTTTTGCTTCATAGGATTTTTATCCTTGACTTTGATTTTTGTGGAGTCCAGTAGCTTTTGATTTTGATTTGGACTAAAGGACTTTTCTTTATCATTGACTTTTAGATTTTTCTTTTCAAATCTTGATTTTTGATCCCCAATAAGTGAGGGCTTTTGTGATTCTTGTTGATCCAAGTCTGGAAGTGGAGTGGAAATGGAATGAGTGGATGATATGGTAAAGCTATGTGAGTTATCAAGAGGGCTGACGATACGCTCAATAGATTCTTTGTTGCAACCACTCTTAGGACTATTGATATCAAGAGTTTCTTGCACCACTAGAGGAGATTTGCATTTAGACTTAGTAGCTAGAACACTAGGTGGTTCACACCCAATTCCTTGCAAATTGTTTATAGATTGTTCTTGTCGAATAAATGTGTTAGGAGATAGTGGGAGTTGATCAACATGAAAGATATACTCACCACATCCCAAGTCTTTAATCTTGAACTTTTCTTTGATCCCTGCTTGTTTTGATGTAAAAGCTTTCAAGGATTCTGGATTCACATATGTCAATGAAGGAATAACCTCTCGATTGGCTGGAATTGTTATTTCTAATCTAGGTTGCAGATTGTTGCAATATATGAATGGATTTGGGTAAGCTTTGACAGTCACTTCAACTCCATTGTGAGGAAACTTGATACATCGATGATATGTAGATGGGACTGCGCTCATCTCATGAATCCATGGACGTCCTAGCAATATGTTGTATGTAAGCTCTAGATCAAGGACATGACAAACCACATCCTTTGTAACCGGTCCAACTCTGAGAGGCAAGGTGACTGTACCTTTGGATGAACGCTCTTCATCATATCCCAATTGTTTAATAGTGCTCAATGTACATATGTTAAGACCAGCTCCTCCATCTACCAGGACTCGTTTTATTCAATGTTTGTGTAGGAAGGCTTCAATGTGCAAAGGTGTGTTATGTGGTTGGCTTATGGAGGTGTCGTCAGCTTCTGTGAATGTAAGGGAGTGTGGAATGGAAAGGTATCCCACCATGGCTTGAAACTGGTCCACGTTCAGATCAGTAGGGATGGTAGTGTCTCTCAAAGTTTTGTCAAGAATGGCTTTATGTACAGGAGATATGCGTAAGAGCTCGAGGATGGAGATAAGCGCAGGTGTCTTCCCTAACTGTTCTACGAGGTCATACTCAAGTTTGGTTGATGAGGAAGCGGTGTTTTTAGCTGGAGCACCTTGCAAAGTGAATTTACCTCAACGAGTTGTAACATTACATTCAGAGGTAGGTTCAGAAGAAGATCCAATGCCTTTTAGGACAATCTTGGGTCTTTGGGTAAAATTCTCAGGCGTTTTGTCCTTGATGATAATGGTAGAGACATAATTGTCCATTAAAATGTGATTGATAGTTGAATCATAGTTATAAGATGCTCTTGTATAGTTGGTTTGGTCATATGTGGCTTTAGCTTTTCCCTTGTCATGTTTTGGGAATGGTTCCTTAAACATCTCATGTTCTTGATTGGATGAGTGTCCTTCAATCTCAATGTCACCTCTATCAATGAGATCTTGTATGATGTTCTTCAGTTGATGATAATTTCTTGTTTTATGACCCTTGCTCTTATGAAATTCACAATACTCATCATTCCACCAATTTGGTTTAACCTTTGGCTCATATGGAAGTAGATCTAGAATTGTTATTATTTTGTTTGCCACTAGCTTCTTGAAAATTGATTCTAGTGGTTCTCCCAATGGGGTGTACTTCCTTCGTGACCTTGAAGTTGTTTGAGTATTCACTTGATTGTTTGTAGAGCTTGATCCAGAAAAAACGATTTTGGGTCGCACTGTATTGGCATCAACAACACCATCATTGACTGTGTTCTTGTTTTTATTCCAAAATCTTGGCTTATCTTTTCCTTTAAAGTCCTCTTTGTTTTCTTTGAATATCTTAATGACTCCTTGTTCAATTAGGACCTTCTCTGTTGCTAAGCCTTTTTCAATAACATCATTGAAGGTGGACAAACAAGCTTTTCTTAGGTCATAACCAATGTCTTTGTTAACATTCTGGGTGAACATTTCTACCATTTGTTTTTGTGGAATTTCACAAGAGCATTTGCTGGCTAGATTCCTCCATCTTTGTAAAAATGATGAAAAAGACTCTCCCTCCTTTTGTTTGGTGTTGCACAAAGTAGTGACTGATATGTCTGTCTCTATGTTGTATGAGAAATGTTGAATAAATGCCTCTGCTAAGTCACCCCATGACTTAATTCCAGGTGGGAGTTGGGAGAACCATTCCATAGCTTGATCACCTAAGCTTTGTGGGAATAATCTCATCAAATATGTCTCTTATGCCGCTACCTCAATCCAAGCTATGAAAAATTGTCTTATATGTGCCTTAGGATCCCCTTTTCATCTGTACTTATCAAACTTAGGTGTCACAAAGTGTGTAGGAAATGGAGGCATTGGAATGCTTTTGTCAAATGGATAGGGACATATGTCTCTCATTGTGTAAGTTGGCTTCAGTGTATTTATGTCCTCCATTTTCTTTTGTAAGTCCTTAATTTGCTGCTCCAAAATATTCTTTGGTGGAGACCGACTTCTTGGACCATACCCCATGCCTGAACCACCGGGTGGAGGAGGAGCATGTTGCATATATGGATGGTATTGATCATACACATGTTCATATGGAGGGGGTCTATAGTGATGTTGCGTATAAGGACCACTTGGTATGGAGTCATAATGAGGAATGGAATATCTGTTTTGTCCATATATACCATACTCTACAGGCATGTCATGAGTTTGTTCTAATGTGTTGCCCCCAAATTTGACGCGGGGTTTCCTTGTGTTGAAATTTTGATCATGCCTTTTGATATCCAATTGCTTTGGTTGTTGGTCCTTAGCATTGGTATGTGATTGAGTATATTTTTCTGCATAAGACTTCCATAATGGTCTGCGAAGGTGAGTATCATATGCTTGACCATGTGTGTATGAGACCTCAGGTTTTTGAAACAAATGTGATGGTGATTCAGGCACAAGATGTGGTCCTCTATTGCCTCCACTATTAGGCCTCCTTTGATCCATGTTGAGGTGAGGTTGTTGCAAATGTCGATTTTCCATTATTTGAGACATGTCAAAATCATGAGGGATCTTGGCTCCACTTTGTGCCGTCACTTGTAAGAAGTATTGTCTATCTCTCCTCATTATTTCATCAACCAATCGATTGAAATGGGGATCCATAATGGATTCTTCCACTTCTGCTGAATGTACAGAAATGTTGTCCATATTGTCATTGTGTGTACCATTGTTGTTTATAGTATCCATGTTCTCAACATTTGGAATGTTTCTATAAGCATCCATGTCAGGTAATGCAGTATGATCAGAATTGAAAAATATATCATTGTCATACTCATAGGAACTCATGTTTGCGGACTCTTGAGCCTCTTTAGTTTCTCTCCTAGATTTTTGGGAACGGGTTTCAACCATGAACTAGGTATTGACCAAGATGTGTGAGACTAGATGAAAATGGAAAGAGTATGGAAGACCAAGAGTTGAATGGAATGTAAATGAATTTGAGGTTTACTTGCAATGTCCAAAGTGTAAGACCAAGTATGTATGTAGTAGAGTAGGTGTGACTTCCAAAGAGATGATAGTTTCTCTTGATGAGGTAAGTTGACCTTGACTCTAAGTAAGACCAAATAAGACCCAAAGGTGATAGACCTTGATGAGGGACCACGTAGCAAAATGTTGTTGTATGTAATGTGGCGACAAAGTATGATGAGGACAAGCAAGTGACCTTCTGACTCAAGTTTAGACAAATGTGAATGTAATGCAAGGTGTAAAGCAATGATGGACTTTGTGAGACCCAAAGACAGGTTGAATTCTAGATGAAAACCTGAAAAGATAACCTAGGAAGCTCAAGAATTCTGAAACTGATTGCTCTTGTTTGTTGGACTGTAAATTTTTCCAATTTGTGAAGTTGTTTGTTGTGACCAAATTTGAATTTTTGACTATTTTTCATGACAAGAGGACATAATGTTGATGAGGACTCAATGTTTGCAAGTGTTTAGACTCAAAATAACTCAAAAGAAAGTGTGTTGTTTGATGTAAAAAATGTTTTGCATACACTTGAAGACACAAAAGACACAATGTTTTGATGTTTGGTCTTAAATGTTTGATTTGTTCAAAATAAGACAAGCACAATTCTTATGGTTGGCCAAGACAATAGTTGTTGATCCCACATGAGGCTACGTTATTCAGAGCGGATACTTAGATGCTTGACCCCACTGGCTCCACCCTCGGCACTCACTTCTTGGGGCAACCAAGCATCGGTCCCCACGAAAACTCCCCGTGGCGAACTTTGTATCTCTACTAAGAACTGTATGTGTGTGGGCCGCTCCAGAGGTCCGACCTCCTGCCCCAACAACTAGAAGGATTTTGGTTTTCTAAAACAAAAAGGTGCTAGTAAGGGCATCTGCTCATGTGGCCATACATGCGGCACTTTCAGCTCTGTAAATACAAAAGGCTCCCAACCGGTAGGGGTTACGCCGTACAAATGATCAAATAAATTTGATCAAACAGGTTTATGGGGAGACATAGTGTCGATATGAACTAATCAACACATGTTACCCATGGTTTTCACTATGGATAGAGTTATTTATAGTGGTTCGGAAGATGATGGCTTTTCCTCGCTACCACTGGGGTCATTCTCTCCGCACTAGTAGTCCTAATGACCACACGGGGAGACAGGCCCTCTAAAGATGAAACAAAAGGAGCCTATTGCCCAAGACACAAAAGACACTGGTTCAATTTTAGTGCACCAATTCAAGTGTTTGCTAGTCTATGAAAATAAGACACACAATAAAAGATCAAAAACCCTTGCCAAGGTCCTGCAACAAAGATCTATTAGTAGTTTGGATTGTTTCAAATGATCAACCCTTCCTGCAAGCACACAAGTTAGGTAAATTTTAGATTCAAAAGACTTTGTGAAATAGGGGCCTTCAATAATGCATTTTTTTGACCAGTTCAAAGATCCGATTCATCACAGAAAAAAGACCACCTCTAAAATTTCAAGAAATTTTCAGAAATGTAAGAAAATCCAAAAAAATTGCTAATTTGCTCCAAAAATTAATTTTTTTTATGAAAAATCATAAAGAAATCATATAAAATGCAAAATGGATCCAAAAACTTTGAATTTTTTACTGGACACTCTTTATGACCTTCCAAACCCTCATAAAAAATTCCTGCAAAATTTCCGAGCAGTTTGTGAGATATGAGTAAAATAATGCAAAACCTTAATTTTCAAAGATCCATTTTTTTAGGAATGATTTTGCATCAAATTTAAAATCACAAAGAATAGATCTTGTATATAATTTTGAGAGATTTCCAAAAATATAAGAAAATCCTAAAAATTCGCTAATTTTCTCTCAAAATTATTTTTTTATGAACAATCATAAAAAATGTATATAAAATGCAAAATTGATCCAAAAATTTTGAAATTTTTATTGAACACCTTTGATAATTTTCCTGGCCTGCAAAAAAAATTTGATGCTAAAATTCAAAGTCGTTTGTGAGATCTAATCAACATAATGAAAAACCCTAATTTTTAAAGATCGAATTTTTTAGGGAAATATTTTGCATCAAAATTAAAATTACAAAGAACAGATCATGTGTATAAATCAGAGCGCTTTCCAAAAATATAAGAAAATATGAAAAATTCACTAATTTGCTCTCAAAATTAATTTTTTATGAAAAATCGTAAACAAATCATGGAAAATGCAAATGTGCTCCAAAAATTCTGAATTTTGGATTGAAAGCTCTTAATACTGTCCTCAACCTGCAAACAAAATTTGGTGCAAAAATTCTCAGCCGTTTATGAGGTTAGATCAAATCTCTCCAAGATCTTGATTTTGTGTCCAAAACCCTAGCTGCACAAGGTTATTCTCCAAATTGTTTTACAAAACAACAATATAGGGTTAGAAAAACCTGCAAAAAAAACACAGATCTAACAAAAATCCATGTCTCGGGGGGCATGCCAAAATGTTTACGTTGAAAATGGATAAAATAATATTGAAAGACTAAATGAATTCAACCACAAAACCCTAGCCTAATAACAACAAAAATCCACCATAACATATGAAGATTACCTAAGACAATGCAAATAAAATGAAATCACAAAAATTATACCATCACATGTCTAGTAGGGTTTGAATCTCCATTCTTCCTACCTCCATTGCTCTTGCTTGATATATTTGCTCTCAGATTTTGTGTGCACAAGAGCTCAACAAAGAACGAAAATGTGGTTGCAAGTAGGATCGCATATGAAAGATCGAATACTAGGATGCTTGATTAGAATGTATATGTCTAGGGGTTTGATAATGAAGGAAGCATCTCCTTATATAGAAGACACTATAAGAAATGGAGGGATAAGATTGAGAGGTGTAAGAGATAAATGGTCGGCTATGATTAGAGGGTAGGTAAAAGAAATAATAAAATAATGAGAGGGTAGGTAGTGTATGAATTAAGAGATGAATGACATGTGTCATAGGTGGAAAAAGCTAAAGAATTAATTAAATAAACAAAGATTTATTTAATTAATAGAAGAAGTGGGATCAATTAAATAAATAAGAGTATTTATGTAATTTAGGAAAAGGGGAATTTAAATAAATAAATGTATTTATTTAAATGAGAAATAAGGCTAGAAGAGGATAAATCAATTAATTAAATAAATAAAGATTTATTTAATTAATAGAAGAACTAGACTAAAGTAATTAAATAAATAAAGATATTTATTTAATTAGACATGACAATTTTAGGTATCTACGGGTTGAACCTTAGTATCTCTTGGCACCCATTGCTTTCCTTCCTCAAGTATCATCACGGCCCCCTCCTTGAATTATTTCCTCTTTCTTTTGTCTTTTGCATCCGCTCATCTCCCTCTTCTTCTTGCGCTCTGCTCCCCCTCTTCTATTTTCTCCCTTCCTTTGTTTGGGTTTTGTTCTCTTTCTCTTTTCTTTAGGATTTTCCCTCTTTTTAGAGCTCTTTGTTAGATTATTGTTTACGTTTTTCTTTTTGTTTAGCAGCTTGTTTCGTATTTTTTCTTATATATATATATATATATATGTTCCCTTTAGATATAACGAATACACAAATATTTATATGTGTGCGTGTGTGTGTGAGTGGGTGTGCATTTGTGTGTGTATGTTTTTATTTAGCTTTTGTTATTTAGTTATCTCTCTCTCTCTCTCTCTTGATTTATATATTCATTTCTCCCTTTTTTTTATATGTATATGTGTGTGTGTGTGTGTTTGTATATATTTTTTTACACACACATATATGTAGGGGTACTTATTCATTTCTGATATCATTTTTTAATATTTTTTAGTTGGTGTGTTGTGCTTATTTTTGTTAGTTTAATTATATTTTTTTGTTTGTTGGTCTTTTTGTTCTTCCTTTGTCTTTATTATTTTTCATTCTCTCTATTTGGGTTCTCCTTTTATTTTCATGTTGTAATTTCATTATTATTTTTCTCCCTTGATCCTCATGCCCTCTCCTAACCCACATCTTTTCAGTCTCTCTCAAATTTGCATTTCACTATTTTTCATCTCCTTAGAATTATTGTTCATCTTGATGATGAATCACGAAGTGTGATTCGAAACGTTGATGACAAAAATACATACATGACCAAATCCAGAAAAAATTACGGGTATTCTTCATGCTATGCCACATATTCATTGGTGTAGCGTGTTCGAGGATTTGATTTGGGTCCATTCTATGTCCTTGCCAATATTGTATTGGTTTTATTATGGATTTATGTATCATGTGATTTAATTTTGTAATTAGGTCTTATGTGTTGAGTCGACCTTAAGATTAAGGTTGATGATATGTATATATAGGCATTGTAATCATGTTAGTCGTGTGTCTGCGGTTGTGTTTATAATTTGAGAGAGTATTATATGTGCGAACAAGTGAATCTATCATTTAGAAGTGTGAAAGAGAAGAGAAGAGTTGTTGTGTAGACAGTGTGCTTAACCGAAACTATAATCATGTATTTGGAGATGCTATTCTTTCAGTTTATGTAATCCATATTTTTTTACGATCTCTATAAGGCAGTGAGCCTTCCTTAGGGTTGTAACCCTTCTTGTTTTGAGCAGTGAGCTCTAGGCAGTGAACTCTTATTGTGGGTAGGTTCCCACCGTGGTTTTTTCCTTAATCGGGATTTCCATGCCAAAAATCCTTGTGTTATGTGTGTTGTTGATGTGGTGATTATTTATGTTATTGCCGTTCCTAATCAGATTTGAAGTTAAGGTTAATTTGGTTGAGTTTGGTGAAAACTAATTCAGTCCCCCCCCCCCCCACCTCTCAATTTTCTTGCATTGTCGTTGCTTTGCTATCAACAATGTCTCCACTCATTTTCCATCATAGCACTTGACAATTTGTACCATAAACACTTGAATTTTATTATTGTCCCCCAAATTTGATTTTTACACTAAAATGATTTTTTTATACCATAAATTCATCTTTCAAAACACAATTGCACAACTTAGAAATAATTACCTCTTTTACCTTTGAGTTATTGAGATACACCTTGATATAAACAATACCAATTATTTTAAGCTTTGCCTCAACTTTAAGGATGTTAAATAAAACTTCAAGACCAAATTTAAATAGAAATGGTACATTTGAGAATCAACAAATAACATCGTGTAACAATACTAAATACTCACAAATTTGAATAGTGAATCTACAAACAATAGTTCATTTTGATGGAAGTTTGTGCACTCTTTGAATCCATCTATTGGCCCACACTAGTCACCCATCAGAATTTCCAATTTGATAGTTACCATATTAGAATTATTATTGTCGTGCTTTATACTTCCATTATTGAAGCACCTCTAGACAATCTCTCTTATGATCGTACAAGTCGCATAGTATATTGGGTGTCTAACTAATAATCCACTATCATTGGGCAGCTTGCACCAGAAACTCCTAAGGCCTTTGATAATGATATAAATCTGATTTGGGTAGAATAATGGACTATAAAAATAGCCCATATGACCATCATAACAATTTCACATTCTCAAGACAATATCTCCTTTGACCCCACACTACTAGAACATACATTGTTTTTCAATAAACAATAGTAGGCTCATACTTTACCTCAACCCGTGAGAAGTCATTTTCAACCTCATGAACTGATTTGTAAGAAACAAGGTGTAGTAGTAGAGAAACAATAAAACAACATTCATTCCACAAAAATCAAGATACTAAATCTATAAACAACTTATTGTGATAGAAAATGATGCACTCCTCGAAATCATCAATTAGCACATATTTATCACCATTCATAATTTCATCTAAATTTGATAATAAAATAAGAAGAGACATCTTTTAAATCCTTGAATTTGACTCATAACCATCAACCATTGAACCATATTAACATTAGTTTGGATTAGTTTGGATCTCCCTTCATAAGTTGCCAATCTAAAAATCTGAACAAGCTTCATAAGCTCATCAAATATTTTGTGTGTTGCATTGTCCTGGAAATCTAGAGTATTATGTATATGGCCCCAAGTATGGAAACCTTGTAACCTTCTTGATGCCATGAAAAATGAAACCATCTTTTGGAATCTCATATTTTTTAAAAACTCCTCCATACATCCAAGGATAGTAATCTCGTGTAAAATTTGGTCCCAAAAACACTTTGCTATTCTTAGTCATAAAATATTAAACATCAAAATGACACAATTTTTTCTTACCATCTTTCCATATTAAGAATCTCAATGTGACTATCTCCATTTGGACACCACCTATGATATTGTCTCCAATTGTAAGGGATAGCTCTAATGAGTGATTTATGAGCTGTAAATATTGATCCTTTATAATATGGTTAGACTACATAACAAACCATACACTCTTCCTTCCAATACATATGAAAGAAATGGAGAATTCAACAATGATATTAAATCCTCCATCCTTTTTCCTATCAAAGTATCTTCTAGAACCCATATGCAAAAATAATATTGAATTTTAAACAAGGAATCCACATGCCCAATTTTTGAAATTGTATCTCTTACTCTTATCTCATTATGAGTATGTTCCCTTTGGTGAAATAAAATGTATTGGCATAGAAGGAAGTAACAATTTTGAAAATTGAAAACCTTTTACATGCCTTAGGATGCCAACAAATAATTCATCCTCTTTTGAAAAACTAAAAGTTCGAGAGACACTACCATGTTTGCACTGTGTTATTCTAATACAACTAGAAGTTGAGAGTCTTGAACTATGAAATGATTTTGTAAATGTGATATTTAACCCATCAAAATTCCAGTCTTCATTTGTCAGATTATCTTCTTACATGGATCTCATATTCTTATGTACAAACTGTTTATGGTGAAAATGGATAACAACAATAACAATATTGAAAGGCTAAAATGAATCCAACCACTAAACCCTAGCCTAACAATCAACAAAGATCCACCATAACATATGAAGATAACCTAAGACAATGCAAATAACTCAAAATCACAAAGATTATACCATCACATGTCCAATAGGGTTTTGATCTCCATTCTTCCTATCTCCATTGATCTTGCTTGATATATTTGCTCTCAGATTTTTATATGCACAAGAGCTCAACAAAGAACAGAATGTGGTTGCAAGTAGGATCGTAGTGTAGTCAATTGCATAAAAGATCATTAGCATGTGTCATTAGAATGCTTGATTAGGGCTTGATAATGAAGAAGGCATCTCCTTAAATAGAAGACACAATACGAAATGGAGGGTTAAGATTGAGAGGTGTAAAAAGAGAGGTCGGCTAGGATTAGAGGGTAGGTATAAGAAATACCAAAATAATGAAAGGGGTAGGTAGTGTAGGAATTAAGAGATGAATGATATGTGTCATGTGTAGAAAAAGCTAATGAATTAATTAAATAAATAAAGATTTATTTAATTAATAGAAGAAGTAGGACAATTAAATAAATAAAATATTTATTTAATTAATAGAAGAAGTAGGACAATTAAATAAATAAAATATTTATTTAATTTAGGAAAGGGATAATTTAAATAAATAAATGTATTTATTTAAATGAGAAATAAGGCTAGAAGAGGATAAATGAATTAATTAAATAAATAAGGATTTATTTAATTAATAGAAGAATTAGGCTTAGATAATTAAATAAATAAAATATTTATTTAATTAGACATGACAATTTTGAGTGTCTACATTTTGCCCCTCTTTGAGACAATGCGGCTTGTCGCGTTGTTTCAAAGAAGATAAGATGAACTGATACAAAGTTGCCCCAGAATGAGAATGATATGCCCCCTCGAGAGATTGGATGAAAAAGTCTGAAAAGATTGCAGACAATCTCTCGATAAGAAAGAAAGGCTAGAATGGACTGACCGGATAAAGTGACAAAGTCACGGGATGAGAAAGACTGACTCGGAAAATGAGGACGAGGGCTAGGCTAGGCTATAAGATAGACCACGGGCAAAAGATATCCTCATTGTCATCCACACCCTTAGAAGATCATAGTGCAGAGCGAGAAAAGAGCAGCAGCAGTCAGCAGCGATGGCTTTCGCTCACAGATTCGACCGTGTTTGCCGATTCCAGCGACCAGCAGATGCAGGAGAGCCGGTAAGTACCCGAAAACCTCCTCGTACTTTCACGCATTTCAAGTTTTGTCATAAATGCATGTTTAGTAGCAATAAATGCGCTAGGAATAGGATAGTTAAAAAGTGCAAAAACGCGCAACCGCGTCTGTGTCGGTGCCAGGCACGTCTGTGTCCGACAGGCGCGTCTGTGTCGGGTCCAGGCGCGTCTGTGCCTGGAACCGCGTTTGTGCTGAATACGAACGCGTTTGTGAAATGTAGAAGCGTCTGTGTTTTGTAGGAGCGTTTATGTCATGTAGGGACGTCTGTGTTCCCTGGTCGCGTTTGTGCATGATATAGGCACGTTTGTGTTCAGAAAACGCGTCTGTGTTGCAGAAGCGCGTTTGTGCAGTCTAGAAGCGCGTTTGTGTGTCAAAATGCATAAGTTGAGTCTTTTAGGTCAAATCGGCAGTTCTGTGATGAACATACGCTGTCGATTGGATAAGCTGCTAAGAGGATACACTCAAACAGGTCCTCTAGGAAGACTAGGATAAATCAAGGCATTTTGTGATGAACAGGGAGCACCAGGATAGGCAGCACTTTGTGATGAACAGGGAGTGCGAATGTGAGTAACACTTTGTGATGAATAGGGAGTGCGAATGTGAGTAACACTTTGTGATGAACAGGGAATGTCACACACGTAGTACTTTGTGATGAACAGGGAGCACTACTAGGATAGATAGCAACACTTTGTGATGAACAGTGAGTGTCACTAGGATAGGTAAGCGTATGCATTTAGGTAGCAAGTAGCATTTTGTGATAAACAGTGAATGCCACGATAACTGACATGATTGATTGGTTGACTGCAGGAGTATTTGCCTATGTTAGAGTCACGGGAGAGATTCCCGTCGACATAGAGATTGCGACCAGAGTTATCGATCCAGGATATGATTTCCATTGAGGAGATGGGTCTCACACATGTGCTCTATGTGCCTGAGTTTCGGGCAAACATGGGGTTGCTGACTGCGTTGGCTGAGAGATGGCACTCTGAGACGTGCACGTTTCACCTGCCGATGGGTGAGATGACAGTGACATTAGAGGATGTGTACAGGATACTGCATATCCCGATCGATGGAGAGTTGATTCCATACGATCGTGACGGTGACAGGGAGGCATTGAGACGGGTATTTCAGGATCCCGGTTTGGAGATGCGAGCAGGTCACGTGGCCTGGGATACCATGACCGCCACAGGTTTAGCATTGTCGGCTGTTATTGGGGGAGCTATCAGTGGGTATTTATGTCCGGACAGAGCCACACGAGGATTGGCAGTTGGCTGGGGAGGGGCATTAGAGACACTGATGATAGAGCACACCAGGTATGCATGGGGGCCATGTGTCCTGGCACATTTGTACTATGAGCTGCATCAGTTTGTGTACCATGGATCAGTGGGCTTAGGCTGCGGCGTGACTCTCCTTCAGGTGTGGGCATATGAGCACCTTCCCATCACACGGTCGATCCACTTCAGAGGCAGAGGGCAGGGACGGAGCTTCGTGCATTTGTACGACATGATCACATCCCAGCCTCGGATTGGTAGATTGGAGCATTGGAGGCGCGTCATAGATGACATAGACATGGTTATCTGGAGGCCGTACCTGGGGTGCGAGGAGTGGGATGACAACGCATTGGAGCTACCCTATGCATTCAGGAGCAGGTATCTGATTGGGCGGACGCCCTATATTCTGGAGAGGCAGCTTGTCGACAGGGTATGCAGGCAGTTTGGGCGGATTCAGCAGATGCCACGAGGCTCGGGCATGTATGCCCGTACAGTCAGAGATCAGGTACAGTTCGGGCCACTACTATCATATGATCAGGCCGTGACACAGCTGACGGAGATGATGCCGTTACCATGGGACATGTGGCCGGAGGTAGAGGATGCAGGGATGGACGCAAAGTACTCTGCGTATTGGGCAGAGCATCCCTTTCCGAGATTGACAGATCCGGGAGAGCTGCTGGAGGGAGAGGTGGGGGGGGATGATGATGATGATGGTGGAGGAGATGGAGGCAGGGGCCGACGGAGGCGGAGGGGAGTGGTGGGAGAGAGGCGAGTAGCGCCTCGGAGGGAGGGAGGACAGGAGAGACCAGCCCAGGTGGTGGTGAGGGGTCGGGGTGGAGTACCCCTACAGGCACCAGCAGCACAGGGTCCTAGACAGGGACCTAGACAAGTGCAGGGACAGGGACAAATACAGGCACAGGTACCTATTCAGGCACCTAGACAGGTGCAGGCAGAGGCACAGGGACAGGCACCTGCAGAGGAGGGGCCACAGGCAAAGGCTGAGGGCGGAGATCCTGAGGAGGATGAGCTGTTGAGGCTGCGAGAGATCTGCCAGGGCCAGGCAGATGAGATTGAGGATTTGGTGCGGGAGAGGGATCGCCTCAGGATCAGGCTCAGGGACACAGAGCGGGAGAGGGATCAGGCTATCCAAAGATACACGGAGGCCGAGATAGCTCTGAGGGCAGGGAGGCGGGCAGCAGAGGATGCAGGGGCAGGCTACGCATATGTGCTGCGAGCCAGAGAGGAGATCGCCTATTGGAGGGATCTGTACTATGCTGTTGTGCCAGCAGATCAGCAGGCGAGGAGCTTCCATAGATCGTCGCGCACAGCGACGGCTACAGGAGGGAGTCGCAGGAGGCAGGCATCCAGCGGTGGGGTTATGGGTCCTCCACCACCACCAGAGAGACAGGGGGATCCTGGAGTGGGTCCATCTACAGATCAGACTCCGTCGAGGCCAGGCGGCTCCGAGGGAGGGAGTTCATCATAGCCATAGAGGGCTCCCCATTGTATCAGTATATGTATCATTTTTTTGTATTGTAGACACCTGCGGGTGATTCTTTTGTAGCCACATGATTCTTTTGACATCATTGTATCATGACACATTTTGATTATATATGAGATGATTCATTTTTGCGGCAGCTATATGCATGTGTACCTTATGTGATGAGATGTTCTTATGTGATGCATATTTTATGATATGGATGCTTATATGATGCGATGCAATATATTTTTGTTCGTTTATGTTGTATATATGATGCATGATGCAAATGTGAATGTATGTAATGCAAATGAATATGATACTGCAAATGATTATTTACATAATGAAAATGTGAGATGTGCTAACATGTGTTGTATGCAGGATGCGATGCATTTATGATATCTATATGTATGTAGGAAATGCTTATATGTGGTAATGCAGGTGTAACTATATGAAATGCAAATATTTTTGGTGTGTCATCATACTCAGTCATGTGATAGCGGGCTACGCGGACTCGAGAAGGACGATGGAAGTCAATCAAGAAAGGGGGATGAAAGATAGAAGATATGAAAGTGAAAGAGCTTCTTGTGCATTATCATCATTGAGCTTATTATGGCAAAATAGGTTATGACAATCGAGGCATATGTTCGACCCAGAAAGTCATTGTACCTGTTTGCATGGAGATAAGACAGTCACAAACAAGGAATGCCCTAGTTCATACTAGACTCACAGTGTCCTCATATCCTTGGACAAGTCATAGCATTACTAAAAGACAATCCACAGACAGCAAATGCAAATAGGTGACGATACCCCATCCTCGCCTTTCTAGTCAAAGACATCCTGGAGATAGAATCTCTAGTCAAAGACATCCTGGAGATAGAATCTCTAGTCAAAGACATCCTGGAAAAGCTAAAAGGCATGTCACCAAAAAGATAAAATCAAAAGAAAACCAAGACTCGACACCAACATCCACTGTAGTCCTCAAGTTTAGTGTCTCTTGTCACTTGTATAAGTCGAATTTTGATTGTGGTCACAATGTTCACTTTCACAGAAAGGATAGATAGCACTGAACCATAATGTTGTCTGAGTCTGTTGAAAGATTTGATTTGTTGAAGCTCATTGTTGCTGTTGTGTCTCATCTGAAACTGACTGAATCCATGAAACTGATACTTTATTGTGGAGAAGATGGAACTTTATTGTGGACTGGCGATGCAGATGTTGCTTTATTGTGGATTGTGCGCGGATAGACTTGAAGGAAGCTGGAAGAAACTGTACTCCTCAAAACATGTGATGTTCTCAGTTCCACACCCATTACTAGACGTAGGATTGGTCGTAGTCACAGATAGGATCTGATTTATTATGGATGGAAAGGGATGTGAAAAGGGAGGGTTATGGATGGCTAACCAATCTTAGGTAGATCAATAACAAGCCATGATGGGAATGGGTAAGTTTATTATGGATGAATTGGTCGTGAGTGTGTGCAAAGTGAAAGGATGAAAGAGAATCCTGAAGGAGAGAGGAGCAAATTCTCTACGCATGGCGCTGGTGACCCAGTTTTCACCATGGTACTTGCCCAGGGCGCCACCGAAGTGGTTTTCACCGTTGGACGAAATTATTTCTCTTTACTTTTTGTTGGTTTTTCAATTTTTTTGTTGTCACAAGGCGCCTGTTTGCCAGGTTTTCACCAAGTAACGATTTTTTTGTTTTATAATTTTTTTTGTATTTTTGAAATTTTTTGATTTTTTTTGTATTTTTGAATTAGGATGTTCCGAAGAGCTTATGTATAGAACCTGCGAAGGTGCATGCTATTAGTAGGATCCTCCAAGGGTTCACCTTCTGTAGTTGAGAGCTGATATGCCCCAGATCCATATACCGCTGTGATGATGTAAGGACCAAGCCAGTTAGGTTCGAACTTGCCCTTCTTATCTCTGTCTTGTTGATTCTTGGGGTTCTCTCTGAGGACTAAGTCACCTACCTCAAATGTGCGAGGCTTGACCTTGTGATTGTAGCTGCGACTCATTCATTGTTGGTAAGCCTTGAGATGATTAAAAGCAGTATGTCTTCGTTCCTCCAGCAGTTCTAGTTCTTGTAAGCGAGAGACCCTGTAATCTTCATCGTTGATTATGTTTCTCAAGGAGACCCGTAGAGAAGGTAGCTCGACCTCAATAGGCAAGATGGCTTTAGCGCCGTAGACAAGTGAGTAGGGTGTAGCTCCTGTAGGTGTGCGGACACTTGTGCGATAGGCCCAGAGTGCAGGATTGAGTTGGATATGCCAGTTACGGCCAGCGTCGTCGACTGTCTTTTTAAGGATTTTAAGAATTGTTTTGTTAGACGCCTCAGCTTGGCCATTACCTTGGGGGTAATATGGTGTGGAGAAACGATGAGAGATATGGAAGCGCTCACAGAGTTCACGAACATCCTGATTTTTGAAGGGACGCCCGTTATCAGTAATAATGGAAGTAGGAATCCCATATCGGCAAATGATGTAGTTCAAGATGAAGGTAGCAATTTGTTTCCCAGTAACTTGTGTGAGAAGCACGACTTCAATCTACTTTGTAAAATACTCTGTGGCTGTAATAATGAATTTATGACCATTAGAAGAAGGAGGGTGAATCTTGCCTATGAGATCGAGTCCCCACTGACAAAAGGGCCAAGGAGATGCAAGTGGTTGTAGTTCCTGTGTTGGTGCATGTATGAGGTCTCCATGAATTTGACATTGCTTACACTTCTTGACAAACTGGTATGCATCTTTTTCCATAGTAGGCCAGTAGTATCTAGTCCTGATGAGTTTCTTGGCCAAGGTAGGACCACTAGTATGCGGGCCACATATCCCTTCATGCACTTCTCGTAACGCAATCTGAGCTTTGTCACTCTCTAAACATCTAAAAAGGGTGCCATCTAGACCTCATCGGTATAGGATATCAACTAAAATGACGTATCGAGAGGATTGGCGAATGAAAGTACAGCGTTGATTGTTCGATAGACCGGGAGGTAAGATATTGTCGCGAAGGTATGTGAATATGGGACCATATAACTGGGATTCAGGACCAACAACACATATCATTTCCGTAGGAGTGATCTCATATGAAGGAATCAGCAGGTTGTCTACCAGGAACTCATAGCAGGTCTCATTTTGTGGTAGATCAATGAGCGAAGCAATTGTAGCCATGGCATCTGCAGCGCGATTCTGTTCTCTTGGTATCTGCTCAAACTCTATCTTTGCAAAATGTTGTTTCAGCTCATCTACTAGTTGTTTGTAAGGCATTAGCTTTTCATCTTTTGTTTGATAATCATCAGTTGCTTGACGGATGACAAGTTGAGAATCCCCAAAAACATGAAGTTCTTGGATCTTCCATTGAACTGCAATTCTTAACCCAGTTGTTAATGCCTCGTATTCCGCTATATTGTTGGTGCAAGGAAATGATAAGCGGTATGACTTTGGTATAGAATCGCCTTGGGGAGTTATAAAGAGTATACCCGCTCCTGCCCCGTGTTGTGTATATGAGCCGTCAAAATATAATTACCATGACTTTGCCGGTGATATTGTTAGAATGGACTCATCTGGAAATTCTGACTGTAGAGGAGCATCATCTATCATGGGAGCATCCGCCAGTTGATCTGCAATTGCTTGTCCTTTTATAGCTTTTCTGTCCACGTATTCAATGTCGAATTCACTCAAAATCATTACCCACTTGGCCAGCCGCCCAGTAAGTGTAGCTTTGTTGAGAAGATATTTTAGTGGATCAATTCTGGCAATCACCTTAGTCTTGTGAGTGAGCATATAATGTCGTAACTTCTGTGAAGCAAAGACCACAGCGAGACATGCACGCTCGATTGGTGTGTAGTTTAGCTCATATCCCACCAATGTGCGACTGATATAGTAGACTGCTTTTTCCTTGCCGTCAGGTATTTGCTGTGCTAGGAGTGCCCCCAGTGCTGTCGGAGTAGCTGATATGTAAAGTAGCAATGGTTGATCTGGAATTGGTGGCATCAAAACTGGCGGGTTCAAAAGATAGTCTTTGAGTGCCTGAAAAGCCTGTTGACAGTTCTCATCCCATTTGAACTTGATGTTTTTGTGTAGCAGGTGCTGGAAAGGGTTACACTTATCTGCAAGTTGTGTTATGAATCTTCGTATGGACTGGAGTCTCCCTTGTAAAGATCGAAGTTGACTGATATTCTTGGGTGGCGGCATGTCCAATATAGCCTTGACCTTCGCTGGATCAGCTTCTATTCCTCTTTTAGACACAATGAATCCTAGGAGCTTCCCGGAGGTTACTCCAAAGACACATTTCTTTGGGTTTAATCTTACCTTGTACTTTTCCAACCGATCAAAAGCAACTGAAAGTATGTCCAAGTGTGTATTTCTGTCTATTGATTTAACCAAAAGGTCGTCAACATAATCTTCCACTGTTATGTGCATGAGATCATGAAAGATAGTAGTCATCGCTCTTTGATAAGTGGCGCCTGCATTTTTCAACCCAAAGGGCATGACATTCCAGCAGAAGGTTCCCCAGGGACAAGTGAATGATGTTTTATGTTGATCCTCGGGTGCTATCCTGATTTGATTATATCCAGAAAATCCGTCCATTAAAGATAACATTTCATGGCCTGCTGTGAGATCAATGATCAAGTCAATGTTTGGTAATGGGAAATCGTCCTTTGGACAAGCCTTGTTGATATCTTTGAAGTATGTACATATTTGGATGTTGCGATCCGGTTTGCTGACAGGTACTAAGTTGGAAATCCATTCGGGATAATCAATTGGGCGTATGAATCCGACATCCAGTAATTTCTCCAGCTCTGCCTTGACTAATAATGCCACTTGTGGGTGCATTTTCCTCAATTTCTGTTTTACTGGTTTTGCCCCCGGTTTGACTGTTAAATGATGCATTACTAAATCCGGGTCTAGTCCAGGCATATCAGCATAAGACCATGCGAAGTTGATTTGTCATTCCTTAAAGAAGCTTATGAATCTTGCTTTCTCGGCCTCTGTCAATGATTGAGCCAAAAATATGTTATGTGGAACCTCTTCTGTACCAATATTTGTCTTTATAGTCTCCTCTACCAACATGGATGATTTTTCCTCATATGATGCTGGGAGAATGTCGAGCCTTCCATCTTCGGGTGCCTCAGAGAGGTTTTCGCCCTCAGATACGTCATTTCTTTTTACTTTTTTGGAGTCAGATAGCGCCACAGTGTGGTTTTCGCCATAAGACCCTTGTTTTGTTTTTATTTTCACATTTTTGTGACTGGAAGGCCCGACACCCTCACCAAAGTATGCTATGTTGTTGAGCTCTATGGCGTATCCTGCTTTGTGGTCTCCAGGGGGAAGATCATCTCGAATGCCAAGGTAGTCGATAATAGCTTCGTCATTTTGAAATGTATCAAATTGTGCTAGTCCTTCATGATCCCAGTCAATGAGTTGGGGATGAACAAGGGGAAGGTCTTTAGTACTTTCAGGGTTCGCAAGGCTAATAGTGAAGATGTGGTTATATTCAGGTATGTCAAGGTAATCGTCGAGGTCATCGATGGCACTCTCCTCATCAGTTTCGATCGTGAGCGAATCCAAATTGTCATCACTAGTAGAGCCTTCTGGGACAGGTGTCCTCATCCTATGTGATTTTGACCTAGGACCTTGAAACGAAGCTTGTGCGGGATCCTTATGGGTTGGTTCTTGACCAACTCTGAATTTTTGGTAAAATTCCTCCTCCTCTGTGGGTTCATCTGGCTCTCTAAATGTCTCGGTGAGCTCATAGTCACTGGAGGATTTGTCTGAACCCCACTCCCACTCATTAGAATCTGTGGAAGGATAATCCTCTTGTTGAACTTCGGCAACTTTGATTCGCCATACCTCTTTTGTTCCTTTATTGTGTGGTCTGGGATTCAGAAAACCAAGCCCTTTTGAGCGTTCCCTTCTTGCAGTTAGCTCAGGTTGTAAGGGCTCCATGACACCTTCTTTGCGTAGTCCGAGAGGGCTTTTTCCATCATACCCGAATCTTTGCAAAATTTTGAAGCCTTTGCCATAGTTCTCACAGGGTATAATAATCTGATCATGTGTGTCCTCTTCAACGTCCTTATAGAGCATTTTATATAAATTTTCTTCTTCTAGTTCACCCCATTTTTGAAAGATGGTAGGATCCCATTTGAGTATCGTGATGAAGATTTGCTTGTTAGGATGTGGCCTCCCATATTCCTTGGGAGAGGTCATGACTTGTCGTAAGAGCATTGTCTGATTCAGAGTGTATTCTCCCATGCCTTTGTCTTGAAACTTGCCTCTAAGTTCACCTTGTTTGGATGTCGAGGGCTTTAATGACTCAGGATCAATATATGTTGAAGAAGGAGTAGCCTCTCGATTGCTGGGAATGATAGTCTCAGTACGTGATCTCAAGTTATTGCAATATATGAATGGATTTGGATCACCATTGACCGTTACCTCAACTCCATTGTGAGGGAACTTTATGCATTGATGGTATGTTGATGGGACTGCCCTCATTTCATGAATCCATGGACGTCCTAGCAATATGTTATACGTGAGATCTAGATCTAGGACTTGACAAACCACATCCTTTGTGACTGGCCCTATTCTTAGTGGTAAGGTGACTGTACCCTTGGACGAGCGCTCTTCATCATCATAAGCCTTAATGGTGATTTGGTTTGTAGAATTCACAGCCTTGTCAGAATATCCCAATTGTCTGATGGTGCTCAATGTACAAATATTAAGACCTGCTCCTCCATCTATCAGGACTCGCTTTATTCGATGTTTATGTATGAAGGCTTCAATATGTAGAGGTGCATTATGTGGTTGACTTATGGAGGCGTCATTGGCTTCTGTGAATGTGAGGGAGTGTGGAACGGATAAGTATCCCACCATGGCTTGAAACTGGTCCACATTCAGATCAGTAGGGACGGCAGTATCTCTCAAGATTTTGTCAAGGATAGCTTTATGTGCAGGGGATATACGTAAGAGCTCAAGAATAGATATGAGCGCAGGTGTCTTCCCTAGTTGTTCTACAAGGTCGTACTCAGGCTTGGTTGATGAAAGATTGGTATTCTTAGTAGAGGCACCTGGCAATGTAATCTTACCTCGGCGGGTTGTAACACGACATTCAGAGGTAGATTCGGACGAAGATCCCACACCTTTTAGGACAATTTTGGGTCTTTGAGAAGAATTCTCAGGATTTTTACTTTTGATAGTAATGGTAGAAATATGATTGTCCATTGAGATGTGATTGATAGTAGAATCATAATTGTAAGGTGCTCTAGTGTAATTGGCTTGCTCATCTGTGACTTTGCCTTTTCCTTTGTCATGTTTTGGGAATGGTTCCTTAAACATCTCATGCTCTTGATTAGATGAATGTCCCTCAATCTCAATATCTCCTCTGTCAATGAGATCTTGTACAATGTTTTTCAGTCGATGGCAATTACTTGTCTTGTGACCCTTGCTCTTATGAAACTCACAAAATTCATCATCATTCCACCAATTCGGTTTGACCTTTGGTTCATATGGAGGAAAGTCTGGGACTGTGATCACTTTGTTTGCTACAAGCTTTTTGAATACTGATTCAAGTGGTTCTCCCAATGGAGTGTACTTCCTTCGTGGTTTAGAAGTTGTTTGAGTGTTCACCTGATTGTTGGTAGAACTTGATCCAGAAAAGACGAACTTGGGTCTCACTGTATTGGCATCAACAACACCATCATTAACTGTGTTCTTGTTCTTGTTCCAAAATTTTGGTTTGTCCTTTCCTTTGAAGTCTTCTTTGTTTTCTTTGAATAGCTTGATAACTCCTTGTTCAATTAAGACTTTTTCTGTTGCTAGGCCCTTTTCAATGACATCCTTGAATGTAGACAAACAAGCTTTTCTGAGATCATAGCCAATAGCCTTGTTAACATTTTGTGTGAACATCTCCACCATTTGTTTTTGCGGGATTTCACAAGAGCATCTGCTAGCTAAGTTTCTCCATCTCTGTAAAAATGTTGCGAAAGATTCTCCTTCTTTTTGTTTCGTATTGCACAAGGTAGTAACTGAGACATCTGTTTCAATGTTGTAGGAGAAATGTTGTATGAATGCCTCTGCTAAGTCGCCCCATGACTTAATACCAGGAGGTAATTGAGAAAACCATTCCATAGCTTGATCGCCTAAGCTCTGTGGGAATAACCTCATCAAGTATGTTTCTTCTGCCGCTACCTCAATGCAAGCTGTGAAGAATTGTCTTATGTGTGCCTTGGGGTCTCCTCTCCCTCTATATTTGTCGAATTTTGGCGTTACAAAGTGTGGAGGAAATGGGGGCATTGGGATGCTCTTATCAAAGGGATAAGGACATATATCTCTCATAGTGTATGTAGGTTTTGGTGTACTCATGTCCTCCATTTTCTTTTGTAGATCTCTAATTTGTTGCTCCAAATTATTCTTGGGAGGAGATGGATTTCTTGCAGCATACCCCATGTTTGAAATGCCCATTTGAGGAGGAGCTTGTTGCATGTATGGATGATACTGATCGTAGACATGTCCATATGGAGGTCTATATTGATGTGGCATATATGGACCACTTGGCATAACTTCATGTTGAGGGACCCCATATCTGTTTTGTGTGTATAAACCATATTCAATAGGCCTTTCATTTTCCATTGTGTTGCCCCCAATTTTGACATGAGGTCTCTTTGTGTCAAAATTTTGAGGATGTCCTTGAGTATCCACTTGTCTTGATTGATCCATACCTTGAGCATGTGTTTGAGCATAAGGCCTCCATGATGGTCTTTGAGTGTAAGTATCATATGTTTGAGCTTGTGTATGTGGAATTGCTAGCTTTTGAAGCAAAGATGATGGTGACTCAGGCATCATATTATTCAGTCCTCTATTTCCTCCACTATTTGGTCTCCTTTGATCCATGTTAGGTTGAGTTTGTTGTGAGGGTCGACTTTCCATAAGTTGAGATAAGTCAAAATCATGCGGTATTTTAGCTCCACTTTGTGCCATCATGTTTAAAAAGTATTGACGATCTCTCCTCATTATCTCTTCAACCAATCTATTGAATTGAGGATCCATTATGGATTCTTGTATGTCTGCTGATAGTATTGAAGAATTGTCCACGGTGTCATTGTGTGTAGCATTGTTTATAGTATTTGTGTTTTCCACATTTGGATTGTGTCTATAAACATTCATGTCTGGTAATGTAGTGTGTTCAGGATTGTAGAATAGATCATTGTCATACTCATAAGAACTCATGTTTACGGATTCTTGAGCTTCTTTAGCTATTCTCCTAGATTTTTGAAGGCGGGTTTCAACCATGAACTAGGTGTTAGACCAAGATGTGAGAAACTAGATGAAGAATGAAAAAGTATGGAAGACCAAGAGTTGTATGAAGTGTAAGTGAATCTTCAGGTGTACTTGCAATGTCAAAGTGTAAGACCAAGTATGTAAGTAGTAGAGTAGGTGTGACTTCCAAAGAGAGGATCGTTTCTCTTGATGAGGTAAGCTGACCTTGACTCTAAGTAAGACCAAATGAGACCCAAAGGTAAGAAACCTTGATGAGGGACCACTTAGCAATGTGTAGTTGTATGTAGTGTGTTGACAACGTATGATGAGGACAAGCAAGTGACCTTTTTGACTCAAGTTTAGACAATTGTGGATGTAAAATGAGATGTGAAGCAATGATGGACTATGTGAAACCTTAGAACAGGCTGAATGCTAGATGAAACCTGAAGAGACAACCTAGGAAGCTCAAGTATGCCGAAACTGATTTTCTTTGTTTGCTTGACTGTTAAAGTTTTCAAATCCTGACACAAACGCCTCTGTATACTTCACAGACGTGTTTTCCAGACACAGACGCCTCTCTGTTTGACACAGATGCTGATAAAAACACAGACGCTATTCTGTACTTCACAGACGCGCTTATCCGACACAGACGCAGTTTTAACAGACACAGACGCGTTTCTGTAACTTTAGTGCAATTTTTCCTATCTGTGAAGTTGTTTTGTTGTGACCAAATCTGATTTTCCGACTGTTTTTCGTGACAAGAGGACACAGTGTTGATGACTCAATGTTTGCAAACTGTTTAGACTCCAAAAGTGTGTTGTTTGATGTAAAAAGTTTTTGCATACACTTGAAGACACAAAAGACACAATGTTTTGCTGTTTTGTCTTGAATGTTTGAGTGTTTAGCATAAGACAAGCACAAATCTTAGGGCTAGCCAAGACAATAGTTGTTGATCCCACATAGGGTTTTACCCCCGAGGCTATGCTATTCAGAGTGGATACTTAGATGCTTGACCTCACTGGCTCCACCCTCGGCACTCACTTCTCGGGTCAGCCAAGCATCAGTCCCCATGAAAACTCCCCATGGCGAACTTTGTATCTCTACTAAGAACCGTATGTGTGTGGGCCACTACCAGAGGTCCGACCTCCTGCCTCAACAACTAGAAGGATTTGGGCATCTAAAACAAAGAGGTGCTAGTAAGGGCATCCGCTCGTGTGGCCATACATGCGGCACTTTCAGCTCTGTAAATACAGAAGGCTCCCAGCCGGTAGGGGTTACGCCCTACAAATGATCAAATAAATTTGATCAAACGGGTTTATGGGGAGACATAGTGTCGGTATGAACTAATCAGCACACGTTATTCATAGTTTTCACCATGAATACATTTGATTATAGTGGTTTGGATGAGGTGGGTTTTCCTCGCTACCACTTGGGTCGTTCTCTTCTCACTAGTAGTCCTAATGACCACACGGGAAGACAGGCCCTCTAAAGATTAAACAAAAAGAGCCTATTGCTCAAGACACAAAAGACAATGATTCAATTTTAGTGCACCAATTGAAGTGTTTGCTAAGCTATGAAAACAAGGCACACAATAAAATTACAAAACCCTAGCAAAGGCCCTGCAACAAAATTGTTAGTAGTTTGGGTTGTTTCAAATGATAACCCCTTCCTGCAAGCACACAAGTTAGGTAAATTTTAGAAAACCCAAAAAGACTTTGTGAAAAGGGGCCTTCAACAAAAACGTATTTGCCTCCAAAGTAAGCTGCACAAACCAGGTTAGCTAGATCTGCAGGAGTTAGCCGAAAACAAACTAGATCTGAAACCCTAAGTACAAAATCCGAAAACCCGAATCAAAAACACATTTGAAAATTGCAAAACAGAATGCACAGACGCCTTTATACCAGACACAGACGCGTTTGTACGACACAGACGCGGTTCTGTAGTTCACAGACGCGATTTTTGAGTGCAGACGCGATAAGATCCAGCGTAGACGCGGTTAAAATTCTCAGACGCGATTCCAGAAACCTGCAAAAAAAAAAATAATAAATAAAAATAAAAATAAAAATTGGCAGAAACACAGACACGATTCCCGATATCGCAGACGCTTCTGAAACACAAAAACGCGATCCGAACACTCGCAGACGCGGAAAAAACCTAAAATATCGTCGAAATTGTCCGATCTGCAACTTCAAAAATGCGAAATCTGCAACAAAATTGTTAAATGCAAAGGGACAAGAGTCCCACCGGGCGTGCCAAAATGTTTATGGTGAAAATGGATAACAACAATAACAATATTGAAAGGCTAAAATGAATCCAACCACTAAACCCTAGCCTAACAATCAACAAAGATCCACCATAACATATGAAGATAACCTAAGACAATGCAAATAACTCAAAATCACAAAGATTATACCATCACATGTCCAATAGGGTTTTGATCTCCATTCTTCCTATCTCCATTGATCTTGCTTGATATATTTGCTCTCAGATTTTTATATGCACAAGAGCTCAACAAAGAACGGAATGTGGGTGCAAGTAGGATCGTAGTGTAGTCAATTGCATAAAAGATCATTAGCATGTGTCATTAGAATGCTTGATTAGGGCTTGATAATGAAGAAGGCATCTCCTTAAATAGAAGACACAATACGAAATGGAGGGTTAAGATTGAGAGGTGTAAAAAGAGAGGTCGGCTAGGATTAGAGGGTAGGTATAAGAAATACCAAAATAATGAAAGGGGTAGGTAGTGTAGGAATTAAGAGATGAATGATATGTGTCATGTGTAGAAAAAGCTAATGAATTAATTAAATAAATAAAGATTTATTTAATTAATAGAAGAAGTAGGACAATTAAATAAATAAAATATTTATTTAATTTAGGAAAGGGATAATTTAAATAAATAAATGTATTTATTTAAATGAGAAATAAGGCTAGAAGAGGATAAATGAATTAATTAAATAAATAAGGATTTATTTAATTAATAGAAGAATTAGGCTTAGATAATTAAATAAATAAAATATTTATTTAATTAGACATGACAATTTTGAGTGTCTACACAAACAACTTTGAACCTTTGGAGAATGATCTACCCTTTTTGCATGCTCTCCATCATGACAATAATTTTGTGGTGACATAGAAAGTGAAAAATCTGAAATATTTTGATACCTATGGCTGCAACTAGAATGTTCATCCTCATTTGTCAAAAGAGATTTCATTGAGAAATCCTCAACAACTCAATTTTTTTGATCCCAAACCCATGAATTAACCAATTTTTTTCTCTTAAAATCATATCTATCTACAATGGTACTTTGTACATCAACTAATGGCTCACCATGTGTTTGATTCAACGCATTTTCCTTTATCTTGAGCTCTTCTCTCCAGACAAGTGAATCTTATTCTTTATGGTCTATATTGATATTTTTCTACCACATATAATCATTAGAAATCAAAATGTCTTTTACTAATTAAGGTTCCCTTCTCCTTGAGTGGCAAATTTATTCCAATTTTGCACAATAGAAACCTTCTTTCACTACCTAAAATCTCAATGGGTGTTCGCTTATCACCATTAGAATCCACCAGAATAGCTTCCTCAATTTTTGAGGCTTCACATTCAACATAAAATGATTATTTTTTATTAAATTAATCAAAAAGAAACTTTTCTTGATGTGAAATATTATTTATTGAAATGTTTATCTAAATTAAAAAATTATTACCTTTGACTTCTAGCTCTGGTTCATCTTTTTGTAGAGACATTTCCTTTACTTCATGATGTTAGATCTCCTCCTTTTGATTTTTCTCATGTGTTTCTTTATCCTTTCTCAACTTCTCTTCTTCCTATCTATCCCTCACAAAGTACCTGTAAAATGATATTACCCTTGTGAAATCTTTAAGCTTACCATCATACTCTACAAAGATTCTAATAATTTTCTTGCATTGTCATTTTGTCTCATTCTCTTAAATAGTGATTCGAAGAAACCCATGATTCACATCAATCATTTAATACCTATTAGGCCAAGATCATGTTGTGATGCCACTATAATGTCCTCAACCAAAAATTAATTAATATTTTTTATATTTAAAAATTAGATTTACAAATATTAATGTCAATTTCATTGAAGACACCAAAACTAGTCTTGCACAAAGAGGACAACAAACTAATGAAATTTCCAAAATAAAATCATTAAGTTGATTTATCTAATACGAACAATAGATGAATAGGGCTAAAAATTCAATTTTACAACAACAACAAAACTATAGCTTCGCGCTCCCAAAATCTGCCACAAATCCACAAACTATGCCAAAATTAAACTACCTTATTTGCTTCAAACTTCACCAAAAGAACATCAAACCAAATTAAACTTCATGGAACACAAAAGGAATGAATTTTCTGATATTCAATAATAAATACTCAATTTTGAGATCAGGTCTACAACAAAAAGAAAGTGATTTAGCTTTTAATTTCCAAATTCTACACAAAACTCTCAAAATATGTCAAACTTGGTACACTTGATTAACTCCAAACATTGAAAACTAAAATAGTTTGAGTTTCAAATCAAAATACCGACATATAGATCTGATTACAAACTTAATGACAACAACATATTATTGTGATACCTCCACAAGACTCAACTCTTGTAGAAAATTACACAATTATGCGTGAAGAAATCCCAAATCAACACAAAAATTATAAGAATGCAATCTTTGGATGATAATGTCTTCTACAATCAAAGGTTTTAATCTTCTAATCACCCAAAGCTCATGGATTTTCATCTACAAATCTTCTCGTTCAATATTTTTTCATACACTAAAGACCTTGTCTACAAATATGCAAATATGAAAGGAGATAATAATCAACATGCCTTTCAAAGGCCAAGCACACCATATTTATAACCATCCAAACTACAATTTTTATTAGGATGCATAATTGTTTAGTTTCCAACCATTGAGTTGTTCCGAAGCCCCTTCAATTCTTTTTTTTGTACTTCTTGCTACATGACACTAAAGGACATAAATTAAAATGCCTAGATTTAGCCTCATAAATATTAAACTTAGTATTAAATTTCCCTCTTGATATTGTGAATAAATGAACAATTATAACTATTAAAACAATTCTTCTTCTTATGTTTGCTCAATCACCCATTGGAGAATAAATTATAACTCGCCAAAATCCAATTTCAAATAAAAGGAGACTTGATAGGAAGTTAAAATAACACATAATCAACCTTTGTGGTGGGTCCTAAAAACTCACTTGACTCTAATTGGTTAGTTTTAGGAAGTTTATCATTTACCTTTTGCTTTCATATAAATCCTCAATGTTCATTGATTTATAAAAATAAAAGAAATAAAAAATGGCCTTGACTCTAAAGCTTTTACCTTTGCATCTGCTAAGGTGTAGACACCCCAAATTCACCACTATTTTTTGTCTTATTAATTTCTTGGAAATTAATTAAATGAGTAATATTTAGTTAATTGTTTCCCATAGTTAACCATTCTACCGTCTCATAATTAATTAATTAAATTATTTCTAATTAATTACTATTCACAATTAATTATTCTCATCCCTATTCCTTTGTTAAGGTTAATTAATTAACCTAAATTAAATATTCTTAGCTCCCAACTCTTCCAACTTAATCAATCAATTAATCCATGACTAGTTAATTAACCAAGACTAATTAATCCCTTTTAGCATTTATTCAAATTTAATAACCCACATCCTTAATCTTTTTCTTTTAATCCTAGTCATTTAATCCATCTACATGGATTCAAATCTAAGTCATCCATCATCACACATGTCTATTGATCCCTCACATTATCCCACACATGTGAGCATGTCGAATTATATGCTTGGGTCATACATGTGATCATGCTAGCTATCCACCTCAACCCACTTCATGCTCCCATATGTGCAAGCATGTTAACTCATCCTACTCCTTGCTCACGCGTGTAAGCATGCTAGCCTAGATGCATTCTAATCCTCCACATCTTCCTCACACATGTACCACCTTCATGCTCGCACATGCATGATCATGTTTGGCCTTTCACCTCACATGTTGGCTTCTTCTCATTTAGTCCTTCATTATGATAAAATCCCATCATTTGATCTTGGATCTTCTTCTCCCTTTTCACACTTGTCACAATAGTTTGACTTCAATCCATGCAATCTCAATTTAAGCCCTTCATTTCATCCTTGCATCTAAGATTCATTTTTCCTCAAAAAATTTAATATAAGCTTGCCATCCAGTTCACCATCCACTTTCATGCTAAGTTTATACTATGATTTTCCACTTGGTGGGAGACTACAAATATCATCCACATTTATCTATTGGAGCATATCAACATATCTTGGCAGTGAAGGTACAACTGTTGTTGTATTTGTTCGTATCTTGCATTTTTTTCATTATATTCATTATTTTGCTCTATTGGACGGTGTATTTGTTTGAGTTTTTGGATCGGTGCTTGCATATTAATCCATTTATGTGAAACTCATTGAAAGGGTTCACATCTAGAAAATATTAATTTATTATTTCTCATATCCAAGTTGGAATACCTCCATCAATTGTGGGGCTTTATTCCTTTTGTAATTTTTTAATCTTTATAAATCCCCATGACTTGTTTATTGACAGAGATCCCGTAGAGCGAGTCCATTTTGTTCTTCATGATTGATTCAACATGACAACTTTATTAACTCGTCACAAATTAACTTATTTTCCAATTTAGGACGACACCTTATTTGTAACCCTCTACCATGCTCCATCATCTATGCATCTACTTGGTGCCTCCTTGATTGCTATGCCACATTATATTTTGTTGTTGGGCCATTACACCAATATTATTATATTGCACTAAGTTTTATTTCGATTCTAACTTCTAACGCTTTGAAATGGCACACTATACATTCAATTGTTGTGCCATTTTAATCTTCAAGCATTAATAATGATAATTATTATGCCATAGCTAAACTTGTTTTTCTTTAATTAGTATCAGGCACCATACATTCCCTTTGGATGCACCATTCTTTCACTTTGTAATGCCTGCTCTTTTTGCTACTTTGCACAACATTATAGCTTGCATCATATTTAATTTGAAAAGCTAGGATTTATAACATGAGAGCTCACACCCCTTCTTATTGTTGCACCTAGTTTTAATATAGTGCCATATTATTGATGGAACTCTTTGTTTTTTATTAAGGATCAAACAAGTTTTGAGGAGACCGGAAACCCCTTACAAAAAGTTTTGAAGGGGCCTTAAACACTCAGATTTGGCATGGATCCGGAACCCAAAGAAGAACACTGCCACAAGATACAACATAGACTGTAATGCCCCACCAAGAACCCTAAAGGAAAAACCACACAAACTAACCAACTAAGGGTGAAATATTTTTTTTTTTAAAGTTTAATCCACAAAAAGTGCTTTAATTACTACATTCCGCATTTATTACACAATCGAAAGTCTAACACAAAGAATTCCTAAAGGGTTACCAACAAAGAATTATTCGAAAGGTTAAATTTCATTATTAAGGTTAATCCAATTATCCATCTTAGGATACTCAAAAACATACAATTGTCATCATTACCTATTGAACACAAATAAATCATATTCATACAACAAATTCATCATTTGGAAGATTGAAAGTATTACAATATATTTCTTTTCATGAAAACATTTGCACATTCAATAAAGATAACTAATATAATAAACATCCAAATAAACCAAGATTACATTAATCAACTATTACATGGATTCCACTAATACATATGAATTTACATCTTTACCAATTACCAAGGTAACATAATTGACTGATACAAATGACCACATAGGTCTCAAAGGTACAAAAATCTCCAACATGAGATGATCCAAAAATCACGAACCATGGGAATATCTGCGAAGCCTATCCTCGCATGAAGGCATGAACATAAACATCCGATGGGAAGTGACACTACCACCCAACCATGTGATCCCAAAACAGAACCACCCCACCGTGCTAGGAGATAGCAAAAGATCCTCAAGCAAGCACAAGAAAAATATGGTCAACAATACAAGTGACTCCACAATACTCCAGGTGAACTCAACATCACAATACACTAGTGACCCTAAAGAGAGAGTGTCATCACATAACTTGAGATGGTTACCCTAGGTAGGCCTCCATAGGTCCTGACCCCCAACCTGGGTTATCCTGGTAACCTTTCCCAAACCCCCAGTTCCATCCAAGACTCATGCGGACCCTACCAACCTTTCATGAAGACAAGGTGGTCAGTTTTCCATTCCAGGCCTTCCCACTACATCTTGAGTCTATACGAGCACTCAACCATGCACGGGGTACAATATCTTACTTAATGTTTAGAACTACCCACCCCCTAATCAATTATTAGGTTATCACTTATTAACTCACTTTCGAGGGATTATCCAACCAACCACTTCGGGTGTAACCCCCACTCGAAAGACACTCTTCCATAGGACACCATACAATCACAATCTCTTTATGAGAACCCTATGGTGATACTGACAGCCATATAACCACGACAAAACACAGGTGACGAAAACACAATCTTACTAACCCTTGGTTAACCATATGGAACATAACACAACATGGTTTACATCAACAAGGTTATAAGGACAAACCTGATCAAGAGGGTACAACGACCACTACAACATGACATCTAAACATTTACAAGAATTGCAATGAAATTAAGCTCTTTGCTAAGAAATACCAAATTCACTAAAGATCATAATTCAAACAATCTTTTGAAAACAATAAAATCATTAAATACTTGCAATTCAATATTTAACATCTAAGAAAACACAACCACTCCTTTTAAAGAAATTCAAAGTCGTCATTAATCTAATAAGGCTATAATTTAAACTAACCTCAAATAACCAATTTCCCCTTTTTATTTTTGAACAAGTAAAAATCATAATAACTTAATGAAATAAAACATTCCATATTAAAATAATACATTTTTCACATTAGCATCATTTTTTTAATATCCCAAATAATACAATTTATAAAAATAATAATCACATTAAATATATATAATAATATAAATATATGTATATAATTATATAGTCGTTGAATATATACTTATCTACACATCAAATTATGTATATATATCACATCTAAAAATTAACTTAAATTTACGGATAAAGCTAAATTCCAACAACAACCATAATAAAAAATAGTTTTATAATAATAATAATATATATATAAAATTAAATCTGCATTTTATGAAAACTGACGAAATCGTTATTATTTTAGCGCTATGAAAAGGGACAACGAAATTATTAAGAGGCGAAATCATAAATTAATCGACGGTCTGCAATTTATTTTTGGTAGCACTGCTACCATATGGTAGTAGCGACTACTAATGGTAGCTCTACTACCATATGGTAGCGCACTGCTACTCTATGGTAGAGCAACTACCATCCCACGTGGTGGGGGGAGGTGGGTAACTCTATAAAACAGAGTATAGACAGTTTTTTTTTTTGAATGAAAATATATTTGATTAAAAATTATGTTTACTAACAAATAAATAAAAGATCCAAATCAAAAGATTTCGGGCAAAATCCATGAGAAATTTAAACAAAATAGAGGGGATTATATTCAAATTTCCATTGTTCTTACACAAATGGAAAAATCATGAACACACACATGGAGTCAATTTGTAAAAATTTGGCCAGCATAACCCTTGTTTTTCAACAATCTGAAAACCTCCATACAAACAGAAAATAAATCTTTTACTCTCAAATTTGAAATGAAAAGAATTAAAACAAATTGCTCAACTTGAAAACACACAGAAAAAACTAAATTTCTGGTTCTAAAATTCAATTTCTTCAACACTAACAAATCTAATTTGGGGAGTAACTCAAATATAAATCACTCCATTCCCACAACTAATATTCAATTTAAAGTTTCCAATAAAAATTTCATGAATTCTAAACACACACAGGAAGTTTTTCAAACCATTTTAAATTTTTTTAACAAAATGAAAGATAAATTCTATCCAACCTATAAATGCACCCCTAGAAGAAAATTTGGGATGAGCATCAACTTGCATGCCAAAATCTTCAATCCAAAATCCAATCTCCAATTTTTTGTTTCAAAACTTGGCTTCAAAAAATTTCCTCCCCTCTCTTCCTGTGAACTCTCAGTAAATATATAAAAAAATTTAACCTATAAACTTTTAGGTTAAAGTTTCATTCAACCAATAGCAATTTTTCCAAAAAGGCAAAAATCTAATCTCCTCTAAAAGTCAATGGAGATATTCTCTTTTTCTTTTCCTTATTTGAAATTAACTCAACATAATATCTAAAAATTCCAAAAGCATATAATTTAACGTTATTTCCTTTTTAAAAAAATTAAATACAATTACTTTTTAAATATAACATGCACTTTATCAATTTAAATTCAATAACTCAATTTATTTAATTAAATCAATAATCACAAAGGCATATTAATTTAATTCAAATATACCAACATGAAATAACAAAGGTATATTAATTTAATTCAAATACACCAACATGAAATAATATTATTCACTCTAACTAACTAACTAGAAGCATGCAAAACGAGAAATAAGCACACGACGACTCACAAAATGAAAATGCCAAAGAACTAAGACTCGCATACCGGTCAAACGAAAAATGATGATCGACTGACAACACTCACATGAGTGTAACTGCGGGTCAATTTTAGGGTCGAACAACTATCTCCACCACTCCCATTGGACAAATAAGGTACACTCAAACCTATGAACCAGGTGGAGTCGATACCCTATACCTACCTGATACTTGTACCTGCAATGCCCTATATCAAAGAACCATACGTACATATAGACATATATAAAAGACATGACACACTTACCGATGAAGGATAATCGTGACGTCCCCTGTCTCACCGGAGTGAGTGAAGGAAAATCATCCCCTCGCACCCCATACACTTCCAAAAATGAAACATGAATATAACGCATTTGCACGTAAAAAGTAAATGTGTCAGCCCATGTCAGTAATCCAATAAAAATCCCATTAACATCAATAAGGAAATACTGCATGAAAAACATATATTGCAAATCAAATTAAATCATATCACCATACTGCATAATGTCTAAGTAAAATATCACAATAATGTATCCATTGAAAAAGTCAACAAAAATCAAACATGAGTCTAAAAGTCTGATCGAGAAAAGGGGTACTACATTCTCCCCCTAGAAATAGTCTTACTCCTGGAAGCCTAAAACAGATAAGAATAAAGCTCTCTCATCTTTTCTGCATCCTCCCATGTCGCCGAGGTCTCATCTTTTGGGTCCTATAGGACCCTTACTGGTCGATGGTGCGACCCTTGAGGGTCAAATCCCGACGCTGAAGAATGTGCACGGGCTCCATGGAAAGTTGTTCGTCCTTGACTTGCAAAGCGTTCCAATCAAGAACATGGGTCACATTAGGATGATAAGGTCTAAGAACAAAAACAAAAAAACATCATGGATGCGGGATAGGCTCGGCAACAAGGCAAGACGATAGGCAACAGGTCCTAACCTCTCAAGGATCTCAAAAGGGCCAACAAAACGAGGCGCCAACTTAGAACCCTTTCCATAACAGATCAAACTCTTCCACAAACGCACTCTCAAGAACACATGGTCACCAATAGAAAACTGACGATCCACTCTATGAGCATCGACATACTTCTTCTGTCTATCCTGAATAGCTACCAAATGCCCACGAATCTGATCAACCTGTTGCTCCATCTCTCGAAGCATATTTGGTCCTAAACACACCCTATCCTCTAACTGATCCCAACTCAAAGGAGTACGACAAGCATGACCATACAATGCCTAGAAGGGAGACATGCCTATGGAGATGTGATGTCCATTATTATAAGCAAACTCCACAAGGCATAGATATTCCTCCCAACGTGACTGCTTTTCCATAACATACATGTGAAGCATGTCCTCCAAGACCTGATTCACACGCTCGATCTAACCGTCAGTATCTAGGTGATAAGTTGAACTGAAGTTCAACTAGGTCCCCAAAGCATGCTGAAGTGAGGTCCACAGTGCTGAAGTAAAGACAAGATCTCTATCTGAAATTATCTGCCTAGGAATCCCATGCAACCTCACCAGATCTTCTAGGAAAACTCGTGCCACCACCATTGTTGTATAGGAAGATCGAATAGGAACAAAATGAGCAACTTTGGTCAATCTATCAATAATGACCATGATGGCATCATAACGACGCGAAGAAATAGGCAACCCCACTATGAAATCCATGGAAATGATATCCCATTTCCAATCCGGCATCAAATTAGGCTAAATCAAAATGTCATGCAAGAACACAAGGACAAAATGATCAAGGTAGGTGCGGAAAACCCCATTCATGAGGCTCATGAAAACTGAAGGCACTTTCGTCAACCCAAATGGCACCACTGTGAACTCATAGTGACCATAATAGGTATGAAAAGTCATTCTATGAATGTCTGCATCATGAATGCACGACTGAAGATACCCAGATTTCAGATCAATCTTAGAGAACACCTTGGCTCCCTTTACCTGATAAAAAAAATCATCTATTCGAGGCAATGGATATCGATTCCTGATGGTTACCTTATTCAACTAGCGGTAATCAATGCATAACCTAAGAAAACCATCCTTCTTCTTAACGAAGATAACTCACGCACCCCAAGGAGAAACACTGGGACAAATGAACCCCTTGGCCATCAATTCCTCCATCTATAGCTTCAACTTACTCAACTCCTGAGTAGTCATCCGATATGGAGCTCTCGAAATAGGTTTCGTACCAGGAACCAAGTCAATGCGAAAGTCTATGTCCCGCTTTGGGGCTATACCGAGAATATCCATAGGAAACACATCAGCATACTCTCAAAGAATAGGGTGGCTATCAAGAGCGATTTATCGAATCTCTTCCTTATTTACATCCTCAAGAGCAACTGCAAAAAGATGATACCCTCGACACATACACCACTTAAGTTGCATAGGGGAAATCATACGTAAGGATATCGATCTCTGAACCCCAACGATCCCCACTTTCCTACCATGATCATCTAAACACTCCACTATTTTCTAACGATAGTCTACACGAGCATTGTGAGATGCTAACCAATCCATCCCCAATACAACTCCATAAGACCCCAAAAGAATGACTCAAAGGTCAACTAAAGTAACAAAGGGTCCTAGTTTCAACTCACAACTGGGAATGAGGGAATCTACAGACACGCAAACCGGTAGCCAACTCTACTTGCCACCTATCCGACTGCCTAGCAAATGTGATCCCACACCGCTCCACAATGGAGGAAGAAATGAAAGAATCAGAAGTATCAGAGTAAAAAAGTATAGAGATAGGAATACCACCCAACACACCTTTAGTCTCGATCACTATACCCTGGTGCTCGGCTTGGCGATCATCAACCGCCACAAAAACTCTATGGTATCTACCTGCATCCCCCACTATCGGCTTCGACGCTGCTAGTTTCTGACTACCTATTTGATGAGAACACTGAGGGCACTAAGCAGCTATGTGGCCAAACTGACCACAGGAGAAACAAGATCCCTACTAGGTCCTCTACCTCCAGACGACCCACAGGACTACTGAAAAATTATCCTACTAGGGGCCTGTGATGCGTCCTGAGAGGATTGCCTTGGGAAAATCTGCCTACTCCTCTGCCAATTCCTATTCTTCTTAGGCTAAGAGTTTCCACCCTTCTGGCCTTGAAACTTCTTTGGCCTCGGCTGAAAACTCTGTTGTTGTTGCTACCCACCCTTAGTGGGTGCTTGAAAACTCCTAAAAGGTGCAATAGTCTGGGACTGATTCCCTCTAACTCTGGAACCATTGTAAGGCACACTCCCAATCTGTACTCCAAACTGACCGCCATGAGCATGGCCAAGATTTTGCTCTACCAGCCTGGCTTTCGCCACGACTATCTCTACTGAAACATGCTCAAACACTCTCACTCCTCCACTGAAGCGGTCATTTAGACCTCTCAAGAAGTGCTAGACTAACATCGCCTCATCATTCCCAATACCAACATATTGTTTGAGCTCATAAAACCTATGCTCAAACTGATCCACAGACATTCCAAACTGGCGTAATGCATAAAACTCATCTGCTCGAGACTATCTCCACTTAGGTGAGAGAAAGCATGCCCTAAATCTCTCCTGGATAGTCTCCCAAGATACGGTGTTAATGATTAAATCGATCCTCTCCTCCTCCAACCACCACCAAATGGAAGGAAACCTCTTGAGACGCATGATGGGGCATCTCACCTTGGTGTTACTGCCATACGGGTGCATGACAAAATACCTATCCAAACTAATCAACCAAGTCTCTGCCTCAAGACTGGTTCCCAAACTGTCAAAGGAAGGAGGATGGGATCTCATCAAATCTCTCATGTGCCCCAGAGTAACTGAATCCTGGTCCACTGGGACCTCTTTCCTCATGGGAGACCTCTCTCTCACCCTCTCCTCAAGATTCTGCTGGTGCGACTCTCCCACTTGAGCATGGATAGGCTGTTTGACCTCAGGTCTAGGGCCTTGTCTGGCTAACATCTCTTGGAACATCTTCCTCATCTCTTCCCTTTCGGGAACCTGCTCTGTTGTGTGTTGTGCATTCTGATGCATAGACTGATCCTTCTCTACACTCACATGAGTAGGTTGTGGTGAAGGACTATGACAGACTGAACCTTGGCCACGTCCCCCACCTCTACCACAATTGCAGCCACCAACACCTTTGGCTTTCCTAGCCACGATCCTATCACTCCACAAGAGAAAAAGGTTTAGATCTACAACAAGGATACTAACAAGGGAAACACAAACACTAAGACCTAATCAAAAGGTCAAGCTAAATGGGCTCAATTTAAAACCAGAGTACCCAGTGTTGAAACATGGGCTCTAATACCAAATATAATGCCCCAGCAGGAACCCTAAAGGAAAAACCACACAAACTAACCAACTAAGGGTAAAATAATTTATTTTTAAAAAAATTTAATCCACAAAAAGTGCTTTAATTACTACATTGCATGTTTATTACACAAGTGGAAGTCTAACAGAAAGAATTCCTTTTGGGTTTCCAACGAAGAATAACTCGAAAGGTTAAATTTCATTATTAAGGTTAATCCAATTATCCATTTTAGGATACTCAAAAACATACAATTGCCCTCATTACCTATTGAACACAAATAAATCATATTCATACAATAGATTCATCATTTGGAAGATTGAAATTATTACAATATATTTCTTTTCATGAAAACATTTGTACATTGAATAAAGATAACTGATATAATAAACATCCAAATAAACCAAGATTACATTAATCAACTATTACATGGCTTCCAATAATACATATGAATTTATATCTTTACCAATTACCAAGGTAACATAATCCACTCATACAAATGACCACGCAGGTCTCAAAGGTACAAAAATCTCCAACATGAGATGATCCAAAAATCACGAACCACGGGAATATCTACGAAGCCAATCCTTGCATGAATACACGAACATAAACATCCGATGGAAAGTGGCACTACCACTCGACCATGTGATCCCAAAACGGAACCACCCCATCGTGCTAGGAGATAGCAAAAGACCCTCAAGCAAGCACAAGCAAAACATGGTCAACAATACAAGTGTGACTCCACAATACTCCAGGTGAACTCAACATCACAATACACTAGTGACCCTAAAGAGAGAGTGTCATTGCATAGCTTGAGATGGTTACCCTAGGTAGGCCTCCATAGGTCCTGACCCCCAACCTGGGTTATCCTGGAAACCTTTCTCGAACCCCCGGTTCCATCCAAGACTCATGCAGACCCTACCAACCTTTCATGAAGATAAGGTGGTCCGTTTGCCATTCCAGGCCTTCCCACTTCATCTTGAGTCTATACAAGCACTCAACCATGCGCGGGGTACAATATTTTACTTAATGTTTAGAACTACCCAACCCTAATCAATTATTAGGTTATCACTTATTAACTCACTTTCAAGGGGTTATCCAACCAACCACTTCGGGCGCAACCCCCACTAGAAAGCCACTCTCCCATAGGACACTATACAATCACGGTTTCTCTACGAGAACCCTATGGCGATAGTGACAACCATATAATGACAACAAAACACAGGTGACAAAAACACAATCTTACTAGCCCTTGGTTAATCATATGGAACATAACACAACATGGTTTACATCAACAAGGTTATAAGGAAAACACCTGATCAAGAGGGTACAACGACCACTACAACATGGCGACTAAACATTTACAAGAATTGCAACGAAATCAAACTCTTTGCTAAGAAATACCAAATTCACTAAAGATCATAATTCAAACAATCTTTTGAAAACAATAAAATCATTATATACTTGCAATTCAATATTTAAGATCTAAAAAAACACAACCACTCCTTTTAAAGAAATTCAAAGTCGTCATTAATCTAATAAGGCTAGAATTTAAACTAACCTCAAATAACCAATTTCCCCCTTTTTATTTTTGAACAAGTAAAAATCATAATCACTTAACGCAATAAAACATCCCATATTAAAATAATACATTTTTCACATAAGCATCATTTTATTTAATATCCCAAATAATACAATTTCTAAAAATAATAATCACATTGAATATTATAATAATATAAATATATGTATATAATTATATATTCATTGAATATATACTTATATACACATCATATTATGTATATATATCACATCTAAAAATTAACTTAAATTTACGAATAAAGCTAAATTCCAACAACCATAATACAAAATACTTTTATTATATATATATAAATCTGCATTTTATGAAAATTGGCGAAATCGTTATTATTTTAGCGATGTGAAAAGGGACAACAAAATTATTAACAGGTGGAATCATAAATTAACCAGTAGTCTGCAGTTTATTTTTTGTAGCACTGCTACCACAGGGTAGCGTTGCTACCATATGGTAGTAGCAACTACCAATGGTAGCACACTGCTACCCTATGGTAGAGCAACTACCATCCCACGTGGTGGGGGGAGGTGGATCCCCTGCCACGTGGGTGTTATATATATATATATATATATATATATATATATATATATATATATATATATATATATATATATTATTTTTTAAATTATAAAAAAAAAAATTGCACAAAAATATAACTCTGTAAAACAGAGTATACACAATTTTTTATTTTTTTTGAATGAAAATATTTTTCATTAAAAATTCTGTTGATTAAAAATTTGAAATGAAAAGAATTAAAACAAATTGGTCAATTTGAAAACACACACAAAAAAACTAAATTTCTGGTTCTAAAATTCAATTTCTTCAACATTAACAAATCTAATTTAGGAAGAGATTAACTCAAATATAAATCACTCCATTCCCACAACTAATATTCAATTTAAAGCTTCCAATAAAAATTTCATGAATTTCAAACACACACGAGAAGTTTTTCAAACCACTCTAAATTTTTTTAACAAAATGAAAGATAAATTCTATCCAACCTGTAAATGCACTCTTGGAAGAAAATTTGGGATGAGCCTCAACCTGCACACCAAAATCTTCAATTTTTTGTTTCAAAACTTGGCTTCCAAAAATTTCCTCCCCTCTCTTCCCGTGAACTCTTAGGTAAATACATGAAAAATTTTAACCCAAAAACTTTTAGGTTAAAGTTTCATTCAACCAATAGCAATTTTTCCAAAAAGACAAAAATCTAATCTCCTCTAAAAGTCAATCGAGATATTTTCTTTTTCTTTTCCTTATTTGAAATCAACTCAACATAATATCTAAAAATTCCAAAAGCATATAATTTAACTTTATATCCTTTTAAAAAAAAAATTAAATACAATTACTTTTTAAATATAACATGCACTTTATCAATTTAAATTCAATAACTCAATTTATATTAATTTAATTCAAATACACCGGCATGAAATAATACTATTCACTCAAACTAATTAACTAGAAGCACGGAAAATGAGAAATAACCACACAACGACTCACAAAATGAAAATGCCAAAGAACCAAGACTCACATACTAGTCAAATGGAAAATGACGACCGACTGAAGACACTCACATGAGTGTAACTGCAAGTCAATTTTAGGGTCTAACAACTATCTCCACCACTCCCATCGGACAAATAAGGTATGTTCAAACCTGTGAAACCAGGTGGAGTCGATACCCCGTACCTACCTGATACTTGTACCTATAATGCTCTGTATCAAAGAAGCATGTGTACATATAGACATATATAAAAGACATGACACACACACTGATGAAGGAAAATCGTGACGTTCCCTGTCTCACCGGAGTGAGTGAAGGAAAATCGTGACAATCCCTGTCTCACCAAAGTGAGTGAAGGAAAATCATCCCCTCGCACCCCATACACTTACAAACATGAAACATGAATATAACACATTTGCACGCAAAAAGTAAATGTGTCAGTTCATGTTAGTAATCCAATAAAAATCCCATTAACATCAATAAGGAAATATTACATGAAAAACATATACTGCAAATCAAATTAAAGCATATTACCATACTGCATAATGTCTAAGTAAAATATCACAATAATGTATCCACTGAAAAAGTCAACATAAGTAAAAAATGAGTCTAAAAGTTTGATCAAGAAAAGGGGTACTACATAGACAACCAACAACCCAACATTAGCCAAAGCCATTCTTCAAAAAACTCAGTAAACCATAACCATATGGGTTTTCTAGTCCCCCTCAACCATAACCATGGAACTCTTTGTTAATATTGGCTAATTTTATAGATAAATAAAGGAAGATGACACATAGTATAACATGTTTGGAGTTGCTTCAAATATCACTTTGTTGCAACATTGTGGCTATGCCTTGAATTCTTTTCTTCAATAAGGTCAACATTGTTTTGTCATTATTGAACATCTTATTTACATTTTATGATAATATCTATGATATCCATGCAACCTCATTAATCAACAACATTTTCATTATTATTTAAAATTTCCATTAATTTTTCATGTGTCATAAATATCATGAATGATATTTTGAAACCTCCTGATTTAAGAATTAATTACATCATTCATTTGATTGTCATGTGGCTTTGATATCTTTATAGGCTATTTGTTTGTAGCCATGTGACTTGCATTGCCTCTTTCCATACGTTGATATTAATATGCCATATATAATTAGCATTACCAATCTCATACCATTTCTTTTGGGTTATGGATTATCATTTGGTAATTTGTACAATGAACTGTTGGCATTATGGATGAATTGATTATGTGTTGCATTGATGTTTTTTTCATTGATATCAACACTAGTTGATATGGATGGTTACCAACAGATAGGTTACCGGTAGAAGATCTAGTGTTACTGGCAGAAGAGATTATCTGTTGGACACTTCTGACATGTTTGGATCATTGAAGTATATTGGATTCCATGTGTTATATGCTCCATGAGCATGTTTTGGTTAGTTGGTATTGGCTTGGTAATTAGATGTTATCATACACTCTGGTAAACCCTTACCAACACTGGTTTAAGGGTTTACCGGCAAAGCTTTCATTGAGGAATTGTGACAGGATGCATAATTGGTGTTGGTGCATCTTCTTCATGGATTTCAGGATGTTGAAGATGTCTGTTGATCATGCTTCAAATGCTTGAAGACTTTGCTTTAGCATGGTGGACCCAAAATAGGTTCGGTACCTATCTAGGTTATGGACCGGTATCATGCTAGCGTGTACTCTACACGTTACCTGGATGATTCAAGATGATTTATGGATTTGTTATTATTGTTTTGGTCTTAATCCGACATGGCATATCATTGTAATAAGGAATTATGTAATGATCTTATTGTAATATCTTTAGGTGGCCGACCTAATTGGTTTAGGCCTTAGGGTTTGTATAAATAAGAGGTAGAAACTCTTTGTAAAGTATCATGGTTATTGGAAAGGTCATGTTCAAGGAATGTAATGTGCGAATATTGTAATATCATTCAGGAAGAGGAGTTTATCGATCATTGGTGATCGAATTGGATTCAGAAGAGGATTTAGTCCTCCGACATTGAGCTTAACCGGGACTGTAGTTAGGCATAGTAGATGCTATTTCTAGCAGTTCACTCTATTGGATTGTTGTCCACTTATCTTAAGAAGTTTGTAGCCTCTCTGTATTCAGTGAGACTCTTTTGCAATGAGCAGTACGTTCTAGGTAGTGTGCCTTCCTGCAAGTGCAAGCCCCTCATTGTAACACATACTTTCTGCAGAAGTATCTTCTAATTGTGGGTAGGTTTCCCACTGTGGTTTTTCCCTTTCTAGGTTTTCCTTGTACAAATCATGGTGTTATGTGGTATTGTTGCTTTCCATTGATTATCTGGTTAATTATTAAGTTGTATTATTTACCGGTATTTGTTCCTACTGGCATTTGTATGTGCTTTACCGGTACTTAATTTGTTTAAGGTCATATTGTGGATTAAAAGTTACAATCTGTTAACAATGGATTCACCCCCCCCCCCCTCTCAGTTGTTCACCGGTTATCCTAACAATTGGTATCAGAGCTTTGGTCCTCTTTTGCAGAAGCTTAACCGCTTGAGATAGATACTATGACAACTAATCCACCGACAACTATTTTCAGAAGAGAAATTCCTAAGCTTGATGGAACACATTATGGATTATGGAAAATTTGAATGGAGACTCATCTTAGATGTCTTGGCAAGGATATTTGGGAGATCACTGAAAAAGGATACACACCTTATGATCCGACATCTGACAATCGTGCTCCTGCAAACTTGGATTAGAATATTAAAAATGATTGCAGAGCTAGAGAAGCCCTCCTATGTGCACTTACTGATCAGCAGATTATGGGATTGATTGACAAATCATCGGCCAAGGTTATGTGGGACAAATTGTAGACTCTGAATGAAGGTGACCTTACTATCAAAATTTCTAAACTTGATGGTTACTGGGTAAGGTATGAAAACTTGAAGATAGAAGATAATGAAAGAATTGTTGTGTTTATGGAAAGAGTAAATGAGATTGTTATGGGAATTCAATGTTGTGGAGGATATCTAAGTGAAGATAAAATAGTTTCCAAAGTCTTGAGAGCCCTTCCACCGGCTTACAAGATGAAGGCAACTACAATTAATGAGTTAAGAACAATGGCAAACACTTCAGTTAACAGAGATATTCTGATTGGGAAATTATCTGCTTTTGATCTTGAAGAATTTGGATCTTCTGGAGCTGTAAAATCTGAACTTGCTTTTCATGCATCATCATCAACATCTACCGGCAAAAGTGATTGGAGAGCCCTGTATGCAAAATAACTGGAAGACATGAGGAAAGAAGATGAAGAGCTTGAGCAACTTGAAGCCTTATTTGCTAGGAGAGTACCTAAAGGACCAACTGGAAGTAAGTATGAAAGAAAAGCACCTTTTAAATGTTTTGCATGTAATAAGATTGGTCATTTTGCATCTAGATGTCCTAAAAGGAATGCAAGGTTTGAGGAAAGAGTTAAGAAAACTTTTAAGCCTAACCCAAACAGATATAGATTCAAGAAAAACAAACATTGCTACAGAGTAGATGAGGAAGGAGTAATAGATGAATCTGGAGATGAACCAGCAAAAGACTCAGCTAGTGGATCTGGAAATGGTAAAGAATGGGTGTTCTATGATTTGAAGGAAGATGGACCGGAACCGGCTATCAAAAATGAAGAAAAGACCCTGGCAGCAAAACATGAAGATAAAGATGAATGGGTAATTGATAGTGGACGCTCACACCATATGACTGGAGATAGAAGGAAATTTATGTCCCTGCAAGAATACAATGGTGGTCAAGTCAGATTTGGAGATGAAAAGGCATGTATGATCAAAGGTAGAGGTATTATTTCTTTGGATGGCAAGAATAATACTGATAATGTTTATTATGTAGAAGGTTTGAAGTATAATCTTTTGAGTGCTGGACAATTAGTTGATAAGGGTTTTCAACTTCAGTTTAAAGATAGAAAATGCAAAATTATTAACAAGACTGGTTTGGAAATTGCAACTGGTATTCAGACAGGAACTAATATTTTTCACTTGAACACTGGTAATAAGACATGTTTGATTGCTCATATTGATGAGAGTTGTCTATGGCATAAGATGTTGTTTCACATTAATTTTGATTGCATTGTTAAGATCAGTTCAACTAAGGCAGTTAGAGATATACCTAAGATTATGAAGCCTCATAATTCGGTATGTAAGGAATGTGAATTGGGTAAGAAAATTAGAAGTTATTTTAAGAGCATACATGATAAATCTAATGATGTACTTGATTTGATTCACACTGACTTATGTGGTCCAGCAAGGACTAGAAGCTTTCAAGGTGATAGGTATTTTATGTTGATTATTGATGACTATTCTAGAATGATGTGGGTGACTTTTATGAGGGAGAAGTCTGAAGCTTTTGAGAAATTCAAGATCTTTAAAGCAAAGGTTGAAACAGAATCTGGATTGAAAATCAAATGTCTAAGATCAGTTCATGGTGGTGAATTCACTTCTCATGAATTTAATAGTTATTGTGAGACAAATGGAATCATGAGACAACTATCTGCACCTAGGACTCCTTAGCAAAATGGAGTAGTTGAAAGGAAGAACAAAATTTTTTTGGATGCAGCTAGATCTATGATGATGGAAGCCAAATTACCTCATATCTAATAAAGTATAACTTTCTGAAGGACAAGGTTGAAGCAAAGGAAGTCAAATTGGTTTATGTGAACACTAAAGAACAGATTGCAGACAAATTCACTAAACCGTTGTCTAAGGAATCATTTAAATATTTGAGAGACAGGTTAGGGGTTTATGCCCCTCTGACAGAGACTTGATTGATGAAGTTTGTCATTAGTCCAGTATTTCATTCTGGCACTAATGAGTGGTTCTACTACTCAGGGAGAGTAGTCAGCTTTGAGATTCAAAGGTTTATATCATTGCTTTGATATTTTTGTCAGATTTATGGCATTGATGTCAAAGGGGGAGTGATAGTTATGTGAAAAATCATTTTGAATCTTACAGAGATATCATTCACAGGGGGAGAGCTATTGATTGATTGGTTGTCTTCCACAGGGGGAGACTTGTTTGGCATCTCTTGGTACTTAGATGTTTTTCACATCTAGTGTTGCCATCAATGCCAAAGGGGGAGATTGTTGGCATTATGGATGAATTGATTATGTGTTGCATTGATGTTTTTTCTTTGATGTCAACACTAGCTAATATGGATGGTTACTGACAGACAGGTTACTGGTAGAAGATCTAGTGTCACCGACAAAAGAGATTATCTGTTGGACACTTCCAGCATGTTTGGATCAGTGAAGTATATTGGATTCCATGTGTTATATGCTCCATGAGCATGTTTTGGTCAGTTGGTATTGGCTTGGTAATCAAATGCTATCATACACTCTGGTAAACCCTTACCGACACTGGTTTAAGGCTTTATTAGCAGAGCTTTCATTGAGGAATTGTGATAGGATGCATAATTGGTGTTGGTGCAACTTCTGTTGGCATATGTGCAAAGCATGATGACATGATGATATTGTATGTTATCATTGATGTCAATATGTTGAAGTATGAACCAATATATTGTAGTAAGCAAACTGGCAAGAGAACTGGTATGATGATGTAAACCAGTATATGTGAAAAAGTGAAGCGGTATGTTCGTTCAAGGTGAACCGGTATGTTGGAATGAGAACTGGTAAATGGAAGTTTTGTATCGGGGTTTCATTTGGCATGACTACCGGTCAGTAGTCTCAGCTTCAGGGTTTTTGGTTGATGCATTCCAAGCCTGTGTGACTCAATCGATGACATCTTGTGATGAGTTAGCATTATAATGAAGATCAGATAGTGTTGCCACGTCAACCTTGTGCGCGTGAAGGATTTCCTTGAGGATCTTGCATGGAGATTGATCTTATCTACCTCAGGAATGCGCGAAGTCTCTGTAAACGGTGGAGAACGCGTGATGGGTTATCAGCTTCCTGAAGCGGCAAAGAATGAATGTTGGAGAATGTCTTGAGATCTGTTCAAGGTCATTGTATTCAATGTAGTATGATTAACGGTCAGGATTGAACCGATTGAAATGTAAAACCTAAATATTTAGGTTTTAGGGTTTAGGGTTTATGCTACTGACCTATCTGTTTCCTATAAGGTTGATAATGTTTTTCATTTTGAAGTTGTTGGAAAATGTTATGTGTGTATCCAAGTGAAGAGATACTTGATTCTTGCCAGACCGGAGAAGTGTGTTGATACCTGCAGAGTGTGATTGTAGAAGAGGAGGAGCTAAAGTGGATCTGTCTTGGCATTGAGTGTTGTTATCAGATCAGTGTATTACCTATTGACTTCTAACCATTTCAGTAGTTGGAAAAATCCCTTAACTGGGTAGCTTTTGGCAAATGTTATGTGTGTATCCAAGTGAAGAGATACTTGATTCTTGCCAGACTGGAGAAGTGTGTTGATACTTGCAGAGTGTGATTGTAGAAGAGGAGGAGCTAAAGTGGATCTATCTTGGCATTGAGTGTTGTTATCAGATCAGTGTATTACCTGTTGACTTCTAACCATTTTAGTAGTTGGAAAAATCCCTTAACTGGGTAGCTTTAACAGGCTTTTGTGTAAATCCTTTAACAGGGTCACTCAATTCAATAAGTTCTTCAAATCCTCTTGCGAGGTAACCTTTAACAGGGTTCTAACCTTTAACCGGGTATTTAGCCATCCCTTAACCGGGTGATCCCTAGTAGGATCGGTTCCTAGCAGAACCCATTGTAAAAGCCTCTAACCGGACTAGGCTCCTAACAGAGTGGACTTCAAAAGAGTTCAAGAACAGCTTGTGGGTATTCATCCCCACCGTGGTTTTTCCCAGTTGGGTTTCCACGTGAAAAATCAGTGTGTCATGTGTGATGCCTTTCATGTGATGGTTCAGTGTTTTATGTCAAAGTGGTAAAACATGTTGAACTAGCAGTCATTATATTTTTGATGATAGATTACTTGTTTATGCATAAGGGTGAAGTGGAAATGAGGTATTAGATTGTGTGAAAAGCTAAGAGTTAGCGATTTATGTCTTTCACATTCTCACTGTGTTTTACCTGTAGTAATCTGATTTAGACCAGTGTTATTACTTGCCAGTCAAGTGCAGTGTTTGCAGTCAAACCAGTTCAGGGAAAGTGTTTTTGTCTGTATTGATTCACCCCCCCCCCTCAGTACCGGTTTGGTACTAACTGTTTATCATTTATTCATCAGCTTCTTCATGGATTTCAGGATGTTGAAGATGTTCATTGATCGTGCTTCAAATGCTTGAAGACTTTGCTTTAGCGTGGTGGACCCAGAATAGGTCTGGTACCTATCTAGGTTATGGATTGGTATCATGCTAGTGTGTACTCTACACGTTACCTAGATGATTCGAGATGATTTATGGATTTGTTATTATTATTTTGGTCTTAATTCAACATGGCATATCATTGTAATAAGGAATTTTGTAATGATCTTATTGTAATATCTTTAGGTGGCCGACCTAATCGGTTTAGGCCTTAGGATCTGTATAAATAAGAGGTAGAAACTCTTTGTAAAGTATCATGGTTATTGGAAAGGTCATGGTCAAGGAATGTAATGTGTGAATATTGTAATATCATTCAGGCAGAGGAGTTGATCGATCATTGGTGATCAAATTGGATTCAGAAGAGGATTTAGTCCTCCGACATTGAGCTTAACCGAGATTGTAATCAAGCATAGTAGATGTTATTTCCAGCAGTTCACTCTATTGGATTGTTGTCCACATATCTTGAGAATTTTGTAGCCTCTTTGTATTCAATGAGACTCTTTTGTAATGAGCAATACACTCTAGGCAGTGTGCCTTCCTACAAGTGCAAGCCCCTCATTGTAACACATACTTTCTGCAGAAGTATCATCTAATTGTGGGTAGGTTTCCCACCGTGCTTCTTCCCGTTCCGGGTTTTCCACGTACAAATCATGGTGTTATGTGGTATGGTTGCTTTACATTGATTATCTGGTTAATTATTAAGTTGTATTGTTTACCGGTATATGTTCCTACTGGCATTTGCATGTGCTTTACCAGTACTTAATTTGTTTAAGGTCATATTGTGGATTAAAAGTTACAATCTGTTAACAACTGATTCACACCCCCCCCTCTCAGTTGTTCACCGGATATCCTAACATGAACCACTAATTTTGCAATATTCTTTCCATCTATTGGAGATATAAGAGCTTTAATGGTGAGTATAAAATGATCAACATTTATTAGCGACTCATAAGGGATTTTATAAGATTTTTCTATGGATATACCCAAACTAGAGGCCTAATGGAAATCACAATGAAATGAGAAGATCAATATGACAAGAATAAAATGTATTCATATCAATGAATGCAAATCTACAATGAGAATATGATAAGATTACAAAGGGAACCCCTTGGTTATATAAGCCAAGGTGAGACATAAGATATCATAGTATTATGAAAAGTTTCTTAATCGTATGATATGAGACATAAAGTGATAAGTATCCCGTATTTACCCTAAACAAACTTAAATGATAAGGTGCAAATAGGACCTGATAGTGAAACAAGTTAGGTAAAACCCCTTTTTACACCAACACCCCCCCTTACGTGCAAGTTAGGAGGAATATGCAAGGATGAAATGATGGGTCTTGACTACTATGTCATGTTAAGTACCCATGTACAAATTTAATTTCTCACAAACATAGAAAGAGAAAAAGCGTATTGGGACAAAATTCTATCCAAAAGAGAGAAAATACAAAATACTCTCAAAGAAGAATGAAAAGAAAAACAAACCCATGTGATGAAAAAGTACCCTCATAAGAGAGACCATGTAGGGCCCCCTCAATGTAGAATATGTACCAATAGTAAATTCTTAAAATTGGATGTAGAAGATGGTCCTCGATCATTCAACAATATTCTTCACTTTAGGAAGAAACAAAACCAAAGGTGTATGTTTGATGTCATCCCAATCTTGAATGAATATGTAGGAAGAAATCTCAAGATGCATGGAGACTCTGAAAATTACTTAAATGTCCCCATGTTGACGTTGAAAGTTTCCCCTTCAAAATCAAGCATTCTAGGCCACACTACTAAAAAAGTTAATTTGAGATCTGGTTGAGATGAATGTAGAACAAGATCGAAAGATTCAAGTGTCTCCTCCAAAGATAAAGATGCCTTCTAAAAAAAAATTTTAAAAGTATCCACACTCATGTCAAACTATGAGGAATAATCATGTAGAGGATGAACAAGAGGTTCAAGGTCTTTCCCTCACAACAATGAAGAAGAATCATCTCCATTAAAGAGAAGATGCATGCAATCAATGGTGTCTCCAAAATTTGCAAGATAATACTCCACAAAAAAATATGTAATGTCTATCAAGTAGTCATCCCAAGTCACAATATCTAGATGGCAATGTATATCCTCTGAATAAGTAATATATGAAGGAGATGAAATGTAGGCTAAAGAACTATATTGCATGAGAGAATGTGTAATTTCAAGTGACCAAAGTTCACCTCAAAATCAAAGTCCACACTATAAGTGTGATCATCATCTAAAGGATGAAAACCATCATTAGAAACAAAATTTAAAAATGAGTACAATCAAGATGCATGATCCACCACTTAGTAGCAATGACTTCTTTTCTCTCCAAGTCTCTAATAATAACTAAATAAGGATTTTATTCCATTGTCTTCCCTATTCCATCGTGAGTGATTTAATAGATGAAAACCCTATAAGGAGAAAAAAAACACATTTCAAAATTTACTTAATATATTATTATGAAATCAACAAGATTACAATATACTTGTAGAGGAAGCTTCTCATAGGAGCATCAGTAACCAGAGATCTAAAGGTCACTCCATAGTTCTCAAACTCTCATACTACATCACAATATCTAGTCATAGTAAAATTCCCTCACAAAATAGAGTTGCCTTCTAGGGCAAACAAATTCAAAATGATCTCCACCACCAAATTTGTGACATAATGATAAATTACCTAGATTTACAATGATAAATTATACATAAAATATGGCTTTTAGGGGTGTTTCCCTTGAATCCCCATTGAGATGCGCAACCTATGGACCTTGCGGGGGATTATTCCCTTGCACCCTCCCCACACTTAACTATCAACAATAACCTTTTGTTATTGTAAGGTTGAGAAACTATTTTTCTAACAATACTAAACTTCTCAATTCTTTCATATGTCCCAAGCCATAAATGTTCAAATTTCCTATGCTCCTTGTTATCTTCTAATTTAGCATTTCATAGGAGAACTTAATCAATAGCCTAGAATTGTTTTTGTAATATCACCTTGTCAAAAAGATGCTTCACAATTTTCTTTTGCAACAAGATCCTTTCATGTGCAATTATTTTGCTCTTATCTAATTCTTTTAGTTCTAGTATCCTTTGATAGACTACACTATCTTCTTCTTCTTGAACATCTTGTAATATCTTATACACAAGTTATAACTCTAAATTAATAGGCATCATAAATTCTAGCCCACACACCAACTCATATAGGCTCTTACTAACAACTTGCTTGAAGGTGATCTATAAGCCCATACTACATATAATTTCAATTTATCATCTCACCTTTTATTTATATACGAAGCTCTTATAATCTTCATGAGGTTTTTATTACTAGATTTAGCATGTCCACCGCTCTGGAGATTATTGGTATGTGGAAATTAATCATGCTACCAAGCTTAAATTTTGTGAACTTTTATTAGCTGCTCCCCCTCCCAAGTCAATTAATGAGGGAGTGGAGGGGGGCAAATAAATAAAAAATCCCATTATTTAATAAAAGAGTCAACCATTATTTTTGTATGTAAACCAACCTTTGTGAAGAACCATAAAGGGCTTGATAAATAAGTGGTTTTAGAATATGAAAGATCATCAGATTGTAATTTTCTCTTCGTTGAATGGTAAAAAGGAAGTGGTTAGTTGTTTCTCTGTAGATGTAGCCCACATTTGGTGAACCATGTTAAATCTATGTGTTATTGTGAATTGTTATTTTTGTCTCTTTTATTTTGCAGTATATTTAATATTGTTTATTGCTCTGGTTTTCCTAAACCCCAACAACTAGTATCAAAGCTGTGTATTTTGGTCTTATGGTAGGAGATTTCAAATTTGAGTGAGAGCAATGGTGGAAGAAAGCAAGTTTAAAATTGAAAAGTTAAATAGCCAAAACTATCAGCCATGGAAGATGTAAATGGAAGACTATCTATATTAGAAGGATCTTTTATTACTATTGGGTGGATAAGCAAAAAAATGCGAGTATGATGGATCTAGAATGAGAGGTTCTTGATAGAAAGACACTAGGAACAATATGGTTGTGATTGGCAGAATCAATGGCTTTCAATATATCAAAAGAAACAACAACGGTGGACCTAATGTTGGCGTTAGACAAACTGTATGAAAAAACCTTGGCTTCCAATAAGGTAATTCTATTGTAGCATTTATTTAATATGAAGATGTTAGAAGGTGGGTATGTTGTTGAACGTTTAAATGAGTTTAACATAGCCACTAGTCAGTTAAGTTATATAAAAGTAACCTTTGGTGATGATATGAGGGTTCTCTTGATCTTGTGCTCATTTCTGGAAAGCTAGAATAGCTTGGTCAAGGTTGTAAGTAATTATGTCTCTTATTCAAACACTTTAAAGTTTGATGTTGTTGTTGGTTTTATCCTTAGCAAGGAAATGTGACAAAAAAACATAGGTAATGTGTCGACTTGAATTTCATCATCAGAATACTACCTGCAACATGTTAGTTTCACAAAATACAAAGGAAAAGCTACAGGAAATCCAAATTCAACAAATGAAACTACATGAAATGAATATTAAAATAAAAACATATTTTTACCTTCATGATTTAAGTCTCATTGTATCCTAACTCCACTATTCCTGGTTGCAGATGATCTGATCTTAGACAAGCACTGATAGCTTCCAAGGTGGCATATGAAGAATGGACTGATAGTTAACTGATACTATGATATTCAATGCAAATGATTTAAGCTAAATGATTATGCTAAATGATAAAATGCTAAATTTCTAATTGCTCCAAGATAAAAACTCACGGATGCATAAGTTTTCCAAATTGTTAACTTGAAGACTAACTCTTTCTCAACTCAAACTCCCACTTTTATAGACTTTTGAGAGGATAAGATGATGTGGCCCGGATCAACGGTCATGATCAGATATGCAGATTTGGATGGTTGTGATCAAAGGTGAAGGTTGAGAGAAAGGGGGAAAGAGAAGACAAGTGTCACTCATCTCACCTTGACTAGGTTGCTAGCTGAGGGAATCTAGGGATGGTTGGAGAAGATTTAGGCATGAGAGGACAAGTGGACTCAAGTCCTTCCTAAGATGTAGGGATATTGGAGAGAATATAGAAAAAGGTTAAGAAATATGTGTACGTACACAATATTTCATTTATTTTGGAAGTTGAAGATAAGTGGCTATTAAATATTTTATTTATTTAATTTTTGTTGAGTTATTTTAGCCACATGATGGGTGATTTGGCAAAAGAAAGATGACGTGGAGATGGAATGATAAGTTGGAAAAGGGATTAAATAATTTAGAAATTATTTAATATTTGAAACTATAGGATAAAAGAATAACCATTAAATATTAGATATTTTTTTTTGAAGGAATAATTAAATATTAGATATTTAATTAATTGATTATAAGAATAGTTAAATATTAATTATTTAATTAATTAGGGGAATAGGATACATGAATTAATTAATAAAATAGTTCAATTAAATTAATTAATAGAAAGACACAAAATGAATTAAATTAATTAATCTTTTCAAATTAACTATTTAATAGAAGAATAAATATAAAATATTTATTTAATCGCTCATAGCCAATTTTTATGTGTATACATTTTGCCCCTCTTTGAAATGATGTTGAGACATCATTGTTTCAAAGATTAAATCAAGTCTCGATAATGCGCCTGATAGAGATAAAAACCTTGATTGTGTGCCCCCTCGAGAGATTGATTGTGCAATTGTTGAATTTTTTTGGATTGAACGATTGATCTCACGATAATTGAAAATCTCCTTTAATTAAATTCATTTGTGAAAAACAAATAAAATTGCCCCACTTAAAAGCGTTAATTACCCTTTGAAATGGTAAATATAAAATTAACCAAAGTTAATTTTAATCTCATTTTCATCCTTGTCAGCTTGTGAAGAAAAATTATCTTGGTGAGGTGGCGAAATGGTGATCCCGTTCGAGAACCATCGATTTGAGTGTGTTCAACGATATTAGTGACCTCCTAAGTATGGTTATCTGGTATGTACCTTATCCCGAGCCTTTTTTTGCAACTTGTTGTACGATTTTCCATGTTTTTTGACACGTATAAGGCTTTTTTGAATTTTTTCAATTTTCGGCATCTATTTTAACGCTTTCATTTCGTTTGTTAGTGCTTTTGCTTTGAGTGTTAGTGCATATGCTCATTTTGTTAGCGCATTTGTTGTGTCAACGCTTTTGCTTTGAGTGTTTGTGCATATGATGAATAGGGTAGCGCTTTTGATTGTTTCACGCTTTTGTTCCAAGGTTTAGCACTTTCGTGAAAAAGGTTCACACATATGTGTGTTTTAGCACCTGCGTCCAATAAAATAGCACTTTCGTTAAAAAAATTAGCGCTTATGTTTCAAATGAATTTGTTTAATGTTGTTCTTGTTAAAATTCATTGAGATGCTGATTAGATTTAGGTATTTTTGATGGGCAATTGTGATTGATAGGTATTTGATTGATGTCTTGATTGATTGATTTGATAGATTGATTAGCTCTAAGAAACTGATTCAGTTTCTGATGAAGAGCATAACAGAGTTTGATTGAACTCATTGATTGATAGAAAACCATGATTGATAGTTTTAATATTGATTTGATAGCCTTATTTGCTTCATTTGAAAAGATGTACCAATTGGTGATGTGATAGATTAGTGATCTCTTTGATAGATAGATAGATAGATAGATGATTGATGATTGATAAAGATCAAATTCATTGTTAAACAAGAGAAACTCGATGTTCTCCAGTGTCGGGAGAAATTCCCGAATATGCGCCACTCAGTGCCAGAGCTTACATAAGCTGAGGTTAGACATATACATGCCTGCAGATTACGCCACTTGTTATACATGCTTGATATTACCCATAATAGGGGTTTATTGACTGCTTTAGCAAAGAGATGGCATAGTGAGCATAACAGTTTCCACCTACCCAATGGTGAGATTAGTGTGACGCTTGAGGATGTTTATATGATTCTACACATCCTTGTGACCGATGAGTTAGTCCAATATGATTTTCAGGATAGTGGAGGGACAGAGGCTTGCAGAGCCGTATTCGGTGATGAAAGCGTTTCCAGAGGAGAGATCCGATGGGAGGATATGATCATGTATTACGAGACTCTCCCCGTGATTCTTGTAGGTTTGATTGGGGGATTCATCTATCCAGACATGAGATCTTGAGGTTTCATTGTTGGTTAGGGTGAGAATTTTTAGAGCATGATGCAGCATCAGACTTGATATGCATGGGGTGTTTGTATGATTGCTCATTTGTATCATGATCTTCATTAGGTTGTTTTCAATGAGACTGCTAGTTTGTCAACAAGATGTACACTTTTACAAATATGGTACTGGGAGCACATTGCTATTACGTGACCTATCCATCATAGATTTCATGGCGAGAGACAACCATATGTATATTTGTATGTAGGTATCCTTACTCAACATAAGCTAGGTAAGATGGAGTATTGGCATTGGGTTCTGGATTCACTGGATAGCATTATTTGGAGACCTTATATCGATTGTGAGCCATGGATGGATGATGCACAAACATTACCATATGTTATGCAAAGCAAATATCTCATTGGTCAAACTCCATACATTATTGAGCGACAGTTGATTAGTCGCATTCTGAGATAGTTTGGTATCATTCAACACATTCCTACTAGTATCTCGATATATGCACAAAGGTACAAGGATATGCGAGATTGGGGACCTTCTTTGTCTTTTGAGATAGCACATGCAGAGTTTCTGGCTACTCTCATGGTGGCTTATGATTTGAAATTGCACATTCTAGATCATGGGGTGACTGCAGATTATGCTCAGTACATCCTTGCACATCCTTTTCCTCGCATTACTAATCCAACAGACCCTCCTTTCAGCTTAGAAGATGAGGAGGATGATTCATATGATCTCATCATTAGGAGATGGAGATAGAGACGAGAGCTTAGAGCTTCTCAGGAGGTCGAAGGTGGTGGAGATGAGGGAGGAGATGGAGGCGGAGGCGGTAGGAGACCCAGACAGAGAGGAGGTCGGTTGAGAGTCCATGGAGGACCTTTTGGACTGGTTGGCAGGATTCGGAGACCACTTCCCATGGGTGGGAGAGAGGCAAGATGAATTGGGAGGGATACTGGCAGGGAAGGTATGAGATCAGTGAGATGGTTACCCTCTACAGGAGGAGGCAAGATTACTGGACTAGATGGGGGTTGCGGGAGAGGCTTTGATTTTGGTCAGATTCAGCCAGACCCTAGGGTCATTGCAGCTCATGGGGGAGAGGAGGAGGATCCAGAGGATCATGTTCCTCTTACTAGACGATGGATTGTGAGAGCTGCTCGGACTGAGATTCCAACAGGTGGATAGGGAGGTGGAGATGAGGGGATTTAGGGTCATGTTCCTCAATAGGATGTGCTAGAGAAGGAGACCTTGGAGAGTCTCAGAGCATAGATAGATCAACTTAGAGCACAAGTACAGACACTAAGGTCAGAGAGGGGCGGGGTTGTTAGGAGAAAATAGGATAATCAGGGTCTCCTTGATCATATTCAACAGGTTGGATTGGGCATTGTCTCAGCTAATGTTGTCAAAGCACTAGTTCGGGCTGGGAAGGAGACATCACACTGGCGACGATTATATGAGGATTTAGTCGCAGAGAGCCAGAGGGCAAGTAGCTATCACACCACTATGAGGATGGATACTAGCAGCGGTGGAGTTATGGGACCTCCTCAAAGGAGTGGTGATCGTGTGAGATAGGCATCTGGAGGATCTTCTCACCCACAACCACAAATATGGACAAAGTCAAGTGGTAGTGGCATAGGACAACCGTGACTTGATTTATATTGATGAGGCACTTGTATTTTGATCTGATATCATTGTATACTTGGACTTTTTATTGTTTTATAATGACCTGTATGTAGATGTGGACTCTATATGATGATGATCTATATGCATTGATTACATGGATGATGCTGATGATATTTTCTTTTTTATTATTCTGATGATGCTCTATATGATGATGCAATGAAGAATGCTTTTTATTTATTTATTTTATTTTGATGATCATGGATGCAAATGAAAATGATTACTAACTTAAATGATGCAAATGCAATGATCTATATGGGAATGCAAATGAATGATTGATTTTTATTTTTAATGTGTATGTATATAATGATGTGAAAATGCAAATGATTGATATGAAATGTTTTTGATTTCTTATATGTAATGCTTATAATGATTATGAATCTAAGTGCAAAGATGCAACTAAATGACTTTAATGGATAAAAAGAACTACAATGATAATGATGCTAATGCAAATAATAATGATGATATACTACATGATTAATGAAATACACTTAATTGAATGGAAACCAATGCAATTATTGAAATGCAACTAAATGATAATCAATTGAAATGATTCTAAAGATGAATGCACCTACAATGATCAAATGCAAATTTATTTATTTTTGCTTGTCCAAGTATACTCAATCTTTATTTGTGATCGTTGATCTCTAAATGAAATGAAATGCTTATAATGCAACTGGCAATGAATGCTTATAATGCAGATGAATAATGAGCTAAAAAAATGATACTTCCATTCTTCATTTGTTGTCTTGTAACAGTGCTTGATTTCGTCATTGAGCTTTAAAATGTTGTAAGAAAATACAAGCAACTTGAAAAAAAGATTCAAGTTGACCTGAGTATTTCTTACATGGATTTTGATATAGAAATTTTATACAAACAACTTGATATAATGAATCAAGCTGACCTGAGTATTTCTTGCAGAACCGACAAGGATTATCCCCTTTCATGCATGACTCAAAATGTCCTCCTTGATATTTTTTCAATCATATCCTTAGACAAGTAAATACCTTAATAAGAGATAAACCATAGACAATGAACAAAGAAAATAATCATGCCCCATCATAGCTTCTCTAGTCATGGACATCTGTGAGTCACATAGAGCACATGATTAGCAAAAATCAAGATATAAACACTGAATCTTGTATGTCATTCACATGTTCTCATGGTCATTAACTGATATAATCATCTTGATGAATGATCCTTGATAATCCTTTATTACTTGCTGATTGATTCTTCATTTCTGAGTTTCATGATTTAGTTGTCATAAAATGCCTTGATCTTTGTTGCTCGTTATCTGTTTCAAAATCCTAGATGTTTTTGGTTTTTCTAATTTTTTCGAATGTTTTGGATATTCAAAGACTCAAAATATCACCTTAGCAAAAGGAATTAGGATTTTGCCCCCAACGGAAACAAAAATTTATTATGGATGCACAAATTGATCAAGATCTAAACTATGGTGGGATATAATGCAAATTGATTGATTCTGGCAAAATCTAAGACAGTGACTACAACGAGTATGTCAAAGATTGATAATTGTTGGTAAGCTGCATTTTTCCTGCTAATGGTTCAAAGCAATGGATTTGAAAGATGAAATGGATGAGCTAGGATGGATGGAAGTGATAAATGCGATAGGATAGAGTGAATAGGTGCACAAAGTGATCTCTAGATGGAGGAACTCACTTTTTAGATAGCACTCATTTACCAAGTTTTCACTGTCTAAATTTGTTGCATTTTTTCCATATTTTGAATTTTTTTTCTTCTTTTTTCACTGTTTTATGCCTTTTTAGGGATTTTCTGCTTTTCTGATTTTTACTGATTTCTTCAGGACTTTATATGCTTTTTATTGATTTTTTCAGGACTTTATATCTCAAGCATAGAACTTCTTGAGATGGATAGAATTGATAGGTTCATCAAACCAATCACCTTCAGGAATAGATAACTTGTATGCTCTTGAGCCATATGCTACTACTATGACAAAAGGACCTAACCAATTTGGTTCAAATTTAAATTTTTTTTCTCGATTTTGCTGATTTCTTGGATTCTCCCTTAGAACTATCTCCAATCTGAAAATTGTGTGTCTTAACTTTGTGAGTATAACTTCTTGCCATTCTCTGTTGATATACCTTCAAATGATTTGTTTCCTTTTGGCGATGTTCTTGAATCAACCCAAGTTCTTGAAGTCTAGAGACTCGTTGTTCTTCTTTTGGTATAAGACCTTTCAAGGAAACTCGTAGAGAAAGTATCTCCACTTCTACTGGTAGTATGGCTTTTGATCCATAGACTAAGCAATATGGATTTGCCCCCGTTGGTGTACGGATGTTGGTTCAGTATGCCCAAAGAGCAGGATTTAGTTGAATGTGCCAGTCTTTTCTAGCTTCATTGACTGTTTTCTTAAAGATTTTCAAGATAGTCTTGTTTGATAGCCTTGTGGATAATATGGAGTAGAAAGCCTATGTTGGATATGGAATTGCTCACATAGTTTCTTCACGTCTTTATTTTTAAATGGTCGTCCATTATCAGTGATAATGGTCATAGGAACTCCATAGCGACATATTATATAATTCAAGATGAATGATGATATTTGTTTCCCTGTCACTTTTGTCAAAGGTATTGCTTCAATCCATTTAGTGAAATATTCAGTAGCACTCAGAATGAACTTATGTCCATTAGAGGATGAAGGATTTATCTTACCTACAAAATCAAGACCCCATTGGGAGAATGGACATGAACCCGCCATAGGATACAGTTCTTATGCTGGTGCGTGAATGAGGTTTCCATGGATCTGGCATTGTTTGCATTTCTCGGCATATGTAAATTAATCTCTCTCCATAGTAGGCCAATAGTAACCCATATGAAGAAGTTTCTTAGCTAGTGTTAATCCACTTGAGTGTGTGCCACAAATACCTTTGTGAACTTCGTTAAGAACTTTCTCAGATTCCTCTTGTTTGAGACATCTCAATAAAGTTTCATCTAGACCTTGCCCATATAAGGTATTGGCAATAATAGTATAGCGGGATGACTGACAGATAAAATTTCTTCTCTAATTGCAGGATAGGTCAGGAGGAAGGATATTCTCTTTCAAGTATTGATAGGTTTGGTCGTATAAGGATTGATCAGTTCCCGATATATGGCAGATCATGTAGGCATGTTGGGATTGAATGGTAGGGGTTAAGATATCTTCCACTAGGAATTCATAACGTTGTTGGTTCTCCTGATTTTGCAAGAGAGATGCTATTGTATCCATTGCATATGTTGCCTTATTCTCATTTCTTGGGATCTGGGTGAATGATATTTCTTCAAAGTGTTCTTTAAACTGTTCTACCAACTGTTTGTAGGGCATGAGCTTGTCATTATTGGTTTGATAATCATCATTTATTTGGTTGATGATAAGTTGTGAATCACCATAGACATGCAATTCCTTGATATTCCATTCAATAGCCATTTTGAGCCCAATAACCAATGCTTCATATTCTGCAGTGTTGTTTGTGCATGGAAACCGCAGTCTATATGATTTTGGAATTGTGTGTCCTTGAGGTGTGATAAACAAAATTCTTGCACTTGATCCATATTGTGTATAAGAACCATCAAAGTACAACTCCCAAAATGTTGTACTTATTGTCAGAATGTTTGCATCAGGAAATTCAATGTGCAATGGTATGTTATCTTGTAAAGGCGCTTCAGCTAATTGATCAACAATCACTTGTCCTTTGATAGCTTTTCGATCAACATACTCTATATCAAACTCACTTAGTACCATAACCCACTTGGCCAGTCTGCCTGTCAAAGTTGACTTGTTCAACAAATACTTTAATGGATCAATTTTTGTTATCATCTTCACAAAATCAGTCAACATATAATGTCGCACCTTCTGAGTTGCAAATACAATTGCTAGGCATGTCTTCTCTATTGATGTATAATTTAATTCATAGCCAACAAGTGTTCTACTGATATAATACACTGCTCTTTCTTTTCCTTCTTCATCATGTTGTGTTAGGAGAGCTCCTAATGATACATTTGTAGTTGAGATATAAAGCAACAATGGTTTCCCCTTAATTGGTGATACAAGTACTGGAGGATTCATGAGATAATCTTTGATTTGCATAAAATCCTCTTCACACTTCTGATCCCATTTGAATGGAATGTTCTTATGTAAAATATGAGTGAATGGATGACATCTATTTGCTAGTTGAGAGACAAATCTTCTGATTGATTGCAATCTTCCTTGTAAAGAACGCAATTGACTTACATTCCTCGGTGACTCCATTTCCATGATAGCTTTGACTTTTTCAGGATCTACTTCAATTCCACGAGCTGATATAATGTTAGTTGCTTTCTCTTCATTCTTTTCTTCACTTGATACACTAGATGATAGTTATAAGCCTTAATGGTCATTTTCTTCTTTGGATCTACTACATTTTTTGAATATCCCAAAGCCTTTATTAAACTTAATGCACAAATATTTAAGCCAACTCCATCATTTATGAGTACGCGTTTGACACGAGTTTTATTAATGGTGACTTCAACATGTAAGGGAGCATTGTGAGGATGTTGCAAGGACGCGTCATCATTTTTAGAAAATGATAAGCAATGAGGGGTTATGAGGTGTCCCACCATGTTTTGGAACTGATCTACATCCAGGTCTTTTGAAACTGTTGTTTCCATGAGAGCTTTTTCCAAAATTTCCTTATGCATAGGTGAAACTTTGAGAAGTTCCAAAATTGATATTTGAGCAGGTATTCTTTGTAATTGCTCTACTTAATGGTATTCTTTCCTTTTACCTTTGCGACCCTCCGAGATAAAGATTTTATTGCTTATTTACTAATCCTCTTATCCCAGAGCCCAAGTATCTATGTCCATACTCCTATTGAAACCCTAAGTATCACTCTGCATATGCTCTTTATTCCTCCAAGATAATTTTTTCTTTGTTTCATCATGCTCCTTATCCCGGGACCATAAGAAATACCTTGCAAACCACCGCGGGATAATATTTTCCACCTCCACATCCTTATATTTTATCCTAGGACATATCCTTTGTTCTTGATTATAAATCGCCCAGGGCAAAGAAAACCTTCTCTATTTCTTCAAAAAATTATCCTGGATCCTCTCAACACAAACTGAAAATCTCCCTGGGGCAACTTTTCTATAGTAATTTTACTCTTCGAAAGCAATCCCGGGATAAAACTCTATCCCTTTGCAACTCTTTGTTAGGAATTATCCTGGGCGGTCTTTGGATGCTTCTTTCTGCTCCCCGGGATAACTTTTCTCCTTTGCTTCTACTGCTTTTCTTATCTCGGACAATTTTTTAATGACCCCATGATGTGATGGGGAAATTTTTGTGTCTAGCCTCTTTGAAGTTTTATCCCGGAGCATGGACCGCCAAAGCTACTTCACTTAAGATCTTAAACAAGCACATGGGGAAAACTTGAGGGTTTAAGACTGTGGCGCGGGGCCACTCCTTAGGACCCAGTGAATACTTAGACATTAATAGAAGGCCATAATCGAGACACAGGGTTTTCAGGAGAAACCTAACAAAAGACTCGAACACTCAAGATCGGTAAAAGAACAGCACAGACCCCTCAACATAGCAACTTCAAAAACTGGGAACCGTCAGTAGCCGGTCAACTTAAAATTAGATCAACGCCCAAGGAAAAAACAAAAACTGGGACAAGGAGAAACCCATCCCCTTAAACCTTAAACCCTAAGATTTTTCAAAGGTTTTACATGCTACCCAGGGAAGGAAAAAACCATTCCAACAGAATGCATATACACTGTAGATACAAACAAACAATTACATAAGAAATAACATATAAATAAGGTTATAATTAGATAAAAGATAAAATAAAAACAAAAGAATCATATACAAAATAATACTTACATTTATATAATCATATACATTCATGAATGTATAAGATTATGTAAATTTATATAAGAATGAAAAAAGGAAAACAGGAAAAACACTAAATACAAATATTATATATATGTGTGTGTGTATATATATATATATATATACGTGTGTGTGTGTGTGAATGTGTGTGTGTGTGTGTAGATGTATATGTAAATGTATATATGTGTATATGTATATGTATATGCATACATGTGTATGTGTATGTGTATGTGTATGTGTATGTGTATGTGTATGTGTATGTGTATGTGTATGTGTATGTGTATGTCTATGTCTATGTATATGTATATGTGTGTATATGTATGTATATGGATGTGTATATGTATATGTATATGTATATGTATATGTATGTGTATATGTATATATAGTATATGTATATGTATATATGTGTATATGCATATGTATATGTATATGTATATGTATATGTATATATATATGTACATACACATGTATATATTTGTATATGTATATGTATGTATATATATATATATGCATTTATATATTATATGTGTATGCATGTATATACAAAAAAATATTTATAATCAAATTAATATATTGAGGAAACCTCCAAAGAATCAAGTCAATGAATCTCAACAAAGGATAATGAAGGGATAAAAGTTATCCTATCGAAACCCCCAAAGAATCAAGTCAATGAATAAAAATTGCCTCGGGGAAGTTTCCAGCCAGTTCCAAAAGGTCTCAGTATAATTTTACAAAGAGATGGAGAGCGCTTTCCTTGCCTCAGGCGGTTTTTTAAGATCATAGAATGTACTCTGGGATAAGAAAATACATACAAAAATGTTATTCTGGAGGGTCCAAGAGGAAAGGGAAGCGGGGCCCGGGGTAAAACTATGAAGAAAAAGACAAGGAGAATCTGCCTCGAAGTGGTTAGCAAAGCATTCCAAGTGGTCCTGGGATAACAATATAAAGGAAATCTAAGCAAAAATTATCCCAGAGGGAAAAGGCATACACAGAGTTACTCTTTGGGTTTCACTTTTCAGCGAGAATAGAAAGTTGTAGAAAGTTGGTTTGAGTACACTTGTAGTCAAGGTGCTACACTTTGTTCATTGGCCAAATCCAGTCCTATTGCTTAAAGTTAACCATGAGTCAGTTGCTATTTCTCTAGAGTATAGGAACATGTTGATTTGAGTACCAACATAATCTTAACATTAACAATTTTAATGCATTAGCTTATTTTGCGAATCCATGAACTACTTGGTATAAAAGATAAGTATGACAATATTCATGCATTAGGCAATAAAAAAATAACACTAACACTTGTCTCGATTCTGATGATTTTTAGAATGAATATAGTTTCTTCGGACATTCACACTAAAAAATTAAAAGCCACTTCGTGCACGTGCAAAATCCAAGGGGTAAGTTACATGCATAGGGGACATCACACGTATCTAGGAACCTAAGGGTATAAAACATTAGTATAACAATATTAACACATAAGCTGATATAAATGCAGTAGCTGATATTGTTGATCTATATCTGCATTAACACTAACGCGTGTCTCAATTCCAGTGATTTTGAGAATGAATACGGTTTCTTCGGACATTCGTGCCAAAAAATTAAAAGCAACTTCGCGCATGCACAAAATCCAAGCGTTAAGTTGCATGCATAGGGGACATCACTCGCGGCTAGGAGCCTAAGGGTATAAAACATTAGTATAACAATATTAATGTATTAGCTGATATTGTTGATCTATATTTGCATTAGTCAAATCAAATAATCAGTTGGCACAACTGTAATATTGTGAAAACGCAAATTGGGAACAATGTGTCACATAGAAAAGAATAAAGCAGTCATATCAAATAACACTATAGTCACATCAACTAATTTGATTGAAATATGATCCATGTAACATTGTTGCTAGTTGGCTTAAGGCTTCAAAATTAATACCAATTACTCAATTGTCATAATTTAATAAATAGAAAATATTTGGCTTTAGATCACTCGCGTGCTAACTTAATTGTTGTTATCTTGTTGGCTATAAAACCTTTTGGATTTTAATTGCCAAATTAAGTAAAAATAGATAGTTATAGTGGTGATTGTTGTTGCAAGAAAAATGTTGGCCAACTTCTCCCTTTGCAATTCTATACAAATGGATCCATTTGGGGGGGAGGTCAGTCACGAAAGACTGAAAAACATTTTCTGCTTTAAGGATGATGACTTCATCCGCAATGTTTCAATCGTCCTGGGTCATGACTATCTTACGTTGGAGGGTCATTACAAATTAAATGTGGAAATTTCATCACTCTTCTCAGCATGGTGTCTAGAATTAGGCACGGTGTCAAAGGCAAGGTGGGTCGTCATTTCTTGTATTTGTGAAGAATGGAGAGGTGGCCTAGAAGATATCCCGGTCAGGGCACGGATGGGGATGGGCTTGTTGGCTCGTGATGAGGGTTGGTTCCAAATTGGTGAAGGCCAAGGGGACCCCTTTGGCTCTATTCATTATTTTATTCTTTGGAGTGTGCATGACAATCCGAAAGTGAGCAGGGCGGTTGCAAGTGAAGGCCTTAGTGCCATCGAGGATTACCTCTGCAAAAAAAGGCTAAACATGGACAAGGTTGTCCAAAGGGAAGCAAAAAGGTGGTATGATGTAAAATAATGTAATGTAATATTTTTTCTATTGGCTGCAAAGGATGATGGAGTGGCAGATTAAGGAAAGCGGTGGCATTTCCAACCAAGGTGTGTCGCGTGGTGGCGCATTTTTGGCGAAGGTGGTCTAGTTCTGTTGCAAAGAAAGGCTCGGCTCTGCGTGTTGTGTACGGGTGGTTTTGTAGTATAGGACCATGGGAATTTTTGGAGGCCCTAATTTTGGCTGAAACTATGATAATTATGTAAACTTTATTGATATCAATAATAAAATACTCATTTACAAATAAAAAAATATCATCACTAAATGACATGCATTGGTTTTGTGTGGTAGTGTGAATCGCTAGTAAAAACAACCTTTTGCATTAAAACATGTCTGAATTCGCCAGTAAAAACAACTTTTCGCATTAAAACATGTTTGAATTCACCAGTCTATTTATTACATTTATTGCATTACAAGGTAAAATCGCCAGCACTAATACATTTCTCTAACACATGGGAAAAATGCTTCGCCAACAATTTTCCCCTAATTTTGGGCGATTGCCAACAATTCGCCAATAAGAATTATATTTGATTTCCAGAGATACCAAAAAATTCCCCAATAATCATTATATTTGATTTCTAGGGGTACCAAAAAATTCGCCAATATTTTGCTACTATTCCCGAGGGAGGGGGTCTTAAAGTTATCGTTGGTCATTTATTTAGTCATATATTTAGTCATTACTTTAGTCATATATTTAGTCATTGATTGTTGTCAAGTGGTCATTTATTTAGTCATTGTAATCATTAATTGCCATCAATTGGTAGTATATTTAATCATTTTTATTCACTGATTTTCATCTATTGTTAGTATATTTACTCGTTTTTATTTAGTGGTTTCCATTAATTGGTAGTAAATATAGTCATGATATAAATAATTTATTAAATACCATAAATTTTATAATGCACAAATAACATAATATTAAACTTTAACTAAAACATAAAATCAAATAAAAATATTACATATATGAACAAGCTACAACATGCTAGAATTACCCTGGTGGTCTTGTTGGTGGTCTGTTTCTGGGTTTGACCGTTGGATGCCTTCGAGGTCTGTTGCTGGTCTATTGCTAGTGGTCTTGGAGGTTCATTTTTTGATTGTTGAATCCTTGCTTTCAAGCTCTTTTCTATTTTTCCCTATTGAGGTGGGGATTTTGGGGATGCTTGCTAGCTTGCATGTTGTTATGCTTTGGCCTCCATTTCAGCTCAATATGGTTAAGGGAGCCACTTCAAAACCCTTTTTTGTGGTTCTGGGAGCCTTTTCAGAACCCAAGGATAAGGTTAGGGAAGCCTTACAAAATCCCCATGTTTCTACTGGTTGTGGGAGCCCTATAAAACCCACTTTTAAGGTTGAGGGAGCCTGGAAAAACCCAACTTATTGTTTTTTCTTCAGGGCTGGGCTGGATGCTGGTAATTTTCAAGGGCCCAATCTAGCCAGTCTTTATTTTTGGTTGCGATATGGTTTTGCGGATGATCTGTTGATGATTTTGCTTCAGGTTAAGGGTGCCTAGGAAAACCCTACTTGTTGGCTGAGGGTGCCAGACAAACCCTTGTTCTCCATCTTCATGATCTACTAGGTGTTTTAGATCCATTGGATCTGTCAACTTGGTAATTTTGTTGGCTTCTATTTAGTGTTGGTTGTTGGGTGTCTTTGATCTATTTGCTCGCAGTACATCTTGTTGTTGGGTCTGGATCCCTGTGTTATCCAGAGGTTTCAGGTCCCTTCAAACCTGTTGTATAGGGTTTTTGGTCCCCTCAAAACTTGTTTATCCAAATCAAAAACATGCTAGAATTAAAACATTGATTCAACATCATGATAAATAAAGGTAATCTACAATAAAAAATATATAATGCAAATATATATATATATATATATATATATATATATATATATTGTATACGAGAAAAGTGGGCGAACAAAACTTAATATGTGAAAATTTAGTTAAATACTAGTCCACACACACACACAGGACTTCTTGGTGCAAGCTATGGAGTAGCGTAGTATTACTTAGCTTCCCAAGGAGGGTCCCATGGTTCTCTATCTCACAATGTCCCTCAAACCAATGTTTTTGCTCTCAGATCACTAAGCAAAATGGTTTAGGGATGGCAAATATGAGAACGAGAGATGCTTTTGCTAAATTTAGTATGAAATAGATGTGAAGCTATGTATGATGCTAAAAATGCAATAAACTAAATGATAAGATGACAAGGGAATATGGTCATTTTTATACGTCTACATATATATATATATTAGGTGTCAAAGTTGTCTAAGAGAATATATGTAAATATAATAAAAAAGGTCAAAGCTATCTAAGAGTTTACAACTCTTTCAAATACATCATGATAATTACGATCTCTGAACAACACATTCAAAATATTGCATAAAGCAGTGAACCAAGATGTCTAACAACTAGTACATGATAAACATGATCAACTATGTCATTTTTTGCAAATATTTTAGTGGTCACCGTGTGAAGGTTCTCTCTTTCTCTTTCAGACAAACATCTCTATCTATTTTGTCTTCATAAGCAAGGGGTATGTTACTTATGACCTTTAAAATATTTACATTTGCATCTCCTATTCTTTTCGAGTTAACTCCATGTACAATAGACATGGAGTAAATCTGCCCAATACCCACATCAACACCATCAAATATATCCAACAACCTAACTTTATCCCCTTCTTTGAGTTTATCAATCTGCAAAAAGAAAAAAGAAAAATAACACGTTATATTACATAGGTAATGATTACCCTTGTACCTTAGGCCACAACTTGATCTTCCCCTCGATCTATGCTAGGACTATAACTGCCTTCTAAAAGTAGGCATATTCACTTAGATTGCCCTTCAAAAGAAAATACTCACAACTGACAGGTTTATGGAGATGGATTATGAAGGACCTAGTAGATGTCCCTTGTGTAAAAAGGACCTGGAAACTGTTGATCATATTCTACTAAATTATAATTTTTCTAACCAATGTTGGCAATGGTTGTGTGAGAAATTGGGTTGGATATCAGCCCTTCCTAATAGCGTATTAGGCCTTTTGCATAGCTGGCCAAAATTGTATAGGTGTAGTATCTATAACATATTATGGATGGTTACCCCTTCCCTCATGATTTGGGAATTGTGGAAGGAACGAAATTGCAGAATCTTTAAAGATAATAAAATGAATGTTAAACGATTTACTAGCAAAATTGAGACGACTGTGATAGAACTAGTTAACAACAAAATTGAGAATGGCACAACTAAAGAAGCTAAGATGTCTCACTGGGATGAGAAAATGCGAAGGAGATGCATAGGGCTGAAGCTCCTCCCCCCTTCATAGGATCAGGTGGGCAAGTTAATATTAAGAAAAGACAAGAATGTGTCTAGGGGGCTCCAAAAAGGGGATGGTTTAAATTAAACTTTGATGAGGCTTCAAGAGGCAACCCAGGGAATGTTGGCCTGGGTTCTGTGATTCACAACTAGGATGACCAAGAGATTGCTTTGGCTGCCAAATCGATTAGACAAGCTTCAAATAATTGGGCAGAGTTATCAACCTTGATAGAAGGGTTAAAATTGAGTAAGGAGTTGAATATAGAAAAATTGGAAATAGAAGGGGATTTTGCAATAATAGTAAACACCTTACGCAAGGGTAGCATGCCTAATTGGAAGTTGAATTCACTTTTAGCCAATGCCCATGAACTTATTTTATCATTTAGACAGTATACTATTAACCACATCTTTAGAGAAGGAAACTCTACAGCTGATAAATTGGCAAATATGGGAGCTGATGGTACCAACTTAGTCAAAATTGGAGTTTCATAGCATAGGCAATCCATATATTTGAAAATTCTCCCAATGGACTAATCAAGGATTATCCAAATTAAGCTCTGAATATTTAAGAAGGTAACATCTTAAATCAAATTAGGCTTCATCGAAAATAGTTCAGTTGAGGGGATTATTTGAGAGACTACTTCGTGCTTTCGGACAACACCTTAGGGATGATTTGTAGATTTAGCTAAATGGTTATCCTATAACACGATTATATCTCACCATGCTTCCTCTGGTTGACTATGGATGGGGAGCTGATAGGAGCATGATGAATCACCATTGCATGGTGATGTGTGGCTGAATGCAATTCCTATTGCTTGGAGGATGATAGTTCGAGTTTCCCTATATTTTAGAGGACTGATCAAAGGATAGTCCCTTGCTCTTTATTTTAGATGGGTTTCAGATGTTATTTGATTTATATTCTCGTGTGAATATATATATATATATACAACTTCTATAGGTATGGGATACTCCCAGGTGAGAAAATAAATCTGGGTCATTATACAGTTTTACATACATACTTATATGTACACACACACACACACACACACACACACACACACACACACACACACACATATATATATATATATGTATGTATGTATGTATGTATGTATGTATGTATGTGCCAGATTCGATTGGCTGTGAAGTTTTGGATTAGGATTATATCAGATTGTAGGCCTTTGGATAATGCATCAATTAAGGCAGTCAATGGTTCAATGGGTAAGTTAATTTACTTTTATTCATTTTCTAGAATAGTAAACTAATACTGATAATGCAAAAAGCTAGCCCCATATTTTGCAAGCTATCGTGGTTTGTTTTGCTTTTTTGGGGGAAGTTTGGATTGTTGGACTATATGGACAGGCACGGGTGGTTTGAAGCTATGGTGGATTTATGGCTACAATCAGATCTGGACTTCCACTCCAAGACTGTCTCGTAGATCTAGTGTATACAATGTACTTTGTAAGGTCTCTTTGTAAATGAACCAATAAATTATGACTCGAGGATCAAGCATGTAACAATGACTCTCCAACTTATATGTTTCTTGATTGAGGATCCGTCAGGATATTATGTCTTCCTAGGTCTAATGTTGTTATTAAAAATAGTGTGTCTTTAGATTTTACCCATTTTATTATATACAGGGTTGTAAGGTTTTGGGTTGAATAGGCATTGGGCAAGACCGAAGGTTTTCTTATCCGTTCTTTCCTACTAGTGCCCGCAGGAATGGATACATGTAAAAATTATTTTATAATTAATGAAATATTTGGCTTCGATTGTTTACCGACCAAAAAAAAATGATTACCCTTTTTCACACAATAAAACAACCATTACTTACTTACATAGTACTCGCATGTGTGTGTTTAAATAATTGCAAAAGGAAAATTTAAGAAATAATTACAATGATTCTATAGCTAAAAAAACACAATAAATTTTGTGCAAACCCAGTTCATGGTTTCTCAGAAATCTTCACGAGTTCGAAAGAGTCCAAATAAAGAAAAAATTTGCAGTCATATTTTGACATTTAGAGAATAAACAACAATGAGAGCATAAAAACACAGAAGAATAGTGTATAGCACTAGATAGCAGCAAAATGAAAGGCCAAGGTTCTAAACACACCAAAAGAAATGATAACAATAGACAGAGAAAGGCATCACACACAGAGCATACAAGTACAACATTGGTGCCTCTTGAGTATTAAAAAGGAATACAGTGTGGTGTATTTAAATGTTGGAGATGATGATGGATCATAGTCAAAAAGAGACTGCCGTAGTGATAAAAGACTTTTAACAGGGGTTACAAGTTACAAAGCAGCCCTCATAATCACAAACATCAATAAAATGACAGTCTGTGTGATTGGTAATGCACAAAGCCTTTATCAAAAGAGCTAAAACAATCTATCATGATTCACATAGAGAAGATAGTATTCAAAGATTTGAAGATGCATTTACAAGATAAATAGCAGCATCAAGAATAGACAATCATGAAATCCATCAAAGGACAGGAAATTATATAAACTCATTGTAGTATCAAAGTTTAAAGAGTAATGGGGCTTTGGGATAGAGTTACAAGGCATCCACCTTGTAAAAATCTTCAAAGGAAGTATGCACAATGTTAGAGCAGTGAATTGCATAGTGCAAGTCCAAAACACAATAGAGGGTGAAGATAGTCATATAGTGTCTAAGATGACAGTAGCAAAATGAATTCACTATCAAACAGTCATGGATTTGCAAAAGACAAAGGGCATTACCTTAAGAGGCATGTACACAAAGAACATAAATCATTGTCTTTAAAGACAAGTGCTCTGTTGTTCTAGTAAAAGAGAAAATAGCTTCAAACTCTACAGTCACTGTCAGAATAGAGACTCAATCTTCAAAGCCATTACAAGGCATTAACAACCTAATGAAAGGAAAGTTCATGAACAACATGAACAATACAGATCATCAAAATAAAGACAAAACCTATGAGAAAAGTTTTTGTTGGCACCCCTCGATATTTGTGACAAGGGACTAACCGCCTACCGTGCGAATCCATCTCTACAATTTGTATTGGGTGTTGTTAGATCGCTCTTTTGATGCAACAAAAAATTGGGCCGACAAATGGTATCAGAGCATTGGATCATGGGTTTGAATCCCCTCGGGTAACGTTGAGGGGGAGATTGTTGGCAAAATGGTCAACACTCCCCTCAGGATTTGTGACAAGAGACTAACCGCCTCTCGTACAATCCATATCTCTACAATTTGTATTGGGCATTGATAGATCGTTCTTTTGACACAACGACAAACTGGGCCAACAGTTTTGACTCAAACATCATATAGAGACACATCCACTTAGGTTGAGACGCTAAAATATATTGTTGTAGTAATACATAGTTAAATACAATCATGTCAAGATAACCACAGAGCATAGATTAAAGTAGTGAGCTAAGTCTGAAAAGCATCTAAGACAATGCTTTTGATAATGACAAATCTAATAAAGAAAGTAATATTTAACAACAAAGGATGTCACAGTCAAACAAAATACTACAATGGTCTCTTCACTATCAAAAGGTCTGAAACAACCCAAGAAAAGATGGCAAGGATGAAGAGTATTTTGTCTCAATGCAATGACACCAAATTGATACAAATAAGGTCTGCGACACACCATAACAGTGCAACACATAGAGAAAAAGATTGTATAAAAGCTCAAAGTTTGATCATCATAGATTACAAAGGGAAGTCATAAGGACAATTCATTTGAGAATTAACAACACAAAATGGCAGCCTCATTGCAATCTAAAAATTTGATAGAAGAAATGCATGATGACAACCCTTGTAACAACCCTCAGTGGTTACAATGATTTGGTTTTGTAAGGAAAGACAATCTCATGAAGTTTGTAATAGTCATTCATAATGAGTTCAAGATACACAGACCATTAAATGGACAAGCAAACAAACATCACTATTGAAAAGCCTTTTAGGTATGAGACAATCCTCTACACAATATTGTTGACACAAAAGGAGTAGAGAACAATTAAGAGAGTAGCCTTCACAGTGAAAATCATGAGAAATCCATTCTAGAACATAAAACTTTAAAGAAAAGTTATCTTTGGCCATTGCTTAACAATATGGAATAAACATCAGTTGAAATGAGTTCAAAGATTCAGGGATAACAAACTATAGTCACCGAGTATAACACAGTCTCATGATGAAAGTATACAAAGAGCTTATCAAGAGACAAAGGTTTTTGTTAAACATTTGACAACGAACAGTGAAAAAATCTATGAAAATATTGTCATAGGTTTGTGATAGAATATAGAGTAGTGATGAAAGGCTCAGAAATAGTCACATATAGGGTGTCTCAATGTCTATATCATGATTGAAAATCAATGCACAAAGAGGGAGGACTAATGTACGGTAGCAAAGAGTGTGACAATTACTGTCATGAGAAATAAAGTTCAAGGTAGATTAAGATCTAAAGAGAAGACCTGTAGAAGCATGAAGTTTGTCATTTAAATTTGAAGAATGCTTGGAAAGGTAACCTTGCCTAATTGTTTGGACCTGAAATACATGGTGGAAACTATTAAAAATTAGATTCAAAATGAATTTAAAAAATACCCTAGCTGACAACACTCAGTTATGTTGTAATAGTGCTCTTAGTCTATTCTAAGTCAAAAATTCAAGATATTCTAATTTTATTATGACCTATAATATAAAAATGCTAGAATTTCCTGAAAAAAATTAAATCTAATGGAGGGAAAGAAATAAGATGAAAATAAAAACATGATAACAAATTATCGTTCCCTTTACAGCTAACTGTGTTGCAACTTCAATCATCTTGTGTGAGCTTCTTCCAATAGCCTGTACACCATCCCCTTTTGGAGAATTATTTGCATCATTGAAAGAACATTGAATTTCATGATCTATTTGCCTCTTAAATTCCTGCATTCACTTTGCAAGAGTTTATTGACCATAATTTGTTTTGTCTCTTGATTGTTGTGCATATGCCAATTCCTGATCAAAATAATCAAGTAGAATTTTCAAAATTTCTAATGTCATTATCAAAAAGTCAGATACTAGACAATACATGATAAAAATTAAATAAAAGCATCTGAGAAACCAAAAAGTTGATTTGCTTTACAAAACAACATCAGTCAAACACTAGGTGTACAAAGTTTCTATAGTAAAGCTTGAGGTGCTTTTTAGTCAAAATGGCTATCATATTCAAACAATCCAGATTCACATCTATCCATGTCAGTATTACTGCAATGAGTGTGTAGGCACTCTAAAGGTAGATATATTCATAATGGGTTATTCAAAATGAGGAGAGTTCTTCCATGTTATCTAAGGACATGAGGGTTTTTGTCAAAGAAATTGTAGTATCAGGAATAAGAGTATAGAGATAACAAATAGGTGAAGACTTCATGAGGAAAAAATGAATCCTTTTCAAAGTTTTATGAATCGATAGAGAAGGGCAATACTTCTTTAAAGTTTCAAGTCCTAATTATAAAGTGAAAAAGATAGTAAGAACTATGAAATGGCAAACCTAAAGCTATGATGGCATTCACAAATAACATGTTCCAAAGGGTATTTGTATTGAGGAAAGAAACATTGAAAGGTGCAGTCCAACTTGTAGATGAGTTTCATTGAGTATAGAGAGACAAAGATACTATGTTGCAATCTATGCATGAGTAGAAGAAAATAGTGGGTAGGTTTTGATTCAAGAACAAGCTGATTGGCCATTCAACATGCATAACAATAAGATAGATAAGAGAAACTGTGTACATAATAACATTCCTAGTCACATATCTACGAGGTTATGAACAAACAAAACCAGAGATATTGTCAACACATGAACACGAGGTCAACAAAATAGTTGCAACACTCGGAAGACTAGCTCACTCTAGAACAATGATAGAAAAACCAGTCTAACATATCAAAGGATCAAGAGTAAAAAGACATTATAACACTGTCAAGTAAGGGTACTATTAACAATGACATTGCATGAGCAAAATCACTGCAACAATGGACTGTCAAAGAAGTATACCACTAGCTCACAGGTCAAAAGGGAGATGACAATAAAAATAACGGTCAAAGGGACTATTTGATAGTCAACATAGTAGACAGTTAGCAAATCCTATGGGCAATGCATGTTGTTGTTTTCACTACTTCATTTTATTTCATAAAAGATAATTATGAAATAATCTTGCAAACTTGTTTTACCATTGAATAAACCCATAGGATCAAATAGACTATTAAATCTAGTCTCATTTGATAATAACTTTAATGAGAAATATATTTAACATAACTAAGTATATAACATGATGGACATAGTTTACTAGTCAACTCTTAGTAATTATGAAATAATCTCGCAATCTAGCAAAAGACTTTACTAATTTTAATAGTAAATACGTAAGAGGAGTTATGATAGTCTTGCAAACTTGCTTTACCATGGTACAAACCCATAATAATATGTAATTATGGGTTTGTCAAGGTTACATTATGAATGTCTTTGAGAAAAAGTAGTTACTATATAGGGCTAAAATAAATCCTCAATCTTATTGCAACTCAAAATCAATATTACTAATTTCAGTAAATGAGGATCAAATAGACAATATTACTAAATAATTGTATGCCATTGATGCTAGGAACCTTGCTCTCAAGTTGCAACTATATTGGATAATTTTAATGAAGTACTAAAAATAATGAATTTGTCACAAAATTCGTTGTTAGTATATCACTTTAGTTAGACTTCAAAAAATATTGTAAATAAAATAGTTAAGTAACACATAATATATGTGCTTAAAAAAAGTTATATAGTTACATTTCCTTGTTCTTAACAAACAAAATATAATTAATTCATTTATCCTGTGTGGAATTACTATTACATAAATTTAATGGAGGACAAATCAAGCTCTGCTTGATGCGAAAAAATGTAATTAATGTTGCACCATCTTCACAAAGCGGCTCCCTCATTGTGCGACACCTGCAGGGATTGGAAGACCATGGTTAGTAAGAAACAAAAAAGAAGGAACAACATTCAGCCTCTGCAAGGTCATATGATCCCCGTGGGAATTTCTCAATTGAAGGGCATCCTTTCTACCCTAGAAATTCATGGCATGATTCAATATTAGAACAAAGCAAGCTCAAAAAATCCTCTATTGTGAATCTCCCAAAACCTATCCCAAATAACATTCATTGCCCTCAATGGGTGTTTGAATGGGGTTTTGGTGGATAAATGCACCCCATCTTGCCTAATTACCCACCTTAAATCCAATGTTGAGGTTATTAAACCCTTTAATAACAAAGCTGGTCAAATTAAAAGGAAACCTGGGCCAACCAAAGGTCGAAATATGGGGTTTCCTCCACTTTCAAGTTCGAATGCGGTTCCTCTAGGGAAAGATAGGGTTTTTCCATCCAAATTCTTGTCAAGGAACCAATTTCTCAACCTAAAGCCAATAATACAATCGAATTATCATCAACAATGCTTAATCTAATGTGGAATCTGTATTACAAGCTATGGCTTTTGGTTAAATGGAGCAATAAGGATTTCTCGGCTCGGGAAGCAATTGATTGGTGGTATTCATGGTTTCCTCGAGAGGTAAGTATTTCTCATCTTGACAATGATGTTATGTTCATTTTATGTAAGAATTTAGGAACTAAAAAAGAAATTCTTTCGAGCAAAGTTAGATTATTTCAGGGGCATTGCTTTTCTTTTGTGGAATGGTATCTGAATTTCGACCCATATGTTTTTAGACCTAGTAAGATTTGGAGATGGGTGGATCTGGGCCCTCTCCCTGTAGAATATCATTTCCCTCAAATTTTAGAAATTATAGGGCAAAAAATGGGCACCTACATTGGATGTGAAGGTCTTGATAAGGAAGACCAGGTCAAACATATAAAATTACTTATAGAATTAAAATCAGATGTTAAATATTTCGATCCGGTAGAAATTCTACCAGGTCGAGGATCTTGGACTATTAATACATCCCTTTATAATGGGATCATTGATATAGTAGATATTTTAATTAAAGATTTTGGGATTGAAGAGTCCAATCAGATCAAAACGGAACCATAGACATTCCCTGGAATCACTATTAATTTCATGGAAAACAAAGGTGGTTTCTATCTGGAATCCCATGATGATATCCTTTCGGTGCCCTTAGTATCCTTTTCTCATAAATCATAAAAGAGTCACCCTCTTTTGTTCGACAACAGAGTATTCTAGGAATATCCTTTAAATGAAACTGTTGTGGTGGGGTTGGAAATGAGTCAAGAATTCGATAAACCTAATTTGGAAGGAGTTTATCCCTTGCCTTCTACTCAACTAGGGTTGGACATTTATGAGGCTCAAGTACAAAATCTGGTAGAAGGCATCAATCAAGATATCCCTTTAGGCTTCTTAGGTGAAGGAGCTCGAAGTCTTAATAGGAATGATGGTACTAAGGCTGACCACTTCAATAGTAAAGCAAAACTTCAAAGTTTGTTAATAGGTTGAGAAGAATTCAAAGCAAATGTGCAAGAGCAGTTGAACTCACTTGAACAACAGATGGACCTCAATAAGATTGCGGATAATGACCAGGTTATGAATGACCTGGACCATAGATTTGGGATGGGTTGTCCTTTTGATCAATTCACTAACATAAATGAAGATGAGGCAACTCCCCTGGGAAGTCAATCCCCTGGAGTTGAGGGCAAAGCCTTAAGTGAGGTCAAGCTAGGGTTAGGTCCTTGTTTGGGAAAGAAAACTAAATTTGATTGTGGTTTAATTTCAAAGAAGAAAGGAAGGAAATCCATAGTTGAACTTAGAAATATGGCAGGGGAAGCCTTCGGGAAGGCAAAAATTACATCGATCATGAATGCAGGGAAGGGGAAGTTCCTCCCCACACAACCATGAAGGTCCTAACATGGAATGTTATGGGCCTAAATGCCCCTAACAAGCAACGCATTCTAAAGCATTGTATTTTTGCTTCAAAAATAGATCTAGCCTTAATCCAAGAAACGAAACTTAGTCAATCAGAAATCGGTATCTTCAGGAAGAAATTGGGTCTTCTATAACTAGATTCAATATCTACGTTGGGAGCCTCTGAGGGCTTGGGAATTATATGGGATCCTAGGTGGATCATAGTCAATTCTGTAGCCAGTAACAAGAATTGGATGGTTGTTTTTGTCAAACTTTTGAGTTGCAATTTAAACTTTATTCTTTTTAATGTTTATGGTCATGTTTTGACACATGAGAAAGCAATAGTGTGGAATGAAATAGGAACAGTATTAACTTCTCATCCAGAGTGGAATTTATTTATAGGAGGAGATTTTAACGCTATCTCTGATCTCTCAGGAAAAAAAGATGGTATAAGAAGAGAACACCAAATTTTAGTAGACTGCAGAGAATGGATTAATAATCATAATATGGTAGACATAAAAACAAATAATGGCATCTTTACTTGGAATAATACAAGGCAGGGTTTCAGTAACATAGTAGAAAGATTAGATAGGTTTCTATTTAGAGGTGATATTTTAATCTTCAACTATATTTTAAAGGCCTCAATTCTCCCCATTTCGGACTCTGATCACTTCCTAGTTTAATTAACCATTGAGGAAAACTAAGAGGTGCCCTTTCAAATTTGAAAAAATGTGGATGAAGGATGAGTCTTTTATGGAAAACATTGGATCATGGTGAAAAGAAGTAGAAGTAACAGGATCAAAATTATACTGTTTTGCTACCAAAATTAAATTATTAATAGAAAATTTATTAATTGGATTAAGGACAAGTTTGGAGCTATCTTTGTCATTAAAAGGGATATAGAAACAACTCTAGCACAACTTAATGACAAAGTTATTGGGGAAGGTATGGACCGAAACAGTCTCTTGCTATAAAAAGAGCTTCTCCGCAGACATGAATAAATTTTGTCAAAGGAAGAATGCTATTGGAGACAAAAGTGTAGGGTGACTTGGATCTTGAATGGAGGCCAAAACACCAAGTTTTTTCATGCTACCACAAAAAGTAGGAACACAATTAATAAATTAACCAATATTAGAAGTGAGGCTAGGGTTTTATTGTAAGACCCTGAAAGTATAGCATTTGAGGCGGTCTCCTTCTTCTAGAACTTACTAAGAAAAGAACTTATCTCGGATTTGATAGCCCCAGACCAGTTTAATCAACAATATTCCCAAAATTATTAATGAGAATCAAAACTTACTTCCTAACTGAATGTTTACCAAGTCAGAGATAGAAGAGGCCATGTTCCAATTTCACCCTGACAAGGCGCCTGGTCCGAATGGTTTCTCGGCATGTTTCTTCCAAAAGTGTTGTCATATTATAGGTGATGAATTAATGGATGCTTTGGAAGGTGCAAGGTGGTCTGGCAGATTTGTTAAAGAGATAAACCACACTTTCTTAGCTCTTATCCCCAAAAAGGAGACAGTGGATAGTATGAGTGATTTTAGACCTATTTCACTCTGTAACACCATCTATAAAATCTTTTCAAAAGTTCTGGCCAACCAACTAGAATCGGTACTTTCAAGCATCATCTCTGAAGAACAAACAAGTTTTGTTCTAGGTAGGTCTATTTTTTATTTAGTCATCATTGCACATGAGGCAATGCACTCTATTCAAAATAATCATCAAGCTAGTATGTTCATCAAATTAGATATTAAGAAAGCATATGATATGGTAAATTGGAGGTTTCTTTGCAAATGCCTATAAGCTTTTGGTTTTAGCAAAGTCTGGATCAACTTAATCTTTGAATGCATATCAACATCCAAGGTCTCAGTCTTGGTCAATGGACAACCATAAGGCTTCTTTGATATGTCAAGAGGATTGAGACAAGGAGATCCATTATCTCCCTTCCTCTACATCATAATGGTTGAAGCTTTAGGTAGGACCATTCAGAAATCTCAAGAATTGAGCAATATTTATGGAATCAAAATTTCCAGTAGTATTCCTCCCTTCACTCATCAACAATTTTTTGATGATACCCTCCTCTTTGGGAAGAGTATCCTGGTAGAAGCTAGAACTTTAACATTATCCTAGATTGGTTTTCTAGAGCCTCAGGTCAAAAGGTTAATAAAGATAAATCAAACCTGTACTTTTTCAATATGGAGGAGAAGCTATCCAAAGATATTGTCAGTATTTTAGGCTTCCAGATCAGGATGCTCACTTGTAAATATCTAGGCCTACCCGTGGACAAAGGGCTTAGGTCATCCAATCTATGGGGGCACATTCTGACCAAATTAGACCAAAAACTCCAAAGTTGAAAAGGTAAATGGCTGTCAGCAGTTGGTAGAGTAATAAGAGCCTAACTCGCAATCTACTCATTGGGATCCGATGGCCATGGGTAGAATGCAAGTTAGGGACATGTATTTTGAGATTCCATAGGGGCAAAGTCAGAGGAGTTGGTTGGTGAATTACCACCAAGCCCTAGTCGAAACCGGTTGAGGGTTTAGATTAGATTAGATGAGTTTCATTGAGCATACAATGAACAATGATGAGATGATGAGTTGAATTGATGGAATTGGGATATTTGAACATAGGAGAAACTTCCTAAATAGTTGGAACCTTCCCGTGATCCCATTCTCATATACCTCTTTTATGAAACCGGTCTAACCTGATCAATTAGACCTATGAGCCAAGTAGGTGTTGAAGAGTGCAAGAATAGGGTGGAAATCCAATCTTTTTGAATCTGATAGTAATCCCGAAAGGGTGTCTGAAACCTAAATTGTTTTGAGATGTTGTTTGGTGTTATTTGGAGAAAAGTTCCAAAAGACAGTGAAATAGGGCTACTAACCGGTAGACCTGTGCTGGTAAATCTATGAAACCTGTGTCGATAACCCTGTGAAACCTATGTCGGTAGACCTATACTGGTAGGCTTGTCTAGTCCTCAAAAGCCAATATTTGTCTTGTGCTTCAAAAATATCATTGTGGAAGATCTTGATAGGTCTTAGGAAGTGGGTATAAGTTTTGTGCCATCCTTGGTTAGGGGAAGGAGTTTGATTTTATAGTTGAGGCGTGAATCATAGCCATGAGGGAGACTCAAGGTAAAGAAGACCAAGGTGTGTAGGTGGGTTTATCACCCTACTACTTCCAGCCTCTACATTAAAATGACCTATTTTCCTTTGCCAAAAGGAGTGAAAAAGAATCTGGACCAAAAACTTAGAACCTTTTTCTGGCAAGGACTAGTAGACAAGAAG